>NC_041219.1:82421756-82500760 GCF_002837175.3 Physeter macrocephalus | reverse complement strand
TCCTTCCTTCCTTCCTTCTTTCCTTCCTTCCTCCCTCCCTCCCCACCACCCCTTCCCTCCCTCCTTCCTTCCTCTCTTTCTCTCTCTCTCTCTCTCTCTCTCTCTCGATTTACATACCTAAGAGGATTGAACTTTAAGTGGTTGTAAGCTGTGATTCAACCTTAAAATTTCTGGCTCTCTTAGAGGGTTATTATATATCAGTTGGAGATTAGATTCAATTTCAAAATTAACAGTAACTAAATAAGATTGAGATTAACTTTCTTTCAAATAACAGTAAATCTAGGGATAGGCATCTCAGGTCCAAGGTGGCAATTGTTAAAGAAAAAAAAATACTGAACAGGATGAACAAACAAAAGTCAGTTTTATCCCAATTGTATTACAACAGGGAAGAGACACTGAACTCAATTCCACTGAAACAAAAGCAGCAGAGTTTTTAAGAGCTGGGGTGGGGGGATTGTAGGCTACCTGTGTTTGCCAACTGGCCATACCCAAAGGAAAATTAAATTTTCTCCTTTTGTCATGACAGGAGGTAGTTTTACCACCTAGAATGAGAAGCTAACTGAAGTTAGGCTCCTACCTCTCTCTCTTTCTCCCCCCAACCCCCGTCTCTCTCTCTCTCTCTCTCTCTCTATATATGGTTTACTATATATAAACCTCATGGTAACCAAAACCAGAAATCTATAATGATACACACACACAGGAGAAAGGAATCCAAACTTAACAGAAAGATAATCATCAAATCACAAGGGAAGAGAACATAAGAAAAGAAAACAAACAAACAAACAAAAACCCTACAAAAACAATCCCAAAACCACTTACAAAGTGGTAATAAGAACACACAAATCGATAATTACTTTAAATGTAAACAGACTAAATGCTCCAATCAGAAGACACAGAGTGGCTGAATGGATACAAAAACAGGGCTTGTCTATATACTGCCTACAAGTGACTCACTTCAGATCTAAAGACACACATATACTGAAAGTGGGGGGTTGGAAAAATGTATTCTGTGCAAATGGGAATCAAAAGAAAGCTCGAGTATCAATCCTTATATCAGACAAAATACACTTTAAAACAGAAACTGTTATAAGAGACAAAGAAGGACATTACATAATGAATGTTAATAAATAAATAAATAAATAAATAAATAATGGAAGGTGTGTTTGAAATGACCCAATCACCTCCTTCACTCAGAGATGAGGAAATGCTCTAAAAGGTAGTATAATTTTCCAAGAGCACAAAGCCATCTGGTGTCAGAAACATGATTAGATTGGTTTTCCCTTAGCCAGTTTATAAATTTTGTCATCATCCAGTGTACTTTTAGGTGTATGCTTTATTTTAAACTCCTCTATTCCTCAGGTAGCCATAACCTGAACAAAAGAGAGGAGCTGTTGAGTTTCTGAAAGGATTATGAGAGCCCAAAGACTGCATATGAATTAAGGGCAAAACCCTTCCTAGGATCCTAACAGCAGTATATTTCCTCCTTCTCCTTAGGCCATGAATATACTCAGCAGCTTGAAAATATAACATAAGGGAAAAAGAAGATTTCTACATCCTAAGCCATTCTCTACCCTGAGAATGTTGGCATTTTATATTATGTTTGAATATTTTTATTAAAAAAAAAAACTTATCTCACTTGGACATGCTGACATTTAGCCAAAAGTAGTTTTCAACATTCCCCTGGTTTTAGCCAGGGGAAGAGTGATTATAGAAAGATAGCCCCACCAAGCCTTTAGGGTTCATGAGTCAAGAGCTCCCTATTTTTCTCACCCACACTATGGACGCTAACACTTTGGTGAGCTAAACTTAAGAAAG
Source organism: Physeter macrocephalus (assembly GCF_002837175.3). Taxonomy (NCBI): domain Eukaryota; kingdom Metazoa; phylum Chordata; class Mammalia; order Artiodactyla; family Physeteridae; genus Physeter; species Physeter macrocephalus. The sequence goes on along the minus strand of NC_041219.1, from coordinate 82,498,945 downwards.
AATAGCCCATTTCCATCAAGGTGCACAGGATTAGAGAGCTCATGTGCAACGGAGAGTGAGACAATTCTGTCCTGAGTCTTTCTCTTGGTTGCCTGTCACCATGGTGACATGGAAGGGCATATTGGATCAGAGTTCAAAAGAAAAATACAGTGATAATGAGATGTGGTAAAGAAACATAGAGCAAGAAATGTATGTTTCCCTTTCTGGTTACAGAAATAGTATCAATTCTTTCAACTTACTGAGATGGGGGGAAAAACACCAGAAACAAAACTATAATTTTTAACTTTGTTGTTTCCAAATCTAGGCTTCTTCTAGCTGAAACTACTTGAGATTCCCAAACATGCTAGCAAGTGCCATCATGGCTTTGCTCAAACTGCTACAGATGTCAGGAATGCACCTGAACACTGACCCCCTCTCTGGTCCACACCCTGGGTGCAAACCATCAATGAAAAGTAGAAATGATAAGAAATGTCACACTTTCAGTGGATTAGGATGAGCACTGCCTAACCAAAGCAGAGTTAGTATAAGAAAAATCAGGAGAGAGGAATGCAACAGAAATCAGGTAAGTCAGACAGAAAGATCAATCAAGTCAACTAACACTAAAACTTTTTGTAAAATTAAAACTGAAAAATATTTATAAGCAGTGTAGTAGAAATGGAAATCAGATCAATTTGGGTCAGACAATGAATAGGAGGTGAGTAAATTTTTTTAATTCAACTCTTGTAATTGTTTTAGTGCCTATTATATTTCCTCAAAAAAGTTATTTTAATAAATAAATAAATTTCTTGTCTTAAAAAATACAGTTAGGAGGCCCAATACTTAACGTAAATATTTCTTCTTCAATGTTGCATGTTAATTCAAAATAAGAAGATGATTATATTGTGAATGACTTCAATTCAGAGCAATGGTCCTAAGGCAATGTTCTAAAAGATCTCTTCACTTCATCAAAGTGGTTTTGTTAAGAAATTGCATCTTTCATAGAAACAACAGTTGGAACAATGAATTAGTTTCAATTTTAATTAAATGATGATTTCATTTAGTTTTGATTAAACAGCTAGATAAACCTAGACAGCAACATTTAGCTAATTTAATTAGATATGGCATTGCTTTTCTGTATTTCCACTCTGAATGACAAATAGTTTTTCCTACACAAGGTTCTCTGTACTTTTACTGAATACACATATGAAAACAACAGGCAAATTAAAACTAACTGCATGATATTTTTTTTTTCCATTTTTACTTTTGGAAAGATTTTACGATAAATGGCAAATAATTGTCTTTTTCTCTATTTAAGATAAAATTTTCAATAAAAGTTATTTAATTTTATTAAGAAATAAACTTAAAACATTTTAGATAGTAGGGATTGGTTTCATCATAGAATAGCTAATCTTCCTTAGCTCCACTATTTTTTAAATTACTATTTTATAAAAATTGACTTTCAATCATTCAGTTTAATACTTGGATTGCATTTTTCTTGTTCTCTTTGTCTCCGTTCTTTCCTTCCTTCTTTCCTTCCTCCCTCCCTTCCTCCTTTCTCCTTTCCTTCCTCCCTCCCTCCCTCCTTTCTTTCTCCTTTCCTTCCTCCCTCCCTCCCTCCCTCCCTTCCTTCCTTTCTTTCTCACATAGTTTTGGTGTATGTGAGAACATGTAAGTTTTCCTCCCTTCGCAAATTTCAACCATCCGATACAGGTGTTGTCACTATAGTCACCGTGTTCTATATATGGTTTACTATATATAAACCTCATGGTAACCAAAACCAGAAATCTATAATGATACACACACACAGGAGAAAGGAATCCAAACTTAACAGAAAGATAATCATCAAATCACAAGGGAAGAGAACATAAGAAAAGAAAACAAACAAACAAACAAAAACCCTACAAAAACAATCCCAAAACCACTTACAAAGTGGTAATAAGAACACACAAATCGATAATTACTTTAAATGTAAACAGACTAAATGCTCCAATCAGAAGACACAGAGTGGCTGAATGGATACAAAAACAGGGCTTGTCTATATACTGCCTACAAGTGACTCACTTCAGATCTAAAGACACACATATACTGAAAGTGGGGGGTTGGAAAAATGTATTCTGTGCAAATGGGAATCAAAAGAAAGCTCGAGTATCAATCCTTATATCAGACAAAATACACTTTAAAACAGAAACTGTTATAAGAGACAAAGAAGGACATTACATAATGATCAAGGGATTGACCAAAGAAGATATAACAATTGTATATATCTCCAACACAGGAGCACCTAAATACATAAAGCAAATATTAACAGATATAAAGGGAAAAACTGACAGCAATACAATAATAGTAGGGGACTTCAACACTGTACTTACATCAATGGACAGATCATCCTGACAGAAAATCATTAAGGAAACACTGGCCTTAAATGACACATCATACCAGATGGACAAACAAGTGGAGGCTACTAAATGACTATTGGATCACTGAAGAAATCAAGGAAATCAAAAAATTCCTGGAGATATATAAAAATAGAAACATAATTATCCAAAATTTATGGGATGCAGCAAAAGCAGTTCTAAGAGGAACGTTTATAACAATACAACCTTACCACTGGCAATAAGAAAAATCTCAAATAAACAACCTAAACTTACACCTAAAGGAACTAGAAAAAGAAGAACAAACAAAACCCAAAGTTAGTAGAAGGAAAGAAATCACAAAGATCAGAGCAGAAATAAATGAAATAGAGACAAAAAAAAAGAACTAGTTCTCTGAAAAGATAAACAAAATTGATAAACGTTTAGCCAGACTCATCAAGAAAAAAAGAGAGGGCCCAAATCAATAAAATCAGAACTGAAAAAGGAGAGTTACACCTGACACCACAGAAATACAAATAATCATGAGACTACTAAGAGCAATTATACACCAATAAAATGGACAACCTAGAAGAAATGGACAAATTCCTAGAAATGTACAATCTCTCAAGACTGAACCAGGAAGAAATAGATAATATGAACAGACTAATTATCAATAATGAAATTGAATCAGTAGTTAAAAAAAACAAAAAAGCAAAAATACAAAAAACGTCCCATGAAATAAAAGTCCAGGACCAGATGGCTTCACAGGTGAATTCTACAAAACATTTAAAGAAGAGTTAACATATATCCCTTCTCAAACGATTCAAAAAAAATTGAAGAGGAGGGGACAGTTCCAAACTCATTCTACAGCCGAGTGTTATCCTTATACTAAAACCAGATAAACACACTACAAATAAGTAAAAGTACAGGCAAATATCACTGATGAACATAGTTGCAAAAATCCTCAATAAAATATTAGTAAACCAAATTCAGCAATATGTTTAAAAGGATCATACATCATGATCAAGTGGAATTTATCCCAGGGATGCAAGGATTTTTCAATATCCACAAATCAATCACTGCGATACACCACATTAACAGATTGAAGAATAAAAACCAGATGCAGAAAAAGCTTTTGACAAAATTCAACATCAATTAATTATAAAACTCTCCAGAAAGTGGGCATAGAGGGAACATACCTCAGCATAATAAAGGCTATATATGATAGGCCCACAAAAGACCCTGAATAGGCAAAACAATCTTGAGAAAGAATAACGTAGCTGGAGGTATCACACTCCCAGACTTCAGACTATACGGCAAAGCTAAGTAATCACAACAGTATGGTATTGGCACAAAAGCAGACACATAAGTCAATGGAACAGAATAGAGAGTCCAGAGATAAACCCAGGCACTTATGGTCAATTAGTCGATGACAAAGTAGGCAAGAGTATATAATGGAGAAAAGACAGTCTCTTCAATAAGTGGTGCTGGGAAAATTGGACAGCTGCACATAAAAGAATGAAATCAGAACATTTTCTTACACCATATAGAAAAATGAACTCAAAATGGATTAAAGATTTAAATGTAAACCTGAGATGATAACACTTCTAAAAAAGAACATAGGCAGAACATTCTCTGACATATATCAAAGCAATATATTTTTGGATCTGTCCCCTAAGGCAAAGGAAACAAAAACAAAACTAAACAAATGGGACCTAATCAAATTTAAAAGCTTTTGTACAGCAAAGAAAATCTTCATTAAAAAGAAAAGACAAATTACTGAATGGGAGAAAATATTTGCAAATGATATGACCAATAAAGGGTTAATATCCAAAATATATAAACAGTTAATACAATTCTATATTTTAAAAAACCCCAAAAAAACAAAACAAAACGACCTGATTAAAAAGCAGCAGAAGACCTGGATGGAGAGTTTTCCAAAGAAGACATACTGACATACAGACACATGAAAAGATGCTAAACATCACTAATCATCAGAGAAATGCAAATGAAAAACATATCACCTCACATCTGTCAGAATGGCTATCATCAAAAAGACCCCAAATAAGAAATGTTGGTGAGGATGTTGAGCAAAAGGAACCCCTGTACACTGTTTATGGGAAAGTAAATTGGTGCAGCCACTGTGGAAAAGAGTATGGAAGTCCCTCAAAAAACTAAAAGTAGAACTACCCCATTATCCAGAAATTCCACTGCTGGGTACATATCTGAAGAAAATGAAAACACTAATTCAAAAAGATGCATGCACCTCAATGTTCACAGTAGTAGTATTTACAATAGCCAAGATATGGAAGCAACCTAAATGTCCATCAGCAGATGAACTGATAAAGAAGACATGGAATACTGTTCAGCCATAAAAAAGAATAAAATTTTCCATTTGCACCAGCCTGGATGGCCCTGGAAGGTATTATGCTTAGTGAAACAAGTCGGGCACAGAAAGACAAATACTGTATGTTATCACTTATATGTGGAATCTGAAAATAAGATAAACTAGTGAATATAACAAAAAAGAAACAGATTCACAGATATAGAGAACTAGCAGTTACCAGTGGAGAGGGGCAAGATATGGGTAGGGTATTAAGAACAAACTACTATGTATAAAATAAATAAGCTACATTGGATATATTGTACTGCACAGGGAATATAGCCAATACTGTATAAAAACCATAAATGGAATATAATCTATAAAAATTTTAAATCACTATGTTGTACACCTAAAACTTATACAATACTGTGAATCAACTCTACCCCAATTAAAAATTTTCATTATTTGATCTGATAATGTCTGTATTAATTACATGACAATAAGCCTCAGTTAAAGTTAAGATCTTCAGCTCTGGAATTTGCTTGCTTTCCTAGATGCCAAGTAGATCCAAGAGTCAAGGGAAGAGTATAAGTATGCTGTAGTATAGTGACTCTCACTGAAGAGATACAAAGGGATTTGATTGTAAGAAATTTGAAACAAGCCATTATCATTGTAACTTTACTCTTTTGGCCTAGCTTCAATCTTTGAACTATTTGAATTGGTCTGAATCAAGCTTATCAATTGTACTTCTTGGTTTATTTAAACCAACCCCTCCCCCATTTCTCTCTTCTCTCTTCTCTCTCTCTCTCTCTCTCTCTGTCTCTCTTTTTTAAAGGAACTTATATGTTTCCCTTTGGATTTAATAGGTCATTGCAGGAGTAAAAATCAAGTCGTTGTGGTAGATAAAAGTCAGGCTAATACTTTTTCCATATATGTATATGGAAAAAAAAAAAAAAAAAATATATATATATATATATATATATACAGGCCGCACTGCATGGCTTGCAGAATCTTAGCTCCCCAAACAGGGATTGAACCCAGGCCCTTGGCAGTGAAAGCGTGGAGTCCTAACCACTGGACCGCCAGGGAATTCCCACCAGCTATATTTTGTACAAGAGCTATCTACTGTCAGAGGAATACTTTCTGGAATTATAAACTCCTATGTTCTCATGAGACTTTATATGCAATCTTTATTTGAAGATATAAGCTCTGCCATGACTATTAGACTTGCCTAGAATGACAGGTTAAATACCATGACTATTAAGGTACTTATGTTAGTTTGACCTCAGTGAAAAGAAACATTATTTCTGGAAAAAAATCTTTCTTCATCATAAAAGTTAAATTATTTCATCAGACCCAAAGCCTCTTGTAGTTATTAATATGCAATTATAATTTCATGAGATTTGAAGTGTAGAATTAATTACCATTTTAATATTTGATCTTGCCTTTATATTTTATATTATAAATATGTTATTGAAGCCTTTGCTCTAGGTGCAATATATATTACGACTTGAATATAATGCACTTAAGTGGAAACATGACAAGTGTCATTGACAAAATTGAAGGTCCAGAGCAATGTTAAATTAGTACCATATTTATAGAAGTATCAATATGAATAGTACGAGAGTCATTTATTTTCCAACCAACAAAGGGGCTTAGGCTTAGATTTCATGCTTTCACCATTTTCCTTAGCATAACTGGAATGTGATTTAGAGGGCAATAAATGCATATCCAAAAAATGCACATAATTGAGAAACAGAAACAGATTCAGAAGTACATGGCTTAATTGATGTCCTGGGGAACTAGAGCAGCTGGAGGTGTTACTACATTATGCTACTCCTTCACATTGGGAAAGAAGAGCATGAGAAACTCTGTAGCTGGGAAAACATTCACTATCTCCTTTCCCTTTTGGAACCACAGCCATATTTTCCCAGTTATATGTCCAGAATTTGTGAATAATCATCTATTCCTAAAAGAAGTGAAAATTCTTTGGAGAAGTGAGGAGATTTTGCAGCCTGCATGTTGAATTTCATCTCAAATTAAAAAGCACTGATATACCTTCTGAAGTGAAATTTCAGCCACCATGAACGGCAAATTCCCAAGTTAACTGCACATTAGTTTATCTTTTATGTGTGTTGATATTCAAATTAACATCATCTAGATTGACACATGGAGTCAGAGTGAGAACAGATGAGGAATCAGGCATGTTGCTGGTACTCTCCTTTACATGTGTAACATCACTGAAGAAATCACTCGAAAAGAATTCACACGTAATAAGCATAGACCTAGACAAAACACTGCTGCCGTTTTAACGGATGACAGAGCTAATCCAGGTTCAAATACTCCTTACAAATTTATATCCAGATCTATTGCCTTACTCTCCCCCAAATGACTTCAGAGTTTCTGTGGTTTTTCAATTAACTCAGTAAGAGAAACATAGATATGTCAGTTATGTTGCTTCAGGGTTTATCTGAAGCATGAGTTTGATAGCAATAACTGGCTTGTTTAGAAAACAGTTCTTACATTTGAAAGGGAATTAAAAAATGGCATCAACTTAAATACACTTGCTGAAATTCCATTAGAAAGTTAGATAATGGAAGGAAATGATAAGTGAGCTTTTGTTCCTTATTCTATAAATTGCACAAGTGATAGAAATATTCAATTATTGACCAAATTAAACGATTCCCAGTTATAACGGGTTGAATAGTGTCCTCTGAGAACTCATGTCCACCTGAAACCTCAGATTTTGACTTTTTAGAGTCTCTGCAGAAGCAATTAGTTAGCATGAGGTCAGACTGGATGCTGGGCTGTAAATCCAATCACTAATGTCCTTATAAGAAGAGGAAAGATGCACACAGGAAAGAAGGTCATGTGATGATGGAAGCAGAGATTAGAGTGACCCAGCTACAAGCAAAGGAATGCCAAAGATTTTTGGCAACCACCAGACGCTAGAAGAGAGTCACAGAACAGTCTCCTTCAGAACTTCCAGAATGAACCAGTTTTGCTGATACCTTGATTTCAGACTTAGCCTCCAGCACTGTCAGATAATAAATTCCTGTTAAGTCACCAGTTTTGTAGTAATTTGTTATGGCAGCCTTAGGAAACTAATGCATTAGTTAAAGAATAACACAGTGCATAATTTGCAAAAGTGAAAAGTTATCAAGGAAGCTGGGTCCAATTTTTCTATGCATGATTCTTTGATAAAAGAAATCTGTGCTAATCCTTGGAAATGGTCAGTTATCTAAGGAGCCTGGGGTGGTGGAAAGCCTACCTCTTTATCTAGTCCTGTGACTGGCAATGTTATTATTCAATATAGCTGTCTAAACGTGGATGCCTTGGCAATCAAAGGTTAAATCAGCACTTGCATTACAAAAAAGAAAAACCAACTGTCACACTAAAATATGTCATGAAAACTATGAATCACCGTCTTAGAAAAATGCATATAATCTTACACATAAACACACACCTATATATAAACACACACATTTACACACATGGTTTTTGTACTTTTTAAAACTATTCATGGTCTTCCTAAAATTCAACCTTAAATACTCTAATGATTCTCTGATCTTAAGAACTGCTGCAAAAACTTTGTATAAAATATACTCAATTCTATGTTGCCTATTAATCACACAAATAAAACAAAAAAGATATTATGAATATTAAAATATTAACATAATATAGACTCTTTAAGATCAAATGCTTCCCCCCCCTTTTTAATACAATGATCTATAGGATGTCTATGCAGAAAAGTTATGAAAAAGTCATATACATTTTTCAAAATAACTTTTTTCTCCTATAGTCATTATATCTATAAACTCCTGCAAACATAATTCTTGCATCTACTTTCCAAAATAACTTGTCAATTATTCAATTGACTAACATGATTTTCCAAAATGTTATTTCTCCAAAAATCTATTCATATCACATCAATGATAATGTTCTGATATTTTAGTCTCTTTGTGCACTTTTTCAATTCAAATATTTTGCTTATTAAACATAAAAATGCACACAATGGATGAAAATCAGTGTATGTGGTCTTATTCCTTTTGGCATTATTATTCTCTGTTTAGAACCATACTTGATAAATAGTAAGTTCCCAAAAATATACATTAACTAGAACTTAACTAAAGAATTCTAATTATTTCCCTTACTATGTTAGTATTTTTTTTTATTTCTAAGCTACTTTTTCATCTATATGAATGGAAAAGTTAAATATCTACCTTCCGAGATTGATTTACACATTAAGATAATTTATGTAATAGCATTTAACAAGTTTCTTAGCATATAGAAAGATCTTAATGTGACTTCCTCTTCTTTTCTCTTAAATCTTTTCAATCTATGAAATGTGATGTATGCTGTGAAATATTTGTGTATGATTGGTTTTTAAAAGCCTTGGTTAAAAAAATTGAATTTGCCAAATGATAAATGTAGTGATGGTTTATTCCACTATGTTGGAACTAAATTGAATTTATAAAACATCAATTTAGGCACAGTTTTAACATTTCATTAGACCTCAATGTTTATTTCAAACTAAATGCTTGTTTATAAGGGAAATTTGGTAGACACTGAAAATATCAAAAATAAGTTAAAAATTACCTTTATCCCCCTGCTTCACTCCTCCCTTGCCTCAAAGATACATAAAGTCCCTTCTTCCCCCTACCCAATTTCACTTCCAAGGAGTAAGGACTATCAATAGTTTAGAACAGGTTCTTTTCAGACTTTTTAATACACTCTCACTTGTGTGATGTGTGGAGGAGTCAACTTTCATTGAAAATGCATTCTACCTATGTACTAGATACCTTTCTTTTCTCCCAACCCCACTCCCCATACTTCTCAGCTTTGATCTGTGTCCTGGGTGGCTTTCTTGCCCTCTGTCTTCCAATTTAGTTTCCCTGTTAAAGGCAGTAACAGAAGAAAACGGGAAGAAAATAAGATTAGGGTATTTGATACCCAGAGCCCTTTCACTGGGTTCCTGTGCATAGTTTTTACCTTTCCAGTGTAAACAACAGCTCTATGTGCAGGCTGCCCTATCCCTGCAGCTATGTCTCTGGGTTCAGAGTCTGCTTCTCCTTCTAATTTTAGGCTGAGGTGTGTCAACAGCTTTCTGTTGTCACTACCCTTGAGATACTGTACCTTCCTTTTCCTAAGCCCTTTGTGAATAGTTTTTGTTTTGTTTTTGTTAAACTCATACATTTATATGTATATGTATTTCTGTATTCATGAGTATCTTTCCATTAGAATGTAGTATGCTAGGTGGGTAAATGGTTTACATAGTTTTTTTCAAAGGCTTTTGTCTCCTCAATTGAGAAAATCACCATGCAAACAAAAGGCCCTTATTACTTGCTTTTAAAATATCAAATTAACATTTTCTTTTTCTGGAAAAACAAATGAAATCTATCTCCATTTTGACATAAATATATTCATATTTATATACAAATTTATATAAATAATCATGGTACTATATGTAAGAAAAGAGGATGTGAGAAACAATAAAACCCTCTATAAATTCCATTAATTCAGGGTCATCAAACAGGATCATAGAGGTTTTTTTTTTACAGTAAAACCCATCAAAACTATCTCTCTGACAGGATCAATTACAAATACAATTTTCTCTGTAAGGTGTATAGCTCTTTGAGAGAGCTTGGAAAAATTCCTGAAGACGGATGGTTTGTTTTGTTTTTTGCTTTGTTTTTTTTTTGTTGTTGTTGGTTTTTTGCAGATCTTTTTGTCCATTGTACATAGTTCTTTGTAGTTAGCTGAAATCAATGCTTCCCTTTAAAGCCCTCTCCCGCACACACACACAAATTCCATGAATGACATTGCTCACGCCTTACACCACATGTCTGCAATATACTGATGTTCATTCCCTGCACCTTCCATACTTAGTTCTTGACTATTTCTCATTCATTGTCATTCTCTTTCTTGTGATCCTGCATGAGGCAAGCCTTTTGAAGGGTTGGGTTTCTTTAGATTCAAATTCTGGGGTGTACATTTTCCACTGGCACTCTAGAATCAGCTGGGTATTTTCATGTTCAGGATGTTGAACTTGCAATTCTGAACAAGCTGACAGGCTGCTGTCACCAAGCTCTTGAGAGTCATTAATAATATGTAGAAGTATTTCCTTTCTGTATTTTTCTAGATATTCATTAGAATTCACTTTTCTTCCTAATTCCTGTAATTCCTTTATGTAAAAATGTGTAGGCTTTCACCACTAAGATATCCCACTGTCTTAGGAACGCTTGATATATTAATTGTGTCAATACCACAATTGTCTGTTTGGTTGTGGGGCCTTGTGGGAAGGTGTCAGTTGGCTCTGATTTTATGGATGAGAAGTTAGAGAGGCTGATTAGAACTGAGGAGGCAAATTGGTTTATAATGGTTTATAATTTGTTGAGCTTTGAACTTTAGCTCATAAAGCTTATCAGGGTTGTCTTTCTGTTTTGAAGACCTGGGGTCCAAGGCCTATCATCTACTCATGATATGTAGAGGTCACTTCAGGAAACTATCATCTCAATGGGTGGTCCAACTGGACATCATTCATGAAGTCCCATGTTGCCCTTACTTCTATGCCTTGATAGCCCAGTAAGATGCAAAAGAATAATTTAAAATATGATAAAATAATTATGTAAGGAATATGCCTACATACACTTTAAATTCTATTTTTCTTTTTCAGTCTTGGGTGAAGCAGTGGGTATGTGGCTTGTTTAGCAAGCTGAACAACATTAGCAAAGACACAATTTGATTTTGCTTCTGTAAATTAATAATCTCAGTATCTTTGTGTGGAGAAAGATGAGCACAAGCTTCAGAATAACTGAAGACAAGTACACAAAAGATCATTGACAGGCATCCACATGCTTTTTCTCAGTTCATGTTAGAATATACAGTGAGGAGAGACCTATCATTGCTCAGAATTACTGCATCAACAGATCTTTCTGTTTTGAAAAGTATTGATAGATGATCATCAAAATCTCAAGGCAATGCATCATATTTAAGGAGTTTGGGCCCTTGAAACAATGAGTTACATTCAAAATGCTCCAGTGTCAGAACTAAGAAAATAAACACATATTTTTTCTTTGTTTTCACAACACAGAGCATTTTGAAAAAGGATGGAAATCACAGATTGAGAAGGTTCTAGGCAGATAACGGATCATCTGAGGGCTGGCAAGAACCAGAATAATGTAAAGTCAAGTATTTTTGTATTTTGCGGGGAGTGGAGTGGCTGAGGAAACGCTAAGTATTTTCAAAATTATTCTTTTAGCCCTTCCTACTCAGTGGATGTAAGTACCATTAACTAGAGAAGCCGATGATATTGACTTGTTGGAAAAAATACACAATAAAGAGCTATTTTCATAAAAGAAATAATAACAAGGTGGAGTCAGTTACAACTCAGAATTCTGGTAAATTAGAGAGCCCAGTGGAGGAGAGTCAGAATACTAAGGAATGCTGAATTTAGCGTTCACAGGCAAAAACACTGGAGTTGGACTATGTACATGAATTCATAGCCTATCTCCCTCATTCCTCATTATGAATTCTTGGGTAAGTTCCCAAACCCCTCTTAGTTTTCACATAGATAAAATGAAATTTATAGTGTGTAACTTATGAGGTATTTGTGAAGGTGGGATAACACATTAAAATTCATATAATTATAATTAAAATTCATATAATTTATAGCACAAAGATATTTATTTATAGTTTGACTATTATTACAGAATTGTGACACAATGCAGATCAAGTAAAAATAATAGATTAAATTTACTATCTGAAGTTCTTCAAATCCCTTTCATTCTAGTATCAACCAAAATCTTGTTTCCAATTTGTTCTATGGTGACTAAAATCACTAATTATCTTCCAATTACTAAATCTAATGACCTTCTTCTTAGATCATATATTTTTGACCTAAAGGGGGAAGTTGGAAATTCTTACATTCTCCTCCTTTTGGAAATCTCATGGGTCATGGCTTCTACAATGAAGTCCTCTCTTTGTTCTGTTAGTAGATGAATAATGCTTCTCAAATTCTACTTCTATCATCAATCTTTCTAGTCATTCTTTCCCTAGTTGGTGATTCCTTGTTACTTTTATTATATTGCTATTTTTCTACTTTCACCCTACTAATTTACTCAGTATGGTTCCATATTAAATTACAATGTTTCAATCACACACACCACCACATGTAACTACATACACAACAAATACCTCTATTTCTATTGAGATCCACAACTCATGTTTCCAATAAGCTACTCAGTATCTTCACCTAGTTAAGCCAGAAGTGCAGGGAACTTGACATTTCCAAAGATTTAAATCATCTCCCCAAACAAGTGCCAGCAACTCAAAGACAAACCTGAATCCTCAAAGTACAAATAATTAGATTCGAGTAGACAATCAAAACTGTCCTATGTAAGCAAGTAAATTTCAGATTGAATATGGACAGGATGATTTTAAAAAAAGAAACAGAAAAGAAATTATAAAACCCTCTTGGAAAATCTGAGTGTTGTGAAAAATCATATTTTTGTGGTTAACGTCAATGAGGAACTAATAGAGAATCAGTAGTGTGTTTTATGCTATAATGTACATATACATTTCATTATTTAAATTTATGGCATACTTAGCATGCTTTTAAAATACACTATACATTTAATTTATATATATTATATACATGTATATTATTTATAGGTACATAAGTATATATAGGTATATGTGTACATATATATGTAAAGTGATATCCCAGAGATCACAAATGGCTATTAAATTTTCTTAATATAGATGTTGTCATTATATGTCATATATATTCTTTGGAATTTAACACAATTATTAACAATATGCTAGTGATTGTCTAAAAATTATTCTTAAAGCAACTATAGAAACAAGTAGCATATAATTTCATTGATAATATAGTAGCTTCCCAATGCACAGGTAAATGACTACTGTAATGATACAGCTGAAGAAAATAATTCACAATTCATGAATAATAAGGCCACCATCTTCATATCCCTGAATCAAACGTGTTTACAACAATCACTATCTCTCATGTAAATAAGATAAATGGCAAACCTTATCCCAAATGCATCTGATGGATTATATCCTAAACTTTAACATTTAAATGTTTTACAAAACATACATCCTTGTATTAAATTTGGCCCAATTTTGTCATTATAAACCACAAGTTGATTATGAAATGTCAAAGAAAAAGTAAAAATTACATTATTTAAAAACATAAGAAAGATATAAAAAGCATTTAAATTTAATATGAATAAAGTAGTAAAAATAATGAATAAAATAGATTATAAAAATGATTTTAAAACATCAAGAAGTATGAGGTAACTAATATCTTATAGTAAACCTAATTGTAGTTAATGTCTCAATTCAGCTGTAATGAATTAACATTGTAATGAATTCACTTAATACTTAACTTCTAAGAGACCCTCGTGAATTTACACAGTAAAGAGATTAGAAAAAAGTACTCATTAATTTGTGAGCTCATGGCTACTAAATCTATTCAACATGGAAGTAAATTCCTTGGCTTTTATTAGCAATGGACTGTCATAAGAGATCAAATATGAAAGCAAGTATGTAACTCATGCTGAGTTATAGAAAGTAAGGAATAAAACACTTTTGCAATATTATAATTTTCACCTTGATATGAATTCCTGCACATGTCATTTACAAATCTTCTCTCTAAATGTTTTCAGTATTGGAAGGGACCTGAATGCCTTACATTCAAATTATGAACAAGCTTATTAATACAAACATCATATATTTCTCAAGAAAAGCAATCAGGGCTTCCTTGGTGGCACAGTGGTTAAGAATCCGCCTGCCAATGCAGGGCACACGGGTTCGAGCCCTGCTTCAGGAAGATCCCACATACCGCGGAGCAACTAAGCCCGTGCGGTGCAGCTGCTGAGCCTGTGCTCTAGAACCCGCGAGCCACAACTACTGAGCCCACAAGCCACAACTATTGAGCCCACGTGCCTAAAGCCCATGCTCCGCAACAAGAAGCCACTGCAATGAGAAGCCCACACACCGCAATGAAGAGTAGCTCCTGCTCACCAAAACTAGAGAAAGCCCATGCACAGCAACAAAGACCCAATGCAGCCAAAAATTAATTAATTAATTAATTAATTAATGAAAAAAAAGAAAAGCTATCAAATGTATTTTTTTTTTTTTTTTTTTTTTTTGCGGTACGCAGGCCTCTCACTGTTGTGTCCTCTCCCATTGCAGAGCACAGGCTCCAGACGTGCAGGCTCAGCAGCCATGGCTCACGGGCCTAGCCGCTCCGCGGCATGTGGGATCCTCCCGGACCAGGGCATGAACCCGTGTCCTCTGCATCGGCAGGCGGACTCTCAACCACTACGCCATCAGGGAAGCCCATATATTCTTATTCAAAGCTTTGTTTGGTTTCAACCACAAATCATTTTACAAACTTCTTCCGTATTTAACTGAAATAGATGCATATTAGATTCTATTCTCTTCTCACATCCAAGAGACTGTTAGTTATACCCAGTCTTGAAAGGGGAAGAAGGAAAATTTGTCGCAGTTCCAAACCATATGTCAATCAAATTGTGGCCTATTGATTAAATGAAACTAGCAAATGTGTATTGGCCACCTGCCATGTAATAATCACTTTTAGGCGATCTAGGGATTAATTATAAAAGTGAGATATAGTTTATTGAATCTGTTTTATGTGTGTGACACAGAGGAAGATTTTGTGAATATTTTCTGTCATCCTTGTACTTGTATGACCCATGAAATAGCCTAACTAGTGGTCATATCTGAAATAGAAACTGACAGTGGTGCACAGTTAGTATTATCTGTATGTCTATGCATATGTATATGCATTCAAAAAACTTCTAAGTATGCTGTTAATGTATTCTGGTCATTCTCTGGATAAACAGATTGCTAGCTAGGCAGATAAACACACATCACAGATTCACACATCTTCTGTTCTGAATTAATTGAAGGTTAATATGTATATCCATAAAAATGGGTTATATTAATTTAATCTTATGTACACCTGTGCATGGATTGTGATTTAAATTGTCAGACACTTCCATTCTTTAAATCTGGCACTAAGTCTTTTTTTCCTTTCATACTTTTTCATTGCTAAGCAAGTAATAATAAATCCATAATTTTAGAATTATATAAATGCCAACTGAAAAAAAGAAAACAAATAAATAGAAAGCACAACCATTAATTCTGGGTAGCCAATGATCAAAAGCCAGTCAAGCCAGTCAAATATCACATAATTAAAATTTTTTGAAAAACAACAAGGACTATCAAGAATATCAACTGTGCTTTATGATCTTCTTGCCAGGGATTCTGATTCACTCTTTAATACTACACTAGTAATGTCAGCAAATGATAAGGGGTTTGCATTTTCTGAGTTTTGTGAGTTAAAATTACATTTAAGATTCTAAAAATTTAAAGATACATTTAAAATTTTAAAAATAATTAACACATAATTTCTTGTTGGAGTCAGAACTCTACATGTTGTTCAATGTTAATTGTCCCTAATAAAAGGCCAAAACCATACATAGAATTTACATTTTTTAAAAGTTTACTGAGGTGTGATTGAAAAAATATGTACATATTTAATATATACAATTTGATGAGTTTGGAGATAAGTATATACCCTTGAGACTTTCACCACACTATATGCCTTAAACATATCCATCACCTCCAAAAGTATACTCCCATCCTTTTTATTTGTTTTGTGACAAATAAATAAAATTTAACATAAGATCTACCCTCTTAACACGTTTTAAAGTATACAATACGGTATTTATATGCTTTATGTTGAAGATCAGATTTCTAGGACTTACTCATCTTGTATAACTGAAACTTTGTATCCTCTGACTAATACCTCTCTGTTTCCCCTTTCCCTCACCTCCTGACAACCACCATTCTACTTTCTGCTTTTATTTTAGATTCTTCATGCAAGTGGAATCATGTAGTATTTGTCTCTCTATTACCGTCTTATTTCACTTAGCTTCATGTCCTCCAGGTTCATCCAAGTTGTAGCAAATAGAATTTACATTTGTAAATAGCCATGTACATATAACATACAGTAATTGATATGGTTCTACTTTCCAGCTATATTTCAAGCATTCTTTCTAAAAAAATATTCCTCCACTTAACCTCAGAATCGTGCTAAGAATGAAAAATATTCCATCTTCCATTTCTGCTTCTGAGCTGGAGCTAAGTATTTTCATATTTGAAATAAGTATGTGATACGTACATGAAGTGTGGAAAACTGCCTTTCCTTCAAGAAAGCTATGAAACTCTAGGCAATCTGTACCACAAAGTTGTCTTTAATTGTGTCTCACTGGTCCATTAAACTGTGTGTTTATACCACTAGGGAAAAGTTCCTTACCTATGTAAAAACTGATACTGTGAATCTCAGGGCATAGTTAAGCACAGTCTTCTGCAAGCATTCTCAGATAAGGGAGCTGCTGTCCTCTCATGAGGGGACAGTGATAATCATGGGATATTGATTAGTATGGACAGTGCTGAGACTGTGTATGGTTAATGAGAGTGATCAGTAAGGTGGGTATTTCTGAAGGTAAAAAATAGGGTACACTAATGCTCTTATATTTTATTTTACTTTATTCTTTTTTAATAAATAAATAAATAAAGTAATTAATTAATCTGTTTGTTTGTTGGCTGCCACTGGGTCTTCGTTGCTGCACATGGGCTTTCTCTAGTTGCTACGCTTTGTTGCAGTGCGCGGGCTTCTCTTATTGTGGAGCACGGGCTCTAGGTGTGCAGTTTTTAGTAGTCGCAGCGCGCGGGCTCAGCAGTTGTGGTTCCCGGGCTCTAGAGCGCAGGCTCAGTAGATGTGGTGCACGGGCTTAGCTGCTCTGCGGCATGTGGGATCTTCCCGGGCCAGGGCTCGAACCCGTGTCCCCTGCATTGGCAGGAGGATTCTTAACCACTGCGCCACCAGGGAAGTCCCTCTTATATTTTAAGTTCCTACAACATTCTAAAAGATGAATATGATGGTCACTCTTGAACTATAGTCACTTTTGAAGAATCTTGATAATTTTAAACATTGCTTAATTACAAGGCAAAAACTGGTGCTCCCTTTTTTCCCCCAGAAATCTCTAATTGATATATTGAAAGATTCTCAAGGGTTAGGAGAAAGTAATAGAATTCCGAAATTTTCAAGTTAAAAGTCTTTCCAAAGTTATTCAAATGTAAGCTCTCACCTAACTCAGTTAATCTAGCACCAATACCTGAAGTGTTACTTGAAAACTGCCTCATCATAAATCACTTCAAGAGGAAATCTATTGCATTGTAGGGGAGCATTCATGGTTAGAAACAGTTTCTCTGCTTGTAACCATGTGTAAACATAAATAAATATATAAGTAAATAAGTAAATAAATGATAGATAAGTGTATTTGCCATATGTAATTTTAAAATTATATATATGCCTGAAATAACTGAATATGAATTAGCCCATAGCCTTGGGATTTTTAGTTAGTTAAATTAAGACAGCTATCATGCTATCTATAATATTTCTTGGTACTGCTTAAAATGTTGACCTCAACATGTCATGGTAGAAGCTCTCACCATGGACACCAGTGGCATACAAGTTTCTAAATGCAAAGGACATTTCTATTCCCTCTGTAGATCACTGCACCAGGGCAAAACATTGAAGTTTCATATCTACTTATCAATTTCCACTTACAAATAATCTAATTCTTCAGTATTGAAAGCTGGGTGTTCTCTAAGTGTTCAATTCTCTCTGAAAGTCCTGTATTTTTCCCTGCTGCTCTCTATGCCTGGAAAATTCTATTTAATCCTTCTTTGTATTTCTCTCTCAATTCAGCCATTAAAACCATCCTAGGAACTTGTCTTCTCTGAGAAGCTGCCCCTTAGTGTGTGAACTATTTTTACTCACAGTGTTTCTGACACCAAATGTGTGGATTTTTTTTCCTTGCACCAACCAATTCTCCAACTACCTGGACACCAACTGGTATCCTAGAATTCAATCCAGTTCTGACACTGACTACCCAGAGTTCATGCAGATTTCACAGGTTAAGAACTCACTCCCACAAGATGGTTCTCACTTCAGATGCCAATTACAAGTCCGGGCCACACATACTTCCGACCAACCACCTATAAAGCTGGGAGTTCCCACTACTTGCTCTTCAGATTTGATAATTTGCTAGAATGTTTCACAAAACTCAGAAAAGTACTTTGCTTATTATTACCAGTTTATTATAAAGAATACAACTCAGGAACAGCCAAATGGAAGAGATGCATTGGGCAAGGTATGGGTGGATGGAGCAGGGAGCTTCTGTGACATCTTCAGGAGCACCACCCTCCCAGGATCTTGATGTGTTCACTAACCCAGAAAACTCTCCAAACCTGGTGGGAGGTGTTAAATAGGCACGATTGATTAAATCATTGGCCATTGGTAACTGAACTCAACTTCCAGCTCTCTCTCTTCCTCAGAAGTCAGGGGGTAGGGCTGACCATCTCCCATGCTGAAGCTATCTAGGGATACCCAGTAACCAGTCATCTTATTATCATAAAAATGACACACTTATCACTCAAGGGTTTTAGAAGTTCTGTGACTAGAACGGGGGGCAAAAACCAAATATATATTCCTTATTGTATCATAGTGTAGTTTGTTGCTCTTTTTTATGCTCTAATATTCACATTTCTAAAATCTCTCTGAAACTCATACATAAAGGGAGGATTCTTTAAATTTTTGGTAAAGAAGACATGCTGTTATATATTGTCTCCACTGGCAGAAATAAGAAAGAATGGTTCAAAAGTGAACCTCCAAAATTCAGGAAAGCAGATGCTCTGAAATTCATGTATTGATTCTAGGATCATTTATACTTCTTATTTGAGTATCTCTGTATCATGCGCCAGGAAGGATAGTTGGGAGGATTTTTGGCTTTTATTTAATTTTTTGAGAGTTTTTTGATGATGCTCTTAATGAGTCCTGTGTAGCTATGTCAGAGCTCTATAAATCTGAACACATAGTATGTTTGCTTTGTTACTACAAACATGTCTTTAAACATGTTTCACTTTTATTACTTATCAGGGTCAGTTTGGTTATAAGTTATTTCATATTTTGTTCTCCAGTTTAATTTCACTGATACTCTTAAATACACACTAAGCCCTTGTGATAGTGTCTGTATTTTCTCTATACTTTAAAAATTACTTTCCCCTAGTTAAAAATTTACAATTTAGATGAAATGATTGTATCTCTTGAAATCTCAACTTTCCAAAAAATATACAAGATACGGAAAATGTGAATATACCTATATCTTTGAAAGGAATGTTTTAGTATTTTAAAATAGGAAATCCTAGGCCTAATGTTATCACTTTAATTATTTCAAACATATAAAGAAAGGGCAAAACAAAAATCAGAAAATTACTCATTCAAAATATATAATAAATTTCAACAAATTTATTTAAAAAGAAACTCACAATTAAAAATGAACAAAAGGAACAGAAAAAGACACTTTACAAACGTGGATATCAAATTGACCAATAACCATGAAAAATATTCAACATCACTTTTCATCTGAAAAATGCACAATATTATAATGAACTACTATTACCTATGTCCCCCCATGACTAAATTTTAAAAGATGGATAATATTATGTTATTTAGTATGTGGAACAACTGACGCTTTCATATATTGTGAGTACAAACTGACTAACTACTTTGAAAAGCCTTTTGGCATTATCTACCATCAAAGAACATTCTCATGCTGATGATCCAGCAGTTCTACTTCTAAGTCTATAACCAAGAAAAATGTATAAAAATGTGTACCAAAAGATGCGTAATAAAAATGTTGATTCCAGCACTGTTCATAATTGACCCAAACTAGAAACAACCCAATGGCCATTAACTGTAAAATGAATATATAAATTATGGTATATTTAGTCAGTGCAATTCTGTGCCATAATGAGAATGAACAAACTACAGCTACACACATCAACATAAATGGATCTCACAAACATAGCATTGAGAAAAATCCAGGCTAAAAGAATAATGTATATTTCCGTTACATAAAATTTTAAATTAGGCAAAAATAATGTATCATCTTAGTGTTAACTTTCTAGGAATGTGGTGACTAGAAAGAGTTTAAATGTAGCCTCTAGAGTGCATGTATTCTTTTTTCATTTGAATGTTGTCTATGTGTTAACTTTGTGAAGAATTAGTTATACAGTTATGATTTGTGCACTTTTATGTGTATATGACATACTTCAATCAAAAGTTTACTTAGAAAACACACATACAACTATATTCACTATTCCTTGTTTAGTTCTTCTATTACTCTATATTCCCTTCTCCAACTGTCCTCCCCCTTTCAATTTTCTTATTTCTCCCTAGATTTCAGTAGAACAATTCTGAAAGCCACCAAGATATCCATTTTGTAGAGGATAGCTATATTATTTACAAGTAACAGAATATTACATCTGATAGAAGAAAGTGTCTTTGAGTTGATCTCCTTAATTCATTGGGACCATTCACTGGTATGACTCCTATATAACCAATTTATATAATGTGTGGTGGGTTATGAGCCAACATAATTCTCATTCATATGTCATCACTTCTGCTAAAATCATTTTTTTGGTTGGGATTTGATCTATTGGGAATCTTTTAAGCAGATAACTCTAAAGATATTTGTCTTCTAGAAAGCCCATTTATAGAATCTATAGAAATGGAGTCCAAGGATAATGTTAATAAACCAAATAAATAGGAGAAGTAATTCTGGTTTTGCCTTTCACTTTTTTCATTTCAGACATCTACCACTTTTGCTGATAAATGGGAATATTGATTGATTTCTAGGGATAATTTCACTGGTTAGAAAAGTGAATCCTCTCTACAGTTAAATGGGGTACCAGAGTTTAAAACAACTGTAGAGAGGATCCCATAATGAAACAGAAATATTCTCAAATATTCTCAAATCTTCCATCTTGCAGAATGTAATCCATTCCTCTAACAGCCAAATGAAAGTTCAAAGTCTTCTCCAGCAGCACTGCAGCACTTCAATTCTTTTATTGGGCTTTCCATCCAAAGTATATATTTTTTAATTTTTCTATCTTTTTTTGTTTTGTTTTTGTTTCATTTCATTTTTAAGAATTCTAAGGGAGAGCTTACATGGTCCACAAATCCATTGTTCTTCCGTACCTCAGCCAATCATTGTTAAGGTGACCTTTGGTCAACTTTTATTGTCATAAATAACTTTTTAAATAACATGTCTGAAAGCTTAGACATAGCATATGAAAAGTACAATGAAATATTCCTAAAATGAGACAACTGATACTGCTTTCTCTGGAGTAACTCTCTAGGTCTTGCTTTTCCTTGGCTGGTTTCTTGTCAATCTCTCTCCTGGTCTGCTAAAATGTTGAAAGGATCCAATCCTCCACCTCCCGGTTCTCTCACTCCCTAGCCACACCCAATGACTATTTTCATCACCCCCAAATCAGGTATTCAACCTCTTCCAGGGTTCAAATAGATTAGAAAAATAGGTTCTCCCTTCTCTCAGAGCTGCCTCTAGCTTGAGTGATACACTCAGGGCTGCAGTTCAGAAAGATAATTTTTTACATCATTATATGGAGCATTTAGCTCCTCTTTGTCTCATTACCTCTCTATTTCTGATTAGGATTTTGGGATTAACTTCATACAACCAATTGGTGCATTAAAATATCTTCCTATACAAATGATTCAGAAATGTCCTTGATGCCTGAAGTGCATTTTGTCCTAGTTTCTAGCTATCAAGTTTTCATTCTTTGAAAGTACTTCATTATATGTATGAAAACTATGCGTAAATATCAACTTAAGTTTTTTAGTAGGATTTTCCAGTTCATTATGTTGCCTCATAACTCTGAAAAATACACATCGGCATATGTGAATACTGTAAAATCTACAAATCTACTTAAATATGCATCTATCTTGGCACCTTATTCATGGAAGACTTGACAGTTCACTATCAAAGGCCAATCCCTCTACCTATGCCCTTATCTTTTCAAATGCACCCCTTTCCTTTTCTGCTCCCCATTATGCATCATCAAACTTCCTCCACTAGTGGGTCATCCCCACCAGATTATAAACAGGCAGATTCTTAACCACTGCATCACCAGGGAAGCCCCATAAGGTCTCTTGAGGCTGCTTCAGTCTTCTCTGGAGCAGGCCTTTCCCTGAACCACTACTGCATTGAAATCTCCACCCTGTAGGCTAACATATGTACTCTCTAATATTTTTGTATGCAAAGATTTTGACCTTCCAACTAGATTACAAATTCTGGTTAGATTTTAAAGCCCTATTTTCCCACAGTTTCAGGGCAAGAATAAAATTCTGACATGAATTCCTCCCACCCTTTCGTTTCCTGGAACAAATTCTTCATACATGTTAATGACTTGATGAATTCTTCTCTCTACTATGATATATACACATCAATGTAATACATTATATATCACCTTCTACCCCCCCTTCCACCCCACCCTCCCTTGCAGGTTTAACCTCCTTCAGTGGCTCTCCTCCACCTCAGGATAAAGTGGGCCCTTCACGCCCAGCTTATGTTCACTCTCTCTCTCTTTGTCTCTTACACTTCCTTCCAGCTCTGGGGACCCCATACCTACGCCTGCTGCCTGGTAAGTCTCAACTTGCTTTGCTTGCTGCTTGTCCTTTAGGTCTCCGGAGTGCTTGACAAACATCCTAACCCTGTGCTAACACATCATTTTCTATTTAAATTATCATGTTTCTGGTCTGATTCCAATCTAGATTTTAAATGCCTTTAGGATAGAGACTGTTTATTATTCATTTGTCACTAAAATATTTTCTTAATTTGATTCTTTTGCGTGCAAGATTCCCAAATATTTCTGTTGTCTACTTTAGACCTAGACCCCTTCTCTTTCTACCCTGTGACTTTAACTGATAGCATCATCTTTTTATTTTTTCCCTTAGCTATTAATCATATCTTCATGCTAAAAATACTCAAATTTAAATCTCCTGCCTCTTTACTGCCAACTTAGCATATCGCACATGCATCTTAATATGCTTCGGACTCGATTCAGATATTGTATATAACCTATTTTTGCCTCAGCTTTCTTTATCCCAGGAAAGGGCACCAAAATGTACTAGATTTTTCAAGCCAGGGAATACAGCAACTTTGATCCAACAGAACTCCATTCTGTTCCCCCTCTGTTTTGCTAGTTTTTATATATTAAACCCAGAAATGTCAGAAAGTGAACAGTACCAGGTTGTAACAATTGCTTTAAAGAACATTAAGATTTTTAAAGATGTTAAATGCTGCCCCATTCTTGATCACTACTTTTTCTTTTCTCTTTAGGCTAATTTTATATTAATATCTGATAAAACACATTTTCCAAAGTCAATTTTAACTGTAGTTCTAATTTAATTACCTCCTAAATTTTAATTCAATAATTAAAAAGTCATACTCTTCTTCATATTTTCATTTTTTTAAGTGTTTTTCTCTAACAAAAAAGGCAGAAAGTGGCTTGAGGTACCTTAATAAAGATTAACTTAATAGTATTTTCCTGTTACGTGTAATGTTGGCATTTTGAGCGTTCAGCTTAAATTAAAAGAACAATGTTACAAGAAATAATAAATGATTTGGAGTTGGGGAAAAGAAAAAACATGAAATAGTTCTAATGGCATTTTACCCTACTTCTTTCTTTCTGCTTGCCCCATTAGCAAAAATATCAAGTAATCTACAAATTCAGACTCTAATTACATTATAAGCACAAATGTCTTAGCAGTGCTGTGTTTGCCCTGTTGAGTGGAGACCCCACATGTTGTTGTCAAATTTGATACATAGAAACCTTTTAATATGTGAAGAATTGACACACTGGCATTTATCACCACTGAGTAGAGAACAGTATCAGAGACAAGCTTCTTTTTCTGAAGGAGAGTGTGTTATCAAATTCTGGGAACAGCTGGCTTGACAGATTGTCCTTGTTTGTTCCCAGCTTAGATTTTGCTGAACACCTCAGCATATATTGGGTATGCTATTTAGGCTAGACATGACATTTCCAGTAGTTCTTTAAAGGTCAGAATGACAGATGTCTCGGTATAATATTCTCTACTG
Source organism: Physeter macrocephalus (assembly GCF_002837175.3). Lineage (NCBI taxonomy): Eukaryota > Metazoa > Chordata > Mammalia > Artiodactyla > Physeteridae > Physeter > Physeter macrocephalus. The sequence goes on along the minus strand of NC_041219.1, from coordinate 82,474,211 downwards.
GAAATATTTATACAGTGATCAACACTTACGTATTTTTCAAATACTGCTCTTTATTTTAAGTGATTTGTAAGAATTTCGTTTTTCAGAGACCTGTGTTTCAATCCCGATTTTTCAGTCTCCTGAATATAATGCATCACACTCTGGCAAAATGAGATAATATAAATGTTGACTCCATAAGACTATTATGAGGACTAAATATATGAAAGTATCTTGCAATTGTAAAGTGCCATATGAACATTAGTTATTTTCATTATAGGTATTGCATATGTTTATTTTCTATGTGAATAAACACACATACCAATTTCTACATAAACAAATGGATGAATGGATGAATGTTAGAATCCACATCTAACAGATATCTGGCTTTTTCATACGCTGGTTCTGCTGACATCCAAAACTAACCATTACATAGTAATCAAGTGAGCCATCGTATGGAAACCCTATTAATATCTTAAATACTATCTTACATAATACACTTATCTCAGAGCATACAACTTTATAAATGCCTCTGGTCCCAAATCTAACTGCTAACTAGGAGTGGTGGCTGAGGGTGGGTGTTAACATTGCCCTTGATCAGTCTTCTGCCTCTCAGTCTCTTGTTTTCCCTGCTAGCTCCTAGATCCCTCCTGCTTCTGCCCAGCTTTCCCATACTCTTAACATACAGTATATTAGTTTTACTCCAGTTCTCCCCCCGCCAAAATCATATATATGGCAATTTATAAAGCATGGCTCTTGTAGTCATCACTTACCAGGGTTCACATAACTAAGACGCAGCAGATGATTTTAAATAAGTGTGCTCCCAGTTAAACAGCCTACTTCCTAAATAAAGATATTGTTATGTGGGAAAAAAAAGTCATCAGTGTTTATTCTGCTCTTGCCAATTACTCTAATGAACTCTACAGATAGTCTGATGCAACTTGACATGAATAATTTTTGATTAAGCAGAAATATTAGGATTATTTAAATAGAAACTGTCTCTATCTTAAAGGTGGTTTTGAGTGGTTCTAACATTATTATACGGAGTTTAAACTGCCATTCATTAAAGAAGACTGGGTGTTTCCATCTCCAATCAATTTAGGCAAACTGCCATGTTCATTTAAAAATTAATTTTATACTGCCATATAAAGGTGTTTACCTCTTACTTCTGTCATTTTCAGGGGTGTGTGTAACGAATTCTCACTTTTCTCTTAATCAACCTGATGTAAATTATCTACTGTATTTTATACTTCAAATTTTGCAAGATACATAGAAACGTATGAACTTGGGTATCCCAGGGACAGTCAAAGAAGGACATTCACATTTAAAGGTATTTGACTTCTGCCTTTAAGGTATACTTTCCAGTATATCTTATTATTATTAATTTCACTTAATATACATATTTATTTTAACAGTAGGACATATTACTTATTAAACCTCTTTTTTATATTTTGAAAGTTTTCTCTTTTTATTTCATTTTAGGAAGTTTTTACATGTTTATATCTATGTTCCTAAAACTTTGTGCTTTCGAGCTTCAATTGAATATGACCTGGATAAATAATGATAAATATTTACAGCCCAAGAAGATTGGAAATATGTGAAAGGAGCATTCTTATTTAATAGACAAATATGTTTTTAAAACACATCCTTAGAATTCAAACAATATGTAAATCCAGCAAATATCTGTTCACACAGTACTAGGATAGTTCTAAAAATTTTTGGAAAATAATATTCTGGTGTTCATGTCCACCATGACAGAAGATTGTGAAATTCATGTAAATAGACCCAAGAGAACCTCTTGGTTCAGATAACGTAAAAATGCATCAAGGTCTTTGTATTATTGTCCTCAATAATCCACTCTCTCCTGTAGGAGTATCATACGTCCTCATTCTTGCCAAGACTCCTTTTAGTTGCAATATATTCCCTCTTATTTTGAGGCTTAGTCATGTGACTTACTTTGACCAAGAAAACGGATGGGTACACCATATATGAATAGAAGATGTAAGCGTACTTGCACAGTTCAGTTAGGTTTCTTGCTCCTCTCTTCTTCCATGAGAGCAGCTTGCTCCAGTTACGTGCTATCCTAGGTCATAGGTCATGGAGGAAGGTGACTTGAGGAGCAGAGCTGAACACAACAGAGCTAAGCTGAACAGAGCAGAACAGAACTGACCTGCAGAACTGTGAGTCTGAAATAACTTTTTACTGTTGAAATACACTGATTTGGGGATTATTTTCTTGCCACAACAAACCTGACTTATATAGCCTTTCTAAAGGTATGTTGCAAAGAGAAAGTAGAGCAAGCAGATAAATAATAACAATATCTGTAGCCATCTATTGACTCATCCTATTCCATGTCAGTCATTCACTCACACATTCATTCTTTCCTTTATTCAACAAACATGTATCACTGTAGGAGCAAAGGCCTGCCAGTTGCTACTGGGAATTAAAAAAAAAAAAAGAATATCGAAAACTGCAAACAAAGTTGTCCCCTTAAGAAATCTATTCTCTCCCAGAACAGTGCCCATTAAAGCTTTGAAAATTATTTTCTCAACAATATTTCAACACTGGATACTATAATATATAGCAATAGATGAATTAAAATTTTATAACTTTTTTTCCCAATCTAAGATTCAATAAGTATTTTGAAAATCACATTTCCATAGTTTACACCATATGCTCACTATTAACAAAGTAAATGGAAAAATATGGTAAATATTGGAAAACTGTTTCAACTTTTTCAGAAATCTGAAAACGGTATCCCCAGAGAATTTGGTAGAGTGCTAATTATAGACCAGTTCTAAGCATTCACACCAGCCAAGCTGGAAAAACATACAATTCATGGGGAATTATTGGACTTATCTGGTTTTAATTGAGCTTTTTTTCTATGATTTGATTTTTTTTCCTTGATTGTTTTTTGATTGGCTGCTTCAGGATTCAGATTATGCATCTTTAATTAATGACTCTCCTTTCAAATAATCTTGTCTTATTTTACCAGTAGTGTAAGGTTCTTACAACAGTGTATTTCCAAATTCCCCCCTCATCATTGATCAGATCAAGGGTTAAAAAGTAAGACTCAGATTACTCCTAGAGACTGTAACTTATTGTAGCGCCGAGTTTTGAAAAAATATCCAATGTAACTGAGACTTGGGCTTCATTTTGTTCAATTAGTATAACTAGCTTCTGTATTGCTAAAAATATTAAGAAATGTTAGGTCAATATTAATATTTGGAAATTTCTATTTTGGTTTTCTTTGTTGTTTTTTTGCTGCTTTATTTGTTCCCTTTTTCTCTTTATGAAATATCCCACAACTGGAATTCAAAGATGAAACACATTTATGTTTTAAATACCTTATGATTGGTAATAATGCATGCCAGTTCTAAGAAGAATACAGTGTATGTTCATTGGTATGTGTTCATATATGTTTTACTAGTTATTAATGATAACTACCTTATAATGACTCTTTACTGGTCACTAAAATCTAATTTCATTTACTTCTAGGTCAGATATGTGAAACTTCCAAATCTATATGGGAATCTATGGGCCTTTTTATAGTCCAGGACTACTGTGACTTGCTACTTGGATTCACCTCATACATATTTACACCAACAGTATGATAAGAAAAATACTCTAGTATAGAATTAATTAAAAAAATGTATTCTCATTTAACTTCTCAACACTAATATCACTCATTATTGGGGTAGAACCAACCTCATTTAATGCTAGAAACATACCTGTAAAGGTGCCAGTCAGTCCTTTGTTTTCTTTTGAGGTTAAAACTTTGGAAGTCTATTAAATGTAGAAAATGTTTCTATGTTGACTAAAAGCAAATGCCAAATCATGAATGTTCTTGTGACAAATATATTGAGTGTCACTCAAGAATCATACTGAGTGTTTAATATTCTGAAAATCCACACTTAGCCATAGATCGTAGTTGGCCTAGTATAAATGAATCAGGTTTTAATTTATAACTAGGAGAAACACTCAACAGGTTAGGAGCCACTGAACAAGGTGATTTAAAAGTAACAACTCTTTGTTAAGTGTTATTGACTCTGCATTTGAAGGAAAAAAATTATCAACTTGTCACTTGACTCTGCACTTGAGAAGAGGCTCTAAATTTCCATTGTAGGAACAGTGAAACATAAGCCTGGATATTAGAATTCAACATTACTCACTGCAGCGAGAGAGGTCTTCATTAATTAAACATCCAAAGTGTGCTAAGTGCTGCAGAGGACAATAAAGACATGTCAGTGTGGAGAATGGAAGTCATTTCCTCTTGGGACCTCTATTGCTGACGTAAGTTCTATCTGTCAAAGAAAGAAACATGCCTCATCATACGCAAAAGAGAGTGTACTTTCTTCTGTTCTGCTTCAAGGCTCTTTCCTTGCTACTTACTTGTTCTTGAAGGACAGGGAGTAACACTGACTATTAGTGATTTATGATCTAATGATAGCAAAAGGCACATGAATGAAGAATAGCCCCCTATCGTACCAGCTGGGTTTATTAGGTTCTAGCATTGAGCTTCACCAACAGCATAACTCTTGCTGCCCATTTTGCTCTCCATCGCTGGCAAGATTCTACTCAACAGTCAAGTACCGACTCACAAGTCACTTCCTTTGTGAAGCCTTCTCAGTTCCCTGAAGAACTGAGTTGCTATTGTCTGTATTCTAAAAGAAAGTTCTCTTACTGTACTAAGAGCTCTTTACTGCTTTGGACTGTTATTTACCTGTTTACTGTTTTGCTCCCAAGTAAGCTATGAATTCCTTAAACAAAGTGGCATTTCTTATTTTCCGGTAGTCATCAAAAGGAAAATATAAAAAGAAAATGAAAGGGCAAAATTAAAAAGGCAAAAAATTGTCTAGGAAATACAACAATTTTAAGAGAGAAAGCATAAAGATTCTGTTTCACAGTATCCACATTTAAATTATTGGATCTAGTCAATACCCTCTATTCCTTAGTGCTATCACTTAAAAGGGGTTTGGAAGAATGAGGGTGTAGCCTTATTCTATTGAATAATAGTACTCACTATGGACCCTGGAAGGCTATTTGTTGTCAGTAATTAGTATCCAAACCACTAATTCTATGCACCTTTCCCATCTTTTAGTTCTAATCACAGTGTAGATCTGGAGCCTTCATCAGTGGACAGAGAAATGATTCTCTTCCAAGCTCTGACAGGAAACATCAGTGAGCAAATTTGAGAAAAATCACTTCAATCTGTTTTATTTCCTTTTCTATAAAATAAAGGGTTTAGAATAAGTTTTTACTCTCAAATCTCATCCACTAGTAATCATTGCTCTAAACCTCTGCCCTTTTTTTTTCAAAAGTTCTATTTTTCTGCTTAAGCTAAGAAATCACTCAGAGTGGAAGTCACCTAGAAGCACCGTTGACAAAGAAAGCACCGAATACCAATCAGAAGTCCCTATTCACATGAGAAGGTCATCTCAAGAGATCACTTTCTCCTTCTACCACCAATATCCCTCTTGCTGTGCTAAGGTGGGATGCAATTTTATGAACTTTAATTAGAGGGAAAGAACTTCAAAATTTGTAAGATACCTTTACAAAAATGTTTACCTGTGTGTGTTTGTGTGTTTTTTCTTCCCATTTAAATGAAAGCTGGTAGATTCTGTAGTGTTTAAAAATCCCTGAGAGACTTTTAGTTCTGTTCTGTAATTCTTCACACATCAACTGCATATATTCTTCCTCTCTCAACAGCATTTTATTACATATGCAGTGATGTAACATTTAGTAGTGGCCGTTTAATGTATTCAAGTCCAAGGTGAATTCATCGTAAAAGTTAAAAATGGATAGGCCTCTTGCTTATGTGGGATGCTAACATCACTGCTAGATAAATAATACAATCTTCTTAGCCTTGTTCAGAAACAGGTCAATAAAAATTTCAAAAACCCTCTGGATGAAGTAAAACCTTAGGTTTGCTTTTCTTATAATGATTCTGCTTTATCATTAAGTGGTTGCAACTTGGCATTCTTTCAGGTATGTGGATAGAATTGGAGAGCAGTGGATAGAATTCACACTAGACCCTAAGTAGAAAGCTATATAATGAGACAGAGTTAATCCTATAAATAGCATTTGAAGTGTGGAGAATTTTTTTAAAGGGGGGTAAAAGAAGAAAGAAAAAGGAAACAGCAAAGTACAGTGTAATTTTAGTGAAACAGAAATAGAATATGATGACTTCAACTCTTGCTTTATGTGCAGAGAGAGTAGTTGTCTTATATAAGAACAGATTTAAGAGGTAATGTAAGGATGTCCTAACCACATCATACTCTAAACATTACTCACGGGGTAAAATTCTTCACTTTGGTTTTGTTCTATGATTAAAACTCTACTAATTATAAAATATATGTTACCTTATTCTTTCTTATAAATGCAAATTTAAGACACATTAATATTCAGTCATTTAGGCGCTAATATGAATTTGTTGAATAAGGATCTTGTTTATTTTATGCCTGGATGAGATCAGTTGTCATAAAAGAATAGGAATTTTGATAGTATAAAGAACTGGTCTCAAAATGAAACTGAAACAACTTTCCACCATGCCTACCACTGCTTTGTGAAAAATGTACTATAATGGTATCACTTTTATCATAGAATATTCTAAGAATTCAACTATATTGCAGGTACACTAGGGATCAAATAATTGTCTCCAAGTCCGGTCTTAATTACTAAACTGCAGTATAATATCAGTCAATTTTTCTCATTGATTATCTAGCAAGGACGTGATTTATGCCATATGTTTAATGTCAGGAAGGCTTCTGTCACCACAAACCAAGTTGCTTATTCGTCTTTCCTCACCATTATTTAACTGTGTGCTTCAGGTATATAAACTGATTTTAACACTGCCTTAAAAGTAGCATTAATAGCACCCTATAAATGTTGTAAACATAACTCATAATATATTCAAAAGTCAGTGTCTGTGGTTTTTACACTTCTTTTGTTTAGGGGCTGTCTGTGCTACTTCTGTCTTCAATTTAAGGCAGATAATTGTGGTTTGATTAAATCTCTGTAAGGAAAATAATGCTTTTCACACACCTATAAAGGGGAATTAGGAGAAAGTTATGAACATGTTTTTATTTATACATATTGTATATTTATATATAAATTTAAACTTCCTTTAAAAGTTATTCACACACTACAAAGATCACAGAATATGTTTATGTGCAATGCATTACGACTTTTTAGAAAACAAAGTGTATATGCTTCTTGCAAAGAAATATAAATATCTAATCTATTTGTGCTTACACCTCTTTAAAAAAGTGTATTTTAGGACCTTCAAGATGGCAGAGTAAGACGTGGCAATCACCTTCCTCCCCATAAATACATCAAAAATACATCTACATGTGTAACAACTCCTACAGAACACCTACTGAATGCCGGCAGAAGACCTCAAACTTCCCAAAAGGCAAGAAACTCCCCATGTACCTGGGTAGGGCAAAAGGAAAAAAGAAAAAACAGAGACAAAAGAACAGGGACGGGACCTGCACCTCTAGGAGGGAGCTGTGAAGGAGGAAAAGTTTCCACACACTAGGAAGCCCCTTCACTGGTGGAGATGGGGGTGGGTGAGGGGGAAGCTTTGCAGCCATGGAGGAGAGCACAGCAACAGGGGTGCGGAGGGCAAAGCGGAGAGATTCCCGCACAGAGGATCGGTGCCGACCGGCACTCACCAGCCCGAGAGGCTTGTCTGCTCACCCGCCGGGATGGGCGGGGGCTGGGAGCTGAGGCTCGGGCTTCTGAGGTCGGATCCCAGGGAGAGGACTGGGGTTGGCGGTGTGAACACAGCTGAAGGGGGAGAGTGCGCCACAGCTAGCCGGGAGGGAGTCCTGGAAAAAGTCTGGAGCTACCGAAGAGGCAGGAGACCATTGTTTCAGGGTGCTCGAGGAGAGGGGATTCAAATCACCACCTCAATGAGCTCCAGAGACAGGCGCAAGCCATGACTATGCATGGACACAAGAGACGTGAAAAACTAAGGCTGCTGCTGCCGCCACCAAGAAGCCTGTGTGCAAGCACAGGTCACTCTCCACACCTCCCCTCCCAGGAGCCTGTGCAGCCCGCCACTGCCAGGGTCTCGTGATCCAGGGACAACTTCCCTGGGAGAATGCACGGCGCACCTCAGGCTGTTGCAACGTCATGCTGGCCTCTGCTGCCGCAGGCTCACCCCGCATCCGTAACCCTCCCTACCCCCAGCCTGAGGGAGCCAGAGCCCCCTAATCAGCTGCTCCTTTAACCCCCTCCTGTCTGGGTGAAGAAGAGATGCCCTCAGGTGACCTACACACAGAGGTGGTGCCAAATCCAAAGCTGAGCCCCAGGAGCTGTGTGAACAAAGAAGAGAAAGGGAAATCTCTCCCAGCAGCCTCAGGAGCAGTGGATTAAATCTCTACAATCAACTTGATGTACCCTGCATCTGTGGAATACCTGAATAGACAACGAATCATCCCAAAATTGAGGCAGAGGACTTTGGGAACAACTGTGGACTTGGGGTTTGCTTTCTGAATCTAATTTGTTTCTGGTTTTATGCTTATCTTAGTTTGGTATTTAGAGCTTATTATCATTGGTAGATTTGTTTATTGATTTAGTTGCTCTCCCTTTTAAATAAAAAAGAATATATATATATATACACTTTTTCTTTCCTTTTTCTCTTTTTGTCAGCGTGTATATGTTTCTTTGTGTCATTTTGTCTGTATAGCTTTGCTTTTACCATTTGTCCTAGGGTTCTGTCTTTTTGTTGTTGTTGTTGTGGTTGTGGTTTTTTTTTTTTGCGGTACGTGGGCCTCTCACTGTTGTGGCCTCTCCCATTGCGGAGCACAGACTCTGGATGCTCAGGCTCAGCGGCCATGCTCACGGGCCTAGCCGCTCCGCGGTATGTGGGATCTTCCCGGACCGGGGCACGAACCTGTGTCCCCTGCATCAGCAGGCGGACTCTCAACCACTGCGCCACCAGGGAGGCACTGTTGGGTTTTTTTGTATAGTTTTTAGCACTTGTTATAATTGCTGGCTTTGTTTTTTGGTTTGGTTGCTCTGTTCTTTCTTTTTTTAATTACTTTTATAATTTTAATAATTTTTTATTTATTATTTTAATATCTTTACTTATTTTATTTTATTACTTTCTTTTTTTTCCTCCCTTTTCTTCTTAGCCGTGTGGCTGACAGGGTCTTGGTGCTCCAGCCGGGGGTCAGGCCTAAGCCTCTGAGGTGGGAGACCCAAGTATAGGACATTTGTCCCCCAGAGACATCCAAGCTCCACATAACATCAAATGGGGAAAACTCTCCCAGAGATCTCCATCTCAACTCTAAGACCCAGCACCACTCAACAACCAGCAAGCTACACTGCTGGATACCGTATGCCAAACAACTAGCAAGACAGGAACACAACACCACCCATTAGCAGAGAGACTGCCTAAAATCATAATATGTTCTCAGACAATCCAAAACACACCACCAGATGCAGTCCTGCTCACCAGAAAGACAAGATTCAGCCTCATCCACAAGGACACAGGCACCAGTCCCCTCGACCAGAAAGCCTACACAACCCACTGAACCAACCTTACCCACTGGGGGCAGACACCAAAAACAATGGGAACTACGAACCTGCAGCCTGCAAAAAGGGGACCCCAAAACAGTAAGTTAAACAAAATGAGAAGACAGAGAAATACACAGCAGATGAAGGAACAAGGTAAAAACCCACTAGAGCAAACAAATGAAGAGGAAATAGGAAGTCTATCTGAAAAAGAATTCAGAGTAATGACAGTAAAGATGGTCCAAAATCTTGGAAATAGAATGGAGAAAATACAAGAAACATTTAACAAGGACCTAGAAGAACTAAAGAGCAAACAAACAATGATGAACAACACAGTAAATGAAATTAAAAATTCTCTAGAAGGAATCAATAGCAGAATAACTGAGGCAGAAGAACGGATAAGTGACCTGAAAGATAAAACAGTAGAAATAATTACCACAGAGCAGAACAGAGAAAAAAGAATGAAAAGAATTGAGGACAGTTTCAGAGACTTCTGGGACAACATTAAATGCACCAACATTTGAGTTATAAGGGTCCCAGAAGAAGAAGAGAAAAAGAAAGGGACTGAGAAACTATTTGAAGAGATTAGAGTTGAAAACTTCCCTAATATGGGAAAGGAAATAGTCAATCAAGTCCAGGAAGAGCAGAGTCCCATACAGGATAAATCCAAGGAGAAACATGCCAAGACACATATTAATCAAAGTATCAAAAATTAAGTATAAAGAAAAAAATATTAAAACAGCAAGGGAAAGCAACAAATAACATACAAGAGACTCTTCATAAGGATAACAGCTGATCTTTCAGCAGAAACTCTGTAAGCCAGAAGGGAGTGGCAGGACATATTTAAAGTGATGAAGGAGAAAAACCTAACCAAGATTACTCTATCCAGCAAGGATCTCATTCAGATTTGATGGAGAAATTAAAACCTTACACACAAGTGAAAGCTCAGAGAATTCAGCACCACCAAACCAGCTTTACAACAAATGCTAAAGGAACTTCTCTAGGCAGGAAACACAAGAGAAGGAAAAGACCTACAATAACAAACCCAAAACAATTAATATAAAAACATGACCTGTATATATGCTGTCTATAAGAGACTCACTTCAGACCTAGGGACAAATACAGAGTGAAAGTGTGGGGAAGGAAAAACAGATTCCATGCAAATGGAAAACAAAAGAAAGCTGGAAAAACAATTCTCATATCAGACAAAATAGAGTTTAAAATAAAGACTATTACAAGAGACAAAGAAGGACATTACATAATGATCAAGGGATGAATCCAAGAAGAAGATATAACAATTGTAAATATTTATGCACCCAACATAGTAGCACCTCAATACATAAGGCAAATACTAACAGCCATAAAAGGGAAAAAAATCGACAGTAACACAAACATAGTAGGGGACTTTAACACCCCACTTTCACCAATGGACAGATCATCCAAAATGAAAATAAATAAGGAAACACAAGCTTTAAATGATACATTAAACAAGATGCACTTAATTGATATTTATAAGACATTCCATCCCAAAACAACAGAACACACTTTCTTCTCAAGTGCTCATGGAACATTCTCCAGCATAGCTCATATCTTGGGTCACAAATCAAGCCTTGGTAAATTTAACAAAATTGAAAACTTAGCAAGTATCTCTTCTGACCACAAAGCTATAAGACTAGATATCAATTACAGGAAAAAATCTACAAAACATACATACACGTGGAGACTAAACAATACTCTACTAAATAACCAAGATATCACTGAAGAAATCAAAGAGAAATCAAAAAATACCTAGAAACAAGAGACATTGAAAACATGACAACCCAAAACCTATGGGATGCAGCAAAAGCAATTCTAAGAGGGAAGTTTATAGCAATACAATCCTACCTCAAAAAACAAGAAAAATCTCAAATAAACAACCTAAACTTACACTTAAATCAATTAGAAAAACAACAAAAAAACCCCAACGTCAGCACAAGAAATCATAAAGATCAGATCAGAAATAAATGAAAAAGAAATGAAGGAAATGATAGCAAAGATCAATAAAACTAAAAGCTGGTAATTTGAGAAGATAAACAAAACTGATAAACCATTAGCCAGACTCATCAACAAAAAGGGAAAAGACTGAAATCAACAGAATTAGCAATGAAAAAGGAGAAGTAACAACTGACACTGCAGAAATACAAAGGATCATGAGAGATTACTGTAAGCAACTATATGCCAAGAAAATGGACAATCTGGAAGAAATGGACAAATACTTAGAAAACCACAACCTTCCAAGATTGAACCAGGAAGAAACAGAAATATAAACAGACCAATCACAAGCACTGAAATTGAGACTGTGATTAAAAATCTTCCAGCAAACAAAAGCCCAGGACCAGATGGCTTCACAGGCGAATTCTATCAAACATTTAGAGAAGAGCTAAAACCTATCCTTCTCAAACTCTTCAGAAATATAGAAGAGGGAGGAACACTCCCCAACTCATTCTACAAGGCCACCATCACCGTGATTCCAAAACCAGACAAAGATGTCACAAAGAAAGAAAACTACAGGCCAATATCACTGATGAACATAGATGCAAAAATCCTCAACAAAATACTAGCAAACAGAATCCAGAAGCACACTAAAAGTATGATACACCATGATCAAGTGGGGTTTATCCCAGGAATGTGAGGATTCTTCAATATATACAAATCAATCAATGTGATAAACCATATTAACAAATTGAAGAAGAAAACCCATATGACCATCTCAGTAGATGCAGAAAAAGCTTTCATCATAATTCAATACCCATTTATGATAAAAACCCTCCAGAAAGTAGGCTTAAAGCTAACATACCTCAACATAATAAAGGCCATATATCAAAAACCCACAGCCAACATCATTCTCAATGGTGAAAAACTGAAACCATTTCCACTAAGATCAGGAACAAGACAAGGTGTCCAACTCTCACCACTATTATTAAACACAGCTTTGCAAGTTTTAGCCACAGCAATCAGAGAAGAAAAAGAAATAAAAGGAATCCAAATCAGAAAAGAAGTAAAACTCACTGTTTGCAGATGACATGATACTATACATAGAGAATCCCAAAGATGCTACTAGAAAACTACTAGAGCTAATCAATGAATTTGGTAAAGTAGCAGGATACAAAATTAATGCACAGAAATCTCTTACATTTCTATATACTAATGATGAAAAATGTGAAAGAGAAGTTAAGGAAACACTCCCCTTCACCACTGCAACAAAAAGAATAAAATACCTAGGAATAAACCTACCTAAGGAGACAAAAGACCTGTATGAAGAAAACTATAAGACAGTGATGAAAGAAATTAAAGTTGATACAAACAGATGGAGAGACATACCATGTTCTTGGATTGGAAAAATCAACATTGTGAAAATCACTATACTACCCAAAGCAATCTACAGATTCAATTCTATCCCTATCAAACTACCAATGGCATTTTTCACATAACTAGAACAAAAAGTTTCACAATTTGTATGTAAACACAAAAGACCATGAATAGGCAAAGCAATCTTGAGAAAGAAAAACAAGAACTGGAGGAAACAGGCTCCCAGACTTCAGACTATACTACAAAGCTACAGTAATCAAGACAGTATGGTACTGGCACAAAAACAGAAATATAGCTCAATGGAACAGGACAGAAAGCCTAGAGAAAAACCCACTCACCTATGGTCCCCTTATCTTTGATAAGGGAGGCAAGAATACACAATGGAGAAAAGACAGCCTCTTCAATAAGTGGTGCTGGGAAAACTGGACAGGTACATGTAAAAGAATGAAATTAGGGCTTCCCTGGTGGCGCAGTGGTTGAGAATCTGCCTGCTAATGCAGGAGACACGGGTTCGAGCCCTGGTCTGGGAAGATCCCACATGCTGCGGAGCAACTAGGCCCGTGAGCCACAACTACTGAGCCTGCGCGTCTGGAGCCTATGCTCCGCAACGAGAGAGGCTGCGATAGTGAGAGGCCCACGCACCGCGATGAAGAGTGGCCCCCACTTGCCACAACTAGAGAAAGCCCTCGCACAGAAACGAAGACCCAACACAGCAAAAATAAATAAATAAATAAATAAATAAACTCCTATCCCCAACATAAAAAAAAAAAAAAAAAAAATGAAATTAGAACACTCCCTAACACCATACACAAAAAGAAACTCAAAATGGATTAAAGTCCTAAATGTAAGGCCAGACACTATAAAACTCTTAGAAGCAAACATAGGCAGAACACTCTAGGACATAAATCACAGTAAGATCCTTTTTGACCCACCTCCTAGAGAAATGGAAATTAAAAAAATAAATAAATGGGACCTAATAAAACTTAAAAGCTTTTGCACAGCAAAGGAAACCATAAACAAGACGAAATGACAACCCTCAGAATGGGAGAAAATAGTTGCAAATGAAGCAACTGACAAAGGATTAATCCCCCAAATTTACAAGCAGCTCATGCAGCTCAATATCAAAAAAATAAACAACCCAATCCAAAAATGGGCAGAAGATCTAAATAGGCATTTCTCCAAAGAAGATATACAGATTGCCAACAAACATATGAAAGGATGTTCAACATCACTCATCATTAGAGAAATGCAAGTCAAAAGTACAATGAGGTATCAGCTCACACTGGTCAGAAGGGCCATCATCAAAAAATCTACAAACAATAAATGTTGGAGAGGGTGTGGAGAAAAGGGAACCCTCTTGCAGTGTTGGTGGTAATGTAAATTGATACAGCCACTATGGAGAACAGTATCGAGGTTCCTTACAAAACTAAAAATAGAACTACCATATGACCCAGCAATCCCACTACTGGGCATATACCCTGAGAAAACCATAATTCAAAGACTCATGTACCACAAGGTTCACTGCAGCTCTATTTACAATAGCCAGGACATGGAAGCAACCTAAGTATCCATCAACAGATGAATGGATAAAGAAGATGTGGCACATATATACAAGGGAATATTACTCAGCCATAAGAAGAAATGAAGTTGAGTTACTTGTAGTGAGGTGGATGGACCTAGAGACTGTCATGCAGAGTGAAGTAAGTCAGAAAGATAAAAACAAATACCCTATGCTGACACATATATATGGAATCTAAAAAAAAAGGTTCTGAAGAACCTAGGGGCAGGTCAGGAATAAAGACGCAGACGTAGAGAATGGACTTGAGGACACGGGGAAGGGGAGGGGGAAGGGTAAGCTGGGACGAAGTGAGGGAGTTGCATGGACACATATACACTACCAAATGTAAAACAGATAGCTAGTGGGAAGGAGCCGCATAGCACAGGGAGATCAGCTCGGTGCTCTTTATCCACCTAGAGGGGTGGGATAAGGAGTGCTGGAGGGAGATGCAAGAGGGAGGAGATATGGGGATACATGTGTATGTATAGCTAATTTACTTTGTTATAAAGCAGAAACTAACACACCATTGTAAAGCAATTATACTCCAATAAAGATGTTAAAAAGAAGTTTTTTACTTTATTATATTTTTCATTGCTTCCTGAGTGATCATCACCATCATCATTATAATCATCATTAGGTGGTATTTAGTAATCAGTTCATTGATTACTTTACCTAAGAATGTGATAACTATATAGAAATGTAGGAACATATTATTTCACTGCAGTCAATTTATAATTTCATGGAAAGATACATCAGATGAAATATTTTATTAATAGCATGAAAATCGTGATACAAAATCAATGAAAGTGGAAAGTGAGATTTATAAATGATATCATGAAATTATACATATATTATTTCAGTGTTTCACTTCTCTAGTGCTTCCCACCTAGAAACTTTGTTTCTGATATGAACCTCAGCCAATCTCAGTTTAGTCTTGCATCACCCTCAACATTAGTGGGTCTTAGATTTATCTTAACACTGAGATTCATTTTATCTGTAGTATCTGAAATATTTTTTTACTAGACTATCAGGAAACGTAGATAGCTATGTGTCCAGAAACAATTTAACTTCCTGCTAAGCAATTTTAACGTATACAAATGGGCTTTAAACAGATTACCAATCCATCTGGGTTTAACTATCACTTTCCCCTAGGATTCTCTTTATCATGTCTCCTCACACCAAGTTAGATCTCCTTAGAGATTAATTCCTTCTGAAACTCAATCTGCATTCATCTTTGGACACTGTGTGAATTGGCTTTCTATACCTGTTAGAGTATACAGTGGAGGAGACTCTAGTGTGTGGACGTTCTAGAAATTTCTCTGGTTTATTCTACCCATGATCTAACTTTCTCTGTCACTCAATGGGTTTCTTTAGATTATGGTAATATATTGTGAGCATTTGCCTAATGCAGTAAAGGTGGCTCCTCTCATTAATTTTAATTTATTAAATTTAATTGCTTAATTTATAATCAGCTTAAACATAAATGCATGTTTGTATATTTCAGTTAGTTTTACCAAATTTTATTTACTTGGGGCTTTTCTATATAAATTTATTGTGTAATGCATATGCATTTATTTTGAGGGCAGAAAAAAAAAAGTTTGCTTGCTCTATTGTTCTCCCAAAGGATGAGGTTTATTTAGCATTAAAATGAATCTTGTCAGCTTAGTTGGCCAGTTAATTCTATTTAACATTTTACTGTTAGCTATTTCAAGAAACTCAGAAAATTGTTGTGTTGCTTGAGTACACCTAGGAGGGATTATTTTATCTTTTTTTTTTTTTTTTTTTTGGTGGTATGCGGGCCTCCCTCTGCTGCTCCGCGGCATGCGGGATCCTCCCAGACCGGGGCGCGAACCCGGTTCCCCTGCATCGGCAGGCGGACGCGCAACCACTGCGCCACCAGGGAAGTAGTACACCTAGGAGGGATTATTTTAAAAGTACCAGCAGTGACATTTATAATTACTGGATCTTTGAAAAGCAAGTGCTGTTGGTGAAGTAAATACAACCTGACGTTCCCCAATGTCCATTGCAAGGGAGAACTTTAATACCACAAACAGATTTCAGTCATATGCTACAGAATGCGATGGTTATCTTTTAAATTCCATTTCTGTTATCTTCTTAAATCTACTGATCTAATGAAAATGAATTTAATACCTAGGAAATATATCTAGAGGCACTGGTGAATCCTTCTCTAAAAAATAGTGAGAATAATGGATCAAGAGAGAAGACACGCCAGACCAGAGAAAAATGATTTAGTAGAGGAAAGAGTCTTGACCTTTTAATAGAGCTTCACATGAACTATTTCGACAACTGCACTCATAAATGCTATGTGTCCTAAATTGTTTGCATTTGTGCATTTTACAATTATTTACTACTAACAGAACAAATGATGGCATTGAAGAATTTATTTAAGAAGGAACAAGGAAATTTGGATAACTCAGGGGAAATATATATTAAAATAAATGTATATAAAGCCAATATATGAACAATTATATATATTTGTATATAATATATATACATGTATGTGTGTGTGTGTATATATATATATATATATATATATATATCTCAGAGAAAAAGAAAGAATAATAGAGAGAATATGTATGACAAAAATATATTTTTACCCAATCTTCATTATTCAAAGTTTAGGGAACGAATGAAAAATGAAGAGTAATGCATTTCTGAGTTATTTTGGAAGTTGTAGCTATATTCTAAATGAAATAATTGAAAATGAATAAACTAATAAACACAACACTGAAACTCTCTCAATGTGTTATCACATACATATTACAATTTCAGAAGTGCCACTGGAAGTTTATGGGTATAAAAAGTACAGTAAGTCCCCTACATACCAACAAGGCCTGTTCCGAGAGCGCATTTGTAAGTCCAATTTGTTCGTTAAGTCCAACAAAGTTAGGTACCCAACTAACACAATCAGCTACATAGTACTGTACTGTAAGAGGTTTATAATACTTTTCACACAAATAATACATAAAAAAACAATGCAAAAAATAAAGAAAACATTTTAAATCTTACAGTACAGTACCTTGAAAAGTACAGTAGTACAGTACAACAGCTGGCATACAGGGGCTGGCATTGAGTGAACAGGCAAGAAGAGTTACTGACTGGAGGAGGGAGAGGAGGTGGGAGATAGCAGAGGTGAAGGATCATCAACAATAGGAGACGGAGAGCAAGCTGCAATTTCACTATGCCTGACATTGATGGCACAGGTTCTGGTTCCTTGCTGGATTCGATTCTATCTACCCCTTTGAAAAAACTATCCAGTGATGTCTGGGTAGTAGCTTTTTTTCTCATCATAGATGACACGGTAGCAATGGATTGCATTCTAAACGGCTGCTGCAACCTTCGTGTACCGTTCGTTCTACATTTGGGTCCTGTGCCTCAAAAACTAACAGTGCTGCCTCAGGTAAAGAAAATCCCCTTGCCATTTCCTGTGTCGTGAATCTCTTTGGTTCTTCAGTTACTTCTTCTTCCTCTTGTTGCTCCACTCTCTCAATTATTTTCACTTTTGTTTCCATTGTTATCTCCTGGCACTTCTTAGCAGTACCAGCTACATCATGGCTGCTTTTACAGTTGCTTCCGGATATCCTGGGCTTGAAATAAATACTGTACTAATCTATAGAGTACTGTACAAATACACAAAAGCACAACTACCTGTCAAGGATAAATGCACGTGACTATGTACGCCAGACGTGTGAACTAACATGTGACTGGACATGTGAACACATGTCTGAAAGTTCTCAACTTGAAGGTTTGTATGTAGGGGACTTAATGTATTTGCTTTTTTTAATGTCTGAAAATGACCTAATTTTGCTCTAATTCTTAAAAGATACTTTAGCAGAATATAGAATTCTAGATTTTCAGTTAGTTTTCCTCAGCACTTTGATGATATAATTCTTATATCTCATGCCACAAAGACAGGGTCTTGACAATGATTAAAACTGTTCCATAAAGGGAGAATTATATATTATATAGTCATAGAAAAGAATAATTTTTAACACAGCTATAGAGAAATCATATTTTATCTAGTGTTTTTCGTTTTGAATATAGATTCTTCACTCTATTGTTCAGTCTTAGAAAGCCAGAGGCCCTGAAATATAGCTGTGTGACCTTGGAAATGCCATGTAACCCCTCTGATCCTTTTCCACTTAATCTGGAAAAGGAGCATTTATAACACTTTATGTACAATGCTGTTAGAAAAAATAAATGAGAGGATTAAGTAATGCCAAATATTAATTACAAGGTAAGTAAAATTATTTGCCATTGTAACTATGAACAAGCTCTAAGAAAAATGAAGAAAATGACTTTTCTCACAGCACATGCATGATCTTGTTCTTTTCAATAAATTGGTATATTTGGCAGGGGTTTCAAATTCATATCCTTACAGAGAATAGACACTAACATCAAATGTGTGAAGTGAAAGGATATAAGACTATAGAGAGCAATGGGGCTCTGCTAATGAAGAGTAATCTTCTAGAGAGGCATTTACTTTTCATTCGTATTGGAACATGACTACAGAAAAGTCTGGCTTAAAGATGACTAGTTTTACATGTAGTTTACAGAGTTATTCTCAAAGTGTGTTTCTTTAATACGTATCTTGCTTTAAAACTGTGGTTGTCTACAAACCAGCAAAATCAGACTGGTGTAAACTTCAGTTTCCTCGTAACACTGACACGTACCTTTCAATCCCACTCTTTTCTTTTATTCTAGACATTTACTTTACTACTCTAAAGATCCACAAAGTGTTCCCTATTTATTCTTCCTATTTAGAACTTACTTACTCTAATAATGTATTTAGCGATAGAAGGGTGGGGGTCAATGCCAATAAAACACAAAAAGAGAAAAACACATAAAAGGACTTAGAACCTTGGCATGGGCACATACAAAGGAATTACTTCTGTGAGCTGAAAAGCTAGAGAATTTAATGAATGAACCAATGTATTCAATAGTCTGTAAAGGGTTTGAAATATTTGAAGTTAGAATATAATGACATGTAGAAGGAATTTCAATAGCCATTATCCTTTCATTCCCTGAAAGAATAATGAGCCAACAGCTTCATAAGCATTATATCTCTATTGTAAATTATTACTTAGCAATTGTACATCCTAAAATAATCATGCTGAGTTTCTTTTATTTATTCTCATTTGAATAAATGTGTTTTCATTCCAGTATTGTTCAAATTAGTAAAGACCTAGCTTTGTGCTATCAGGTAGATTGCAAAATGCTTGAGAAAAATGTTATTGCTTTCAATGGTAGATTGTATGTGTTTTTAAATTATTATAACATTTAAAAAACCTTTTCATAAGTATGAACTATTTAGTCATATGCTTATGACTTTTGTTAGAGGAGTTATAACTGTACACATAAAATTTTGAAATGGTCTGTTTAATTAAAATCACTATCATCAGAACTCTAGTAAGTAGGTGGGAAGCAGATAAAAAAAACCCAGATGTGGTTTATTACCAAATGAGATAATTGCAAGTCTATGCTTTAATATTTAAAAATAATCATTTATGTAAATATTTAAATGATTTTTCTTGATCAACTACAGTATATTCACATATGTCCATATTTTGTGATGGCTTCCTTTAACTCTAAATGTGATTGAAAAATGATTGGCTTAAAGATTAGAAATACGTTAAATAAATTGATATTAATATTAATATCAATTGATATTAATGAATCTGGGAACACATATCTTTGAACTTAATGCTTTTATAAACATTCAGTTTCCTTTGTCATGCCATCATTTAGTAGAATTGCCATTGCACATTTTATAAAAACCTTCTGTAACCTGGTTTGATTTTTAAATATATTTAAGAAATATTATTATATTAAACTGAGAGAACTATTTAATATCTCAGAAAGTAAGTTAAAAACAGGTAAATATATAAATTCAAGTCATTATCTTGCTTAAAAATTTTATCCTACTTAAAAACACTTAAAGTGTTCTTTCATAATCATTTTTTTGTAGGTTTTCAAATTAGGTAAACAACAAAAACAAAAGATGTACAAATCTGCAAAGACATTGCTTTCCATGCAAATTGAAATAGAGAGCTTACACATTTTGAAATTCTACTTTTGCAGCACATGGGGGAAAGGATTAAGATTGCTTCTGTTGATAAGCATAGACTCTTAGTGCCACTCTGCCAACACATTCCAGATAAGGAAAGCACAGAAATACTGAGTATTAGAGATTTGATGATAATCTTCAGGATTCACAGGTGAAGCACCTGTAGAGACAAGACAATTGCACAAATGACACACCAGCACAAATTTTGTATAGAAGTGTATGAATATACTCTTGCTCCTCTCTTTTTCTGCTATGTTGCTTTTTCTTACGCATTGGTCATCCCAAATTCTTCACTTTTGTAATCTCCTCTTTGGCTTCTTCAACGTGAAACATTTTAGTCAACTGTGTTCACATTTAAATCCAAGCCCATGTGTTTTTTTACCCATTCTGGATTGACTCCCATTAGCCAGCCAGTTCCAGGTTGATGAACCTATCACTTAATGTTTGCCAAATCTGTGTGTGACCTACTTGAAGCATAACTTTTTTGCTTCTGGACATGCTTCTAGATCATTCATTCCCTCTCTACATATCCAATCTGGCTCATTGGCCAAGACTCTGATCAGCGTAATTATCAGTTTTTGGAATAACTAGGAATAAATTTAGTTACATCAGCTACATATAAAGTACTCAAATTAAATGATATTTCCAGTCTAAGCAGAAAAATATCTGCTTTTTAGAGGAGGAATAAAATACCTAGGAATAAACTTAACCAAGGAGATGAAAGACCTATACTCTAAAAAACTAGAAAGCACTGATGAAGGAAATTGAAGATGATAAAATGAAGTGGAAAGATTTAATTGGAAGAATTAAAATGAAGTAGAAAGATTTAATTGGAATAATTAATATTGTTAAAATGGCCATACTACCCAAAACAATCTACAGATTTAATGTAATCCCTACTAAAATACCCATGACATTTTTCACAGATGTAGAACAAATAATTCTAAAATTCATATGGAATCATGAAAGACCCCACACTGCCAAAGCAGTCTTGAGAAAACAGAACAAAGCTAGGGGCTTCCCTGGTGGTGCAGTGGTTGAGAGTCTGCCTGCCAATGCAGGGGACACAGGTTCGTGCCCCGGTCCGGGAGGATCCCACATGCTGCGGAGCGGCTAGGCCCGTGAGCCATGGACGCTGAGCCTGCACGTTCGGAGCCTGTGCTCCGCAACGGAAGAGGCCACAACAATGAGAGGCCTGTGTACCAAAAAAAAAAAAAAAGAACAAAGCTAGAAGTTATCACCTTCCGGACTTCAAACTATACTACAAAGTTACAGTGATCAAAACATAGTACTGGCACAAGAACAGACACACAGATCAATGGAACAGAGTGGACAGCCCAGAAACAAACCCAAACGCTTTTGGTCAATTAATTTAAAACAAAACAGGCAAGAATATACAATGGAGAAAGGACAGTCTTTTCAATAAGTGGTTCTAGGAAATAAACAGCTACACATAAAATAATGAGATTAAAATATTTCCTCACACTATATACAAAAATAAAATCAAAATGGATTAAAGACCTAAATGTAAAACCCGAAACCATAAAATTCCTAGAAAAGAACATAGGCTGAACACTTTTTGACATAAATCATAGCAGTATTTTTTTGGATATATCTCCTAAGGCAAAAGAAACAAAAGCAAAAATAACCAAATGGTACCTATTTAAGCTTAAAAGCTTTTGCACAGAAAAAAGAAACCATCAAAAAAACAAAAAGACAACCTACAGATGAAAGAAAATATTTGCAAATGATATCACCGACAAAGGGTTAATATCCGAAATATATAAACAGCTCATACA
Organism: Physeter macrocephalus; assembly: GCF_002837175.3. NCBI lineage: Eukaryota > Metazoa > Chordata > Mammalia > Artiodactyla > Physeteridae > Physeter > Physeter macrocephalus. Next base: position 82,451,917 of record NC_041219.1, on the reverse strand, counting down.
ACTCAATATTAAAAACCAAACAACCCAATCAAAAAATGGGCAGAGGACCTAAACAGACATTTTCCCAAAGAGTACATACAGTTATCTAACAGGCATAGGAAAAGATGCTCAACACACTAGTTATTAGAGAAATGGCAAAACAACAATGAAATATCACTCACTTGTCAGAATGGTTATCATCAAAAAGTCTACAAATAACAAATGTTGGAGAGGATGTGGAGAAAAGGGAACTTTTGTATACTGTTGGTGGGAATGTAAATTGGTGCAGTCACTATGGAAAGAGTATAGAAGTTCTTCAAAAAACTAAAACTAGAACTACCATATGATCCAGCAATACCACTCCTGGCTATACATCCAGAAAAAACAAAACACTAATTCAATAAGATACATGTACTCCAATGTTCATAGCAGCATCACTTACAATAGCCAAGAAACAGAAGCACAGAAGCAACCTAAGGGTCCATTAACAGAGGAAGAGATATAGAAGATGTCTCACACACACACACACACACACACACACGCACACACACACACATAATGGACTACCACCCAGTCATAAAAAGAAATGAAATTCTGCCATTTGCAGCAACATGGACGGACTTAAGGAATATTATGCTTCGTGAAATAAGTCAAATACCACATGTTATCACTTGTATGTGGAATCTAAAAAATAACAAATGTTTATAGCAAAACAGAAACAGACTCATAGATAAAAAAAAAAAAACTAGTGGTTACCAGAGGGGAGAGGGAAGGGGGTGGGACAAGTTAGGGGTATGGGATACAAATTACTATGCATAAAATAGATAAGCAACAAGGATATATTATATAGTACAGGGAATTTTAACTATTATAATAACTTTCACTGAAGTATAATCTATAAAAATACTGAATTATTATGCTGTACCTGAAACTAATATAATATTGTAAATCAACTATACTCCAATTAAAAAAACAAAAAATAACAAAATACATAATATGAATTTGTATAGAATATAAAATAGACATGTAAAATATTTTAGTAAATAAAAGATAGTACAAGAGAATAAGAAAGAAGGTATTACCCCTAGAACACAGAACAGATAGGAAAAATAACCAACCAGAACTTCTAAGAGAAACAGTATAATTGTAATGAAAACTCAGAGGATAGATCACAGTATAGCAGATTCAGCTAAAAAGAGAAATTGTAACAAGAATGATAGCTCTAATGAAATCCTGTTGAATTAGCAAAAATACACAGAGGGATAGAGAGTATGACAGAGACACTGAGAAGAGAAATAGAAATCCTAAAATATGTCTGATTGAAATTTTGTTTAAATTTGGTTTAGTTATATGCAATAATAATTAAATACACATATATATTTATATGCATAAACACATATATATGTACATGCATTCACACAGAAAATTCACTGAATGGACTATATGTATATTGGAAAACTGAACAGAATATATATATGTATATTCAGTGAATTTTGAGAAATTCATATAGTCATGTAATCACAATGATGATTGGAATACAGAAGAATTTCCTTACTGTAAAAATATCTCCTGTTTTACTCACATTCTTTTCACATATCAACCCATGGCTACCACTAACTGTTTTGACTTTTTCAGAATGTCATGTAAATTAAACCATACAGTATGGTAGTAACCTTGATTTTGGATTGTTTCAGGAAGCATTTAAGACTCATCTACATTGCTGCATGTTCTTTTTACTGCTGAGTAGTGTACCACTGTATGAACGTACATCCATAGGACATCTGTTTCTAGATTTCAATAATTATAAATTATACTGCTACAAACATTCATATGAAGGTTGTCAACAAGTTTCTATTTCTCTGAATATATAACTAAGAATGGAATTGCTTGGTCATATTGTAAAAGTATGTTTAATTTATAAGAAATACACTTTTGCATTCCCTCTGGCAATGCATGAGTTACATTTGCTCAGATCTTCAACACTTACTATTGTCATTTAAAAAATATGTATTCACTTTAATAGGTGTGCAGTGGTATCTCACTGGGGTTTTATTTTACATTTTCCAATGCCTAATGATGTTGAGCATCTTTTACTGTGCATATTTGCCATCAGTATATCTTCAGTAGTAAATTATCATTCAAATATTCAAATTTATTCAAATATTTTAACATCAACTGTCAACAGCTATGGAGAAAATATATTCTTCCATCTTTAGCTTGCCTCTTTATTCTATTAACACTATTTTTCTCAGAGCAAAAATTTTTAATTTTGATGAAGCCCAATTATCAAATTTTTCTTTTATGAATCATGCTTTTGATGTTTTAACAAAGAACAGTTGAGTTAATCTGTGGTCCTGAAAATTTTCTCTTTTCTTCTAAGAATATTAGTTTTACACTTTTATTTAGACACATCATTCATTTTAAATTAATTTTTATATAAAGTATAAGGTAAAAGGTACCAGACTATGCAACCCCAAAATATGCCTCTGTGGCATATGAATCATTTGGAGCCAAAGGGCACTGAGAATCAAGAGACACAGGGAAAGCTCTAAAATCAGGGCACAAATTTTCCTTTTTAAGGAAATTTACATTTATAAAGGAAATTTACATTGCCTTAGAAATGTCTACCAGGAAGAGGAGGTCTCTTAACAATTCTTACTAATGGAGCCGGCACTGACCTAAAGCTGCAACACAAACCTTACTAAACAACCCTTGTTTACCAATTTTTTTTCCTGGTCACCTTCCCATAACTTGCTCCCTTTGCACAGAAACCCAAAATCCCTTTTCCTTTTTTTTAGCCTAAGATGATATATAAACCAAAGTTTTAACCAATTCGAGTTACTCATCTCTGAGTACTCCCAGTTGTAAGTGCTATACACATGATACTAAACTTGTTTGTTTTTCTCTCATTAACGTGTTTTTGGCCAGTCTCCTTCACAGGGCCCCTAATGATAACCTAAGATGGATAGAGGAGAAGATTTTTCCTCCCTTGAAAAGGCAAAGATCAATGTTTAATTTTTTTTTGTATATTGATATTCAGTTGTTATAGCACAATTTGTTGCAAAGTCCTTTTGCCATTAAATTACTTTTTTATCTTTGTTAAAATCAATTGAATATGTTTATGTGACTCTATTTTTGCACTCTATTCTATTTTACACATCTATATGTCTATCCTCTCACAAAGATAACACTAGTTTGATTAATGTAGCTTAATACAGTTATAGATAGAACCAGACATTGAGACTTCCAGCTTTGTTCTTTTCAAAATCATTTTGGCTATCCCAATAATTTTGTGTTTCATAAACAATTTCGATCCCACATGTAAATATCACAAAAAGTCCTGCTGGAATTTGATTGGGATTTCTTTAATCCATAGAACAATTTGAGAGAATTAATGTCTTTATACTGAGTCTTCAAATCCATGAACATGGTGTATCTCTCCACTTATTTATGCCTTTTCTTTCTTTTATCAGCTTTGTGTACTTTTCAAAATATAAATCTTCCACATATTACATTGCTAATTTTTGGAGCAATTTAAAGGTAACTTTAAAAAAAAAATTATTTATTTATTTTTGGCTGCATTGGGTCTTGTTGCTGTACACGGGCTTCCTCTAGTCGCAGCCATCTGTGGTGAGTAAGGAAAATCTAAATTTCTTTACCTTGTTATTCATTTAATTCTGAGGTAACCAAAGTTAAATTTGAACACACTTGAAGGAAATGCCTAAAGGAATAAAATTTATCTCAGTTTTATGTTATAAAAATTACTCATGGGCTTCCCTGGTGGCGCAGTGGTTGCGCGTCCGCCTGCCGATGCAGGGGAACCGGGTTCGCGCCCCGGTCTGGGAGGATCCCACGTGCCGCGGAGCGGCTGGGCCCGTGAGCCATGGCCGCGGAGCCTGTGCTCCGCGACGGGAGAGGCCACAACAGAGGGAGGCCCGCATACCACAAAAAAAAAAAAAATTACTCATGAACTTAGAACAGATACATTTGAATACAATTTTATATTAAGTAAAACAGAATCAAGGGAGAGGCCACAACAGAGGGGGGGCCCCAATACCACAAAAAAAAAAAAAAATTACTCATGAACTTAGAACAGATACATTTGAATACAATTTTATATTAAGTAAAACAGAATCAAAACTTTTAGTTTCAAATTAAGAACTCCTGAAGGCTACAAATAAAATGTGCAAGTTACAGTTTAGGTATTATCCCTGACTTATGAAGTAGTCAACTTTTTATCTACTCTTTGTTTTCCGAGAACTGAGTTGAAACTGACTTAATTTAAAAAACAGAGCAAACAGCCTTCTGCAAGTTCAAAACTTAAGATATAAACTTCTTTTAATTCACTAATCAATGAGTTCCTCTGGCATTAATCCAGACTAATGCTTTTCAGCGTATGAGCAATGTCCTTGTTCAACAACCTTAAAAGGGCCTTTACATTTTATATCAAGCAATATAGTTAGTAACAATTAATTTTGCTTTAATAAGACTTATTTCACATGGAAGAAAAATATGCAATATGTTTTCAAACAATGTTAAGAAGTTGATTAATTCAAAAAGGCTTTGGAACAAGGGTGTGGCCAAGAGGGCAAAGTAGGAAGACCCAGAGCTCAATTCCTCCCATAGGCACACCAATATGACACCTATCTGCAGAGCAACTATTGATGAGAATGACTGAAGACTAATGGAAAAGATTTTCCACAACTAAAGATATAAATAAAGAACCACAGTGAGACAGTAGGAGGGGTGGAGAAGTGGTATAGTCAAGACCCACATTCCTGAGTAGGACACCCACAAATGGGAGGATAATTACAACTGAAGAGGTTCTCCCCAAGGAGTGAGGGGTCTCAGACCCACTTTAGGCTCCCTGCCCTAGGGACTTGAACTAGGAAGACGAGCCACCAGAACATCTGGTTTTGAAGGCCAGTGGGACTTATGTATGGGAGAGCCAGAGGGCTGAAGAAAAGAGACACTTCATGCTTAAGGGGCTCAGGAAAAATCTCACATGCTCCAAGATCCATTGTGGAGGCAATCATTTGAAAGGAGACTGGGTCAGACCCACTTGCTGATGTTGGAGAGCCTCCAAAAGAAACAGGATGAAACTGAGAACCCTCTGGGGACACAGATACTGGCAGAAGCCATTTGGGGGAGCTTGTTCTACCATGAGGAAACTGGTGCTGGCAAGTGCCATTCTGGAGTCAGCACTGAGGTCTTACCCACCCACCAGCTGGTCAGCTCCAGTCCTGAGACATCTCAGGTCAAGCAGCCAGTCACATGAGGACCCAGCCCTGTCCACCAGCAGGATGGGCACCAGCACCAGGACCCCTGAACCGTACAAGCAGTGCCCCATGATACAGCCCCACCCACCAGCAGCCTGAAGCCTGCATGAGGTAAGGCCTGGCAGCCAACTGGATCAAAGGACAGTTCCACCTATCAACACACTCACAGTAGTCAGCCCAGCAACAACAGAAGGGCCCATGCAGCCCACCTTTGGAGCACCCCTTGAGCATATAGCTCTGTGACCAGAGGGGAGAGTGTTGCTGGGGCACATAGGATGTCTCCTAATTAAAGCCACTTCTCCAAAACAAAAAATGTAACTGACCTGCCCAATATGTAGAAATAAAAACAGATGTCAGGAGAATGAGATGACAGAAGAATATTTTCAAAAGGAAGGAACAAGATAAAATGTCAGAAAAAGAACTAACTGAAGTGGAGATAAGAAATCTCCCCAATAAAGGGTCCAAGTTAATGACCATAAAGATGCTCAATGAGCTCAGGATAAAAATGGATGAACACAGAAGTTTAACAAAGAGAAAATATAAAACAGAACCAAATAGAGCTGAAAACTACAATAACTAAAATGAAAAATACAGTAGAAAGAATCAACAGTAGATTAGATGATACAGAAGAATGGATCAGCAAACTAGAAGATAGCGTAGTGGAAATCACCCAAGCAGAAGGCTGAAATCATATCAAGTATCTTTTCAGACCACAACAGTATAAGACCAGAAATCAACTACAAGGAAAAAAAAAAAAGAAAGAAAGACAAAACAAACCAAATAAACAAACAAAAAACATGCAAAAAGCATAAATGCGTGGAGCCTAAACAATATGCTACTAAACAACCAATGAATCACTGAAAAAATCAAAGAGAAAACAAAAAAATACTTGGAGAGAAACGAAAATGGAAACACAATGATCCTAAATCTATGGGACACAACAAAAGCAGTTCTGAGAGGTTAGTGTATAGAGATACAAGCCTACCTTAGGAAACAAGAAAAATCTTAAATGACCTAACTTTACACCTGATGGAACTAGAAATACAAGAATAAACAAAACCAAAAATTAGTAGAAGGAAAGAAACAATAAAGATCAGAACAGAAATAAATGAAATAGAGACTAAGAAAAACAGTAGAAAAGATCAATGAAACTAAGAGCTGGTTTTTTGAAAAAACAAACAAAATTGATAAACCTTTAGCAGACTCATCAAGAAAGAAGGAGAAAGGGCCCAAAGAAATAAAGTCAGAAATGAAATACAAAGGATTATAAGAGAGTACTACAATTATATGTCAATAAAATGAACAACCCAGAAGAAATGGATAAATTCCTAGAAACATTCAATCTCCCAAGACCAAATCAGGAAGAAATAGAAAATATAAACAGACCAATTAACAATAATGAAATTGAATCAGTAATTTTAAAAACTCCCAACAAACAAAAGTCCAAGACCAGATACCGTCACAGGTAAATTCTACCAAAAATGTAAAGAAGAGTTAACATGCAGCCTTCTGAAACTATTCCAAAAAACTGAAGAGGAAGGAATGTTTGTGAACTCATTCTATAAGGCCAGCCTCACCCTTACCCCCAAACCAGACAAAGACACCACAAAAAAAGAAATTTACAGGCCATCACTAATGAATACAGATGCAAAATCCTCAAAAAAAAAATTAGGGAACCAAATTCAATAGTACATTAAGAAGATCATACACCATGAACAAGTGGGATTTATCCCAGGGATTCAAGGATGGTTCAGTATTTGAAAATCAGTCAATGTGATACATTCCATTAACAAATTGAAGAATAAAAACCTTATGATGATCTCAAAGGTGCAGAAAAAGCTTCTGACAAAATTCAACATCCATTAATGATAAAAACTCTCAACAAAGTGGCTATAGAGGGAACACATCTCAATATAATAAAAGCCATAATATGAAAGCTTTTCTTCTAAGATCAGGAACAAGACAAGGATGCCCATCTTCACCACTTTTATTCAACATAGTATGAGACATCCTAGCCACAGCAACCAGACAGACAGAATAAAAAAAAAAGGAAATAAAAGGCATCCAAATTGGAAAGAAAGAAGTAAAACTGTCATTATTTGCCAATGACATGATGCTATATTTAAAAAAGCTAAAAATGCTACCAGAAAGTTATTAGAAGTAAAACATGAATTCAATAAAGTTGTAGGACACAAAATTAATACCCAGAAATCAGTTGCATTCCTATACACTAATAATGAATTATCAGAAAGAGAACTTAAGAAAAGGATCTCATTTACACTTGCAACAAAAAGAATAAATCTAAGAAGATAAACCTGTACTCAGAAAACTATAAGACACAGATGAAATAAATTGAAGATGACACAAACGGAAAGATGTACCCTGTTCATGGATTGGAACAATTAATATTATTAAAATGACCATACTACTCAAGGTAATCTACAGATTCAATGCAATTCCTATCAAAATACAACGGAATTTTTCACAGAACTAAAACAAATAATTCTAAAATTCCTATGGAAACACAAAATAGCTCAAAAACCAAAACATTATTGAGAAAGAAAAACAAAGCTGGAGGTATCATGTTCTTTGATTTCAAACTATACTATGAAGCTACAGTAATCAAAGCAGTATGGTGCTAGCACAAACACAAATCAATGGGACAGAAAAGAGAGCCCAGAAATAAATCCACCCTCATATGGTCAATTAATCTATGACACAGGAGGCAAGTATATTATCATGGGGAAAAGACAGCCTCTTTAATAAATGGAGTTGGGAAAACTGGACAGTTACATAAAAAAGAAGCATACTGGACTAGTTTCTCACACCATATATAAAAATAAACTCAAAATGGATTGAAGAGTTAAATGTAAGACCTGAAACCATAAAAGTTCTAGATAAAAATCATAGTAAGTTCTTTACATTGGCCTTCACATTTTTTTGATCCTCAGGCAAGCAAAACAAAAGCAAAAATAAACAAATGAGAATAAATCAAACTGAAAAGTTTTTGCACAGAAGAAATAAAACTATCTACAAAATGAAAAGGCTGTCTACTGAATGGGACAAGATATTTGCAAATGATATACCAGATAAAGAGTAAAATATCTGAAATATACAAAGAAATCGTTCAGATAAACAAAAAACGAACAACCTGATTAAAAAACGGGCAGAGGATATTTTTCCAAAGAAGACATACAGATAGCCAACAGGAACATGAAAAGATGCTCAACATCACTAACCAACAAGTAAATGCAAATCAAACCAAAATGAGCTATCACCTCAGACCTATTTGATAAAAGCCTCAGAATGGCTATTATCAAAAAGACAACAAATAACAAGTGTTGTCATGGTTGTAGAGAAGAGGGAACCCTCATGTACTGTTGGTGGGAATGTAAATTGGTGCAGCCACTATGGAAAACAGTGTGGAGATTCCTAAAAAAAATTTAAAATCGAACTATCATATAATCTGCTAATTCCACTCCTAGGTACTTACCTGAAGAAAACAAGAACATTAATTAGAAAAGATATATGCACCCCTATGTCCACTGCAGCATTATTAACAATAGCCAAGATATGGAAGCTACTCAACTGCCCATCAACAGACAAATGCGTAAAGATGTGGTGTGTATATATATATATATATATATATATATATATATAAAATATGTATGTGTGTATATATATGTATATGTATGTGTATATATATATATACATATATATATATACACACACACACACACACACAGAGTGGGATATTACCCATAAAAAAGAATGAAATTTTGACAATTATGATGATATGGATGGAGGGTATTATACTAAGTGAAATAAGCCAAAGACAAATCTGTGTGATTTCATTTACATGTGAGAAATGAAAAACTAAACAAAGGAACAAACATAAATGAAACACTCATAGATACTCATAGAATTGGTGGTTGCCAGAGGGTGGGTGAGGGAGTGAATGAAATAGGTAAGGCGGATTAAGAGCTACAAGCTTCCAGTTACAAAATAAGTGAGTCAGTCATGAAATGTACAGCATGGGGAATACAGTCAATAATATTGTAATATATTTGTATCGTGCAAATGGTTACTAGAGTTATAGTAGTGATCACTTTGTAATGTGTAGAAATATCGAATCACTATGTGGTACACCTAGAACGAATATACTGTTGAAGATCAATTATACTTCAATTAAAATAGTTTTATCTACCCTAAGCTATAGTAAAACCTACTTTCCTAATTATTGTGTAAATATTTTGTATTTTTCCAATACCTATCTATCTATCCAATGACATTGAAGTTCGTTTCCCAAAGCCCAAACTGTCAATATTTTACATATATATGTATATTTAAGTGTGTGTATAAATTATATGAATATATATTTAATTAAATCAAAGTAATTTTTTCATAATTCTAATTTTTGTTTTTTATTCCCAAACAAATTTAAGCATAAGGGGTGGGCAGGAATTTTTGTTTTTCTTTTTTTGCTGTTGTTCATTGCTGCCTCCCCAATGCTCAGACCTATCCCTTACACATAAAATCTCAGCCAGAATATTTTTATAATGTATAAATAAAATATTACCCATAAAGATAATCCTATATCTGCCAATGTAGGTGAGCAAATAAAAACATTCCTGCCTGAGAAATGCACATTGCTCATTTATACCCCTCTACCCTATGAAATTGATTTTTGCTGTGGGATGTTTAAAGTGAGTTAAAATCCATGCACGTCCCTTTATTTAATTGTGGGCCAGGAGAACTCTCAGCTTTTGCTGCAGATTAGCCAGCAACAGGAGCAATTCATCCAGATGCTGAAATGAGCACCCTGGGGAGCTGGTGGATATCTCGGATGTGGAGTGTGAGGTGGGTCCATAAGAGAGGAGGCCTGGCAGATGAACTACATTCAAGTGAAAGTGCAGGAGAAAGAAGCTATACTTGAAAACCCTGGGCTTCCCAGAGAACCTGGTGATCCAGAACCACTTTTCTTGCGAAAAAAACTGGAGAACTTGGCTGCAATTTCCTCCTGACCCAGAACTTTGATGAGGAATGAAACTGGGAGGGCAGGCACCCACAGCCCCCACCTTACGCCCACTCCACAAGAATTTACGTATATACATATCTATAAAGATATATCTATTTTACTTTATTTACTTAGGCACTAGAAAAAAATAAAAAACTTTAAAACAAAACACCCAAACTTCCCACCCTCCTAAAGTGGCCCCATTCCCACCCTAGCCTGAGAGGACCCAGGCCAGATGGCTGTCCCCCACCCCCTGTCCCAGCCCAGCAAACTGGCAGGACTGGAGGGTGACAGATGGGCCCCTCTTGGCCCCTGTCCCAGCTTCCTGCAGCCAGAGGAGAGGTGGGTGCTTGTTTTCTGCTCCCCCCCAAAACCCCTGAGACTTCTCCAACCCTTTTCCAGGGTGAGGGGAAGCTAGCACCCAAACTTTGATCCTCCATTGGAGTGACTCAAATCTTTCCATCTCGGTGAGCACTCGGAAGCCCGACACCCCCTCCACAGTCTGGCCATGACCTCCAGGCTGCATCCCTTTGCTGGGGAGGGAGACGTCTGGTTTGTCCTGCCTGGGGAAGAGTTAAGATCAGAGTCGCTCTGGAGCTCAAGGCCACCTCCTACCCCAGAATAGAACCATGTCTCTGATAAAGGTTTTGAAGTGAAATAAAGTTTTAAAAGCTAAAAAATAAAAATAAATAAAAGGTGAAGGAGCTAGTTCCCTCATGTCTAGGTGTTGCTAGATGAGGTGGGTTAGGGAGAAAGACTAATTCCCTGAGGCTGCTCTTCAGGGGAAAGGCTCAAGGAACAGGCAGCGACAGTCTCACCTTGCAGCTGCTAGTAGGAACAACTGGCCCCAAGGATGTGCAATGGAGCGGCTCTGGGTTGCTGTGGCTTTGACCCTCGGTGGCCGACTTGATCCGCAACAGAAGCCTTTGGGGTACTTCTGGCTTCTAAAAGGCTCGAAATTTCCAGGCCACGCACGCGCATTTCGGTCCTGCGCCTGCGTCCTGCGCCTGCGTCCTGCGCCAACCTCGCGGGCTTCTTTTCTGCGCGGCGTGAGAGAGACAGCCTTTCCCTCGCACCTGACTGGGCCTCTGCGGCGAGGAGGTGCTGCACGGTGAGTCTGAATATGGGATTTTGCGGGGAGAAGGGGAGGCAGTCCTCCTAGAGGATTGGTGTTTGCGAGATAGGAGGGGATCCCGGCACCAAGGGCACCCAGGTGTTTTCACATCCCAGGAGTTCCCTCCTGATATCCCGTGAGCTTCTTTTGGGAGGAGTGGTCGGGGTGCCGCCTTTGAAGCTCAGCACATTCGAACCTGTCCTTTTCCTGTTCCTTCATCAGGACCTGCACTTACTTCCCACAAGCGTACCCTGTGGGCTCCAACTGTGCTCTATTTGCCTCCTTGGGAAACTCCACATTCCACCCATCCAGCCCAGGCCCCAGGTGTTAGCCCAGAAGATTAATTCAAACTAGAGAAAATGACATCCTTTAATTTTTTTTTTCCCCTGATGTCTGGAAATAAACGAGTCGGAATTGTAAAGCCTTTTAGATTTTCATAGATCAAAGGTTCATTCTGACTCTTAGTTAAAAGCAAGATGGTAGATTGGAGAAAGAAAACAAGAAGGTTAGTCAAGAAGGAAAGCAAAGGAAAGGGAACACGAGGCCAAAAAAAATTGGTTTCTTCTTCTTTGTCCTATAACCTGTGGACTAGGTCTAGTGATTTTATGGTATGACATGAAGTAGGGAAGAACAAATATTGCATTTTCCTCCATCAGATACAGCTGTGCTGAGGCAAACAAGTGTTTGCTTATCCAGCCATGACTATGTCTTGCAAACAAATTTACCAATTTAGAAATGCTGGAAGTTTCTGCAGATGCATTGACTTATTAAACAGCAACTCCCAGAAACATTCTTTCAAACTTATGAAAATAAATTGCTCTAGTAGCTTATTGTATATTATCATGTCCTAGGAACTCTAGGAAGGAAGAACCATAAATGGAAGCCAAAAGACCCCTATCAAGCAGTGTATAGGATATTATGACTCAGGAACACACATGCAGCAAACCCATTTTCACCAAATTAACCAAGGAAATTGACCTTTACTGCTTTTCTGGAGGGGGCCTGGTGTTGATAACACATTAGAACTAATAGAACATAGCTATTATGTGGAATAGGTCTTGAGTCATTTCATTTTTCTGTTAAGTAAAATAGTGATGATAGGATGCTAGGGGACCGTGGGATAAGCCGCAGGTATGTGAATTACACATGTATCCTGATATACTGAAATTACTGTATTTTATCTCCCAAGATTTTTTTAACATCTGTTTAGTGTGAGTCATTTCCTGTGCCCTGGGTGAAAATTCAAGCAAGTATATGGCTTTGTTGGTCATAAAAATGTGTCGTTCAGTTATTTTACTGTGGTAGGCAACTTAATTTTCTGATGGCCACCAGCTGTAGCCTTTTTGGATCTAACACTGGATCCCATGGACTGCTAATAGTCAATGGTTATACACAGCAGGTGTATGAGAAAGGGATATTTATGCAAGATATTGAAGTCCTCTAATGGGCAACTTTGACTCAAAGATTGCCTGTCTGACTGGAGAAAACTTTCTTAGAGATGTTCTGCGGTCTGAGATGCTTTCCACCCAGTCTCCTTCAGGGAGACAGGCATCAGGCCTGCTTTCAAGTCTGAAGGCTCTCCCAACCTTCTCTGGCTCCCAGTACTTTTTCTTCATAGGGATTTGCCCAAATATATATCTATCATCTTCTTTAAGTACCGAAACTAACATAATGACTTTTCCAAAAATTATAAGCATAATCTCAGTTAAGGAATTGGAATTTTGAGTACAAATTATTAGTCCAAACTCTGAACTTGTTTTAATGGCAAACCTCCTCTTAACTAGCTCAAGCCTGCTGTCAATAGAAACCTTTATTGGAATAAGGGCTAAGGCTTGAATTTTGTCTCTTTCTCCCCTTTCTGCTTCTTCTCTTCCTTCCTCCTTCTCCCAGTCTCCAATCTCATTAGTCAGTTACTATCCAGGGGATGTGGAAAAAGAAATGGAAGAGAATAGGAAAGGAACAGGAAAGGATTTTACACTGGCAGCTAGCTTCTCACTCTCTGGGACTGAAGATGCTTAAAGCTAACCTTGTGAAGGAGGTCTTTTCTGACGACAAAGGTTCCCTTTTAGGCCCCTTTGTTCTACAATTCCTTTGACCTAGGCAGAGGCAGTTTATACCAGTCTTTAGGAATCTTGCATCACCCAGTTATTTTCTGCTGGAATTCCTTCATCCTTTGATAGATACACACTGTGGTAATACGATTTATAATAAGAAATATGTATCTGGTCTTCATCCTCATTCCTGACACAGCTCCTAAAACCATTAGAGTTTCCTAAGTGATAAGAGTAATAAAAGTGTCTTGATATTCACAACAAACCCCTTTCAACTACACCTGAGTTCATGTTAACGAGGAGACTTTTGGAAAACACCTGAGGATGGTAAAGGGCCTCCAAAGGAAGGGGGCTGGTTGCCAGGGGAACCAACCATGTGATTAGGGGGTTGGAACTTTCAGTTCACCCCCTGCCCTCTGGGGACAGGGGAAGGACTGCAGTTTGAATCGGTCACTAAGGGTCAGTGATTTAATCAGTCATGCCTATGTAATAAAGTCCCCATAAAAACCCAAAGGGTGGGGTTCAGAGACTTTCTGGGTTGGTGAACACGAGGGGATGCTGGGGGAATGGTGCTACCAGAGAACATGGAAGCTTTTCCCACATAACTTGTGCTCCTTCCCACATGCCTTGCCCTGTGCATGTCTTGAATCTGGCTGTTCTTGAGTTATATCCTTTTATAATAAACCAGTGATCTAGTGAGTAAAATGTTTCTCTGAGTTCTGTGAGTCGCTCTGCAAATTAATCGAACCTAAGGAGGAAGTGGTGGGAACTTCCAGTCTGTACACACGCTGTTTCTTTCTTGCCAGAAATATGTAAAATATATAAACCAGTTTATAGGAAATCCTAGCATACACCTTGTGTTGGTGAATACCAGGAATGCAGGCCTACCCTCATGCAGCCATCTCTGCCAGGCTGGTACAGCACACTTGAGTTTGATGGTAGCCTGAGACAGGGCCAGATTCTCTTTGTCTTCCTCTTCAGAGGGCTCCAGGGACATCACTTCATAACCCTTCTGTGGATAAGTGGAGTCTACCTCTGAAGTGCTTACAGATTGCAAGAGCTCTTATCCAAGAGTTCTCATCAATAAATCTTTCTCCTACATCTGCATATTTTCTACCTGCATTACACTCAGGGGTCTAATAGTTGTGAAAATAGTTTTTAAATAATTCCTTTGAAAATTTCCAAGAGATGGTTTTTCCTCTCATCTTCAAATTTAACATTCATTGTGTTCATAGTTCTTTATATACATTTACAATAAATACATCATTACATTACTTGTATATGATTAAAACTCACTTGGAGTTTAAGGATAAGCAGCAGATTGGAGACATGGTATTTGGAGTTTCTTTCTTCTCTCATGTTCACAGAAAATTGCTAAACGTACTGAGGAGTATTTTGCTGGGTAACTAGGCTTTAGAAATAAAATGCAGGGTGACAGGTAAATACCAGAGTCAAGTAGAGTTTTTTAGATGTAATTGGATTATTCCCTTTGCAATGAATATTTTATCCATGCTAGTTAATCATAATTAAAATTACATGTAATAATTTGGGAGCTTTATAAGCAGAGTGTTTGGGGGTTGTGTCCCAATAGGGATTGGGTATTAAGAGGAAAGACGAAATGAGGGGAAAATGAGATTAAGTTGATTTAAAGGAAAGGATAGTTAAATAAGATGGTGAGAATGATTGCAGATTGTTAATCATGGTAACATCGAATTCCTGTATCTCGGAATAATACTTTTGTTTTTGAATAAAAGTGATATAATATTCAAGATTTTTAATTCTCTCTTTTCATATGATACTATCATTTAAGATTGGTAAATCTTATGCTATATGAGTATATATTAGCCTGAGGAATTCTGAAATACAGAACCTTCATCATTTCTGTATCAATTGTTTTGTGTTAGAGAAAAAATTTAAATGTAATGTTGTTATGCAGTATTTCCCAAGTTACATTTATATGTAAAAGTTGTGCTGTGAACATGTGTGGGAACCTTCAAATTATTGCCTGTAAATTCTGTGTGATTTTTAAAAGTACATTTTCTAGAACCACTATATGCAGAGTCATATGTGTGGCATAGTGAACTCAACACAGATTATTCTTTGAAAATATTTCAATTTTTTGTAATTGATCTTGAGAGACTAGACAGATAGATATCTCTCCAGTATGCAGCTCCATCATGCTACTTAACCTGATATTTTCATCTACTAACATCAAACTCAGTTTTTTATAGTTTTCATATTTCAACTGTAGCAGATTATCTACTTAGTAATGTTTAATCTTAACCTTTAAGATTTCTCTCTAAAATATGCATCTTTTACATTAATTAATTGTACAAATTCTTACTGAACATTTATGTTCTTACTCTGGGTAAACAAAGGTCAATATAACAACTCTTTTCTTAAAGAACTTTTGTCTAATCAGTAAAAGAAATTGTCTAATGCATCACTAATTATAGTAAAGTACAATAAATATTATAATAGGGATAGGCCCCAACTCTTGGCAAAGCAGTTGGGAGCAGTGTGGAATCTCCATTATTGTTATACATGAACAACATATATGAGAAAGAGTACACGATAATAGGTGTTTACCAATCTGAGGACAATTTCCCCTCAGATATGTTACCTGTAAATAACAATTCAGTTTTGTTCCATAGATACATATGTTGATTTGTGAGCTTACTTAAAGATATATGCCCTTAAGTAAACTCGTAAATAAAAATTATTTGATCCATCATGTACATTCAGGAGAATGAAAATAGTGTGATATGGTTTCAATAAGTTTATTGTTAAAGTGCCTCAACACATAAAGAGGCACTATTAAGTAGTGTGTAAGTGTTCAGGCTCTGGAGACATATTCTATGACTTTGAATCCTATCTCTATAACTTACTAGCTTTGTGACTTTAGAAAATTATTTTATTTTTTTGTCTTTCTGGTTATTTTTATATGAAATGGAGAAGATATTAGGCTAAACCATATGAGATTGTTATATTTGGCTGTTTTATTTTATGGTTTATTTAGGTGTAACCGATTTACAACAAACTAAACACATTTAAAGTATGCAATTTGATGAGTTTTCATAAATACATATATACCTAAGAAACCATTGCCATAATTCAGATGTAAACATAGTAGTCACTCCAAAAAGTTTTCTTGTACCCCCTTTTAAATCCATTTTTCCCTACCTTTCTCTCCTGGAAAGCACTGATTTGCTCTCTGGATAGTTTGCCTTTTCTAGACTTTTTTTAATGAGTGGGATCATTGCAATATGTACCTTTTTGGTTTGACTTCTTTCATTCAGCATAATTATTTTGAGACTCATTCATGGTTTTGAAGGTATCAAAAGTAGTTGCTGGCTAGTATTTCCTTGTATGGGTATTCCACAATTTGTTTATCCATTCAACTGTTGGTGGACATTTCAGTTGTTTTCTGTTTTAGGTGATTGTATATATTTAGATGTTTAGGCAATTTATATATTTGCTATAAACATTTGCATACAGAAAACAAAAACAATGAAACAAATAGTTTCTTTGAACTGACCAATAAACTTAGGAAAGAGAGAAGATATAAATCTTCAATATCAGGAATGACAGAGGTAACATTACTGCACATCCTACATACACAATGAGAATAATAAGAGAGTGTTACTAACAGCCATCAAGAAGTCTGGTTAATTAAATAAAATGGAAAAATTCCTTGAAAGACAAAAATTACCAAAGCTCACTCAAGAAGAAATAGATATACTGAGTAGTCCTATATCTATTAAAGAAATTGATTTCATAGCAAAAAAAAATGCATAAAAATAACTGTCCTTAGATTGCTGCCTGGATGATTATACCAAATATTTAAGAAATAATACCAATTCTATATAGATACTTCTAGACAACTGAAAAGGGAAGAATACTCCAAAATGTATTTTATGAGACTGGTGTTACTCTGATAACTGATTCAGATGAAGACATTACCAAAAAAAACAAACAAACCCAAAACTATGAAAGAACAAAAACTA
The DNA here is from genome assembly GCF_002837175.3 of Physeter macrocephalus. Lineage (NCBI taxonomy): Eukaryota > Metazoa > Chordata > Mammalia > Artiodactyla > Physeteridae > Physeter > Physeter macrocephalus. The sequence continues at coordinate 82,434,470 of NC_041219.1, read as the reverse complement.
TGAACCTAGACACAGAAGTCCTTAACACAAAGTTAGCATATCAAATCTAGTAATATATTAAAGGATTAATACATCATAACCAAGTAGGGATTATTCTGTTAACACAAAAATCAATGTAATTCACTATATTCACAGACTAAAGAAGAAAAGCCATATGATTGGCTTGGTAGGAACATTAAAAAAAGATTTGGCAAAATTCAATCTTCTTTCATTATAAAAACTCTCAACAAATGAAGGGTAGCTATGTAAAACCCACGGCTAACAGCATAATTAATAGTCCAAGACTGAATGTCTTCTCTCTGACATGGAGGATGAGACATGGTTGTCCACTCTAACCATTTCTATTCAACATTGCACTGAAGGTCTTAGACAGTGCAATTGTAAAAAAATGAAATAAAAGAAATACAAGTTGGAAAGGACGAATTTAAAAAATTATTTGCAGGCAATCTGATTTTCTAAATATTAAAGAATCTACAGAAAAGTTACTATTTGACATGCTTCGACTCCCCAAAGAGCAATTCTCTTGTTTTATCCTAATAATAATAGAATCTACTTCAAAGGTTATAATGATTGATGTGTTTGAATACATTAATATACATATGGCATTTATCATAGAGTCTGTTCTCGATGAGGTAATCTGCAACTGCTAGCTAATGCTTTTTGTCGTGCATATTATCAGCAAAACTTGAAAATGACAATACAATGCAATTGAAAATTGAAAAAGAGAAAGAATTAATGAACAGAAAAATAAATATGAGGACTGAAATATTGTGTCAGGTTAAATGTTAGTTTAAAAAAATTACCTCTGAGTGATAAATAAAAACTGGCTCTGAGTTTCCCAGCAGTTGATACTAAAAAGTATACATGCATTATCATCACATGTTTATCAATATCCATACCAATTAAAAACATTTTTTAGAACAAAGACATTAATGAGAGGCACTTTTTTTTTTTTTTTTTTTTTTTTTTTTACTGTGACCAAATAGAATATTTTAGGGCTCTCTTATTAAGGACACAGTACAACTTAGTGACCACAACCCAAGCAATCTTTTATAATAAATAAAATGACAGATTTTTAAGTATATAAGGCTTATGTATATATTTTTCTTTTTACAAAGACAATCTTTGTACATTGAGTAATAATGTGAAGTAATAATGTCAGTAATTAAAATTCAGATAATGCTACATATCAGGCACTGTTATATAATTTACATATATTAATTCACTTATTTACAACCATACTATGAGGTAGTTACTATTATTGTCTCTTTTGAAAATGAAGAAACTGGGCTTCCCTGGTGGCACAGTGGTTGAGAATCCGCCTGCTGATGCAGGGGACATGGGTTCGTGCCCCGGTCCGGGAGGATCCCACATGCCGCGAAGTGGCTGGGCCCGTGAGTCATGGCCGCTGAGCCTGTGCATCCGGAGCCTGTGCTCCGCAACGGGAGAGGCCACAACAGTGAGAGGCCCGCGTACCACAAATAAAAAGAAAAAAAAAGAAGAAACTGATTCACAGAGAGGTTGAGTGATTTGCCTAAGGTCACACAGTTTTTTAAGTGGCAGAGAGAGAATTCAAAGGCCACTACTTATCTGTACTATATTGCCTCATCTTTTCTTCTTTGTCATAATTTAGTAGTGCAACAGTTTTTTGTTGTTTTTCTAATTGTTGTTGTGATTGTATGTCTCTAATACTCTTAAGTAGACTCATTTACTTGTCTCGGTCATTCAGAATGGATAACTTTGCTTCTCTGAAATTCCTATCTTAATTCCACGATTAAGATATGAAGGCAGGATAGTGTAATGTTAAGCACACAAGATCTTGAGCTAGACTTTCTAATGTTTGTTTTCATTCAACTACATACTAATTCAGTAACACTAGATGAGACACACAACTTTTCAAAACTTTTTTCCTTTGCAGTAGTTGAAATAGCAATAATAGCAATATCACAAGATTTATACACATCACGAAACAAGATAATTAGATAATTGTTAGTTGAGTTGGGCAGAGGGGAGGGGGTTACTGCTTAACTTTGTCATGGGTAAGTAAATAGGAAAAACCGTAAAAAATAATTTCTACTCTCTTCCTTGCATTATTATTTCCCCTAGAATTAAGTAGCCATTTTTGCATCTTTGTTTAAGGTGAGAAATAAATTATTTTAAAATATGAATATTCAGTTTTTCAGTTATTTTCTCTACCAAATGTTTGCTAAAATATTTGCAGTAGGGCATTTTTTATGTAAGATTATCCACTTTATCAATGCATTCTAATTCCTGTTCACTGGAAATAAAAGTCATAACAGTCACTCATGAAGAGCACTTTTACCCATTACAGGGAAGACACCTCAACTAGAACAATTGTTGTTACAAATAAGTAACATGAGATATGGCATATAAAATTGTACATGTAAAGAATTTAAAACTGTGTCTGGCATATGCTAAGTGTTATGCAAGGAATAATTTGTAGTAGTAGCAGACAGAGAAGGAGCAGTAGCAATAGTGGTAGTTGTCCCATTAGACTGCAGGGGATGTTAAAGATAAGAACAATGTGATTTACCCTTGGGTGTATAGCATCTAGTAGATCCTTACAAAGGAATAAATGGATAACTCATAATTAGTGGACAAGAAATATTTAAGCACATAAAAATAGTAGACTACATTCTTCTATACCTTCTTGTGTGGAATAATTAAATTTGAAGAAAAGTAGAAATATGGTCAGGTTTAGTGTTTACCTAATCTTCCAGAATATGATCATTTTTGTCCCAAAGAAATGGCAGCAGTATATCCAAGTCCATTTATGCCAAGAAAGGTCAGGAAAAATACAAAAGAACTTAATATTGTCTTGTTAAAAAGTTCAGAACTGGGAATAGCTATGAATGTTTAAAAAGTTACAGGAGAAACAGATTCTGATTTATTCTATGATATCGGGGCTTGAGAAAGGTAAGAATATGGTCATTGTTTATTTTAAGTAAAGATTCATATCTATTTTGCTTTTGAATTTTATTTTACAAATGGTCCTTAATATTTTTCTATGGAACTACTCTTGTATGACTATTATTTACCTAAAGTTACCATTGATATGTGACTAATTCAGGATATATAGTTGTTTCATTTTATATTCTTTTGGACTCTGTATAGTAAAAAATATACTAAACATTTTTTCCTTTGAGGTCTTCGATATATTATTCATAGGATAAAATGTATTTTACTAATATGCTTTTCAAATACTCTGGGTAGTAAAACATTTACTAATAAATTATAAAGAACAGATTGAAATAGTCCTTCTGAGATACAGTTGAGGTTTACTCTAAGAAAGTACTTCATCTACTGTTGTTTGTGTAATACAACGACACAATAATCAGATATTAGATGAAATTTAACCTAAAACCTCTCAGTGGTTTCTTTGTGAAACTCATGCCCAAATAATCTTGTAAATTTCTTGTAAATATGGAACAAAATATGGAAGACCACTGTCAATGACTAAAAGTTCACAAAGGTAGTTATTTGTTATATTGCTGAGATAATAGTAATGGGCACCTAGTGTTCTTTGGAGAAAACCTCTTTAAGGATCAAAACATGGTCAGGTAATTGACTTTGTACAAGGAAAAATCAATGAATAACTGTCTCTTAATATTTACAGACGGATTTTTAAAAAATGATGGTTAGTGAAAGTTACAAATTCTATAACAATAATCTGTGTACTAGTTTACTAGTTTTTTAATAGGTACATTGAAAGAGGCCAAACAGACACAGTGAAGAGCTTAACAAGTTTAAGTGCTTATTATCTGTAAATCACAGGAAGTTTTTTTGTTTTTTTGCTGGAAACTAATTTGGGTAAAAAGATAGTATCATATAAAAATCATACAGTTTTAGAAAGTTAATCAATATTTTGTGGAGTCACTGAAGATAAGGCATTTAGGAAGGCAGATTCAAGGATATGGAGACATATATCCTTAAAATAGTGTGTGCTTCTGTGACCTAAATATGGTCCTTTTAAATATAATAAAAATAAAAGTTCAATGACAACAAAGAACGATTATCCATTACTTGCTAGCAGTTGTGTCAGATATTTATATATGCATCGTTTTACTTAATCCTTATGAATTTCATTCATTAGTTATTGTCTTTGAATTAGAAACCATTTGAATATTTGATAAAGTAAAAGAAGCTGGGGCTTTGAAAAAAGAGGAAAAATAGCACTTGAAGAGATTAGGGAGGTAAATGATTGAAAGGACTTTGACATTTACCCTAAGTGTCAGAGGAAGCCTTTGGAATATATTAAGGAGTGATATCATCTGGTTTATGTTTTGACAAGACTACTTTGGCTGTTGTGCTAAGAATAGATTGAAGCATTGAAACCTTCTAATTAATTAATCCAGGTTAGAAATAATGGTGGCTTGCACCAGGCAAATAGCAGTGGACATGGTAAGAGACTGGATGTTTTAATTTTTCCAAAACAAAAGCAAAAGGATGTGTTCAAACAGCACATGTAAGCTGTAAGAGAAAGACTGGAGTTGGACATGTTGCTAAGGTCTTCACTTGGAGATGGAGTTTTTATTAACTGAGAAGGAAAAAGTTGTGCAAAAGGCAGGTTTAAGGATGAACAAGAACAGTAGTTCAGTTCAGGGCATGTTGAGTTTCTGTCAAGTAGGAAATAGGGTAAGTTTGGAAATATCTAGTAGGTAATTGGATAGATTAATCTGCTCAGAACTCAGAGGAGAATTCTGACTGGAGATATAAGTTTGAAATATGGCAAAATATACATAAACATAGTATGTAAATAAAGCATGTGACTGAGCTCATCGAGTAAGTGGTTATAAATGTAAAAGAGAATTCAAGAGGCAGAACCCTGGGGAACTGCAATGTTAAGGAAATAAAGATAACTTATCAAAGGAGCCTGTGGAGAAGGCATTGAAGTAGGAGGATAATCAAGAGAGGAATGAAATGAACTGATAGGCATGTGAAGAAAATGTTTCAAAGAGAAGATAGTGATAAACTATTCATAGTTACTTAAATGGAATGCTAAATTTTATGCTTATCTTTTTCCAAAAATGTTCTCAAATAATTAAAGATCTCTTTGGAGAGTCAAAGGCAATATACAGGCTTTGAGTAATGATAGACCACATAATTTCAGCCAACCATTCACTTGAAAGCATATGTGACAGACATGTTTGAGGCAAAGATACCTGACAATTTAGTGCAGAAATATAGAGCAGATCTGGACAGGATGAAATTCCAGTGACATGAGACTAGCAGTTAATGCCCCTTTGTCCTGTTTTCTAAATCTTTTTTTTTTTTTTTTCTTGAGGAGAATGAGTAGGTTAAGAAGCTGAGCTAAAGTTTTAACATTGTTGTTGGGCTATTGTGTCAAGAACACAACAAGAGGGAACTCTGATGAACCCATTTGCTCAAATAATCTCAATTCCTGAAATTGGACTAAGTAATTGCAGACAGAATGTGCCCCAAACACAGGGCAGAAGCAAAGATAAGTTCCTCAAAGATTAATATGTTGTACTTCAAATTATTTCTACAATTTTCATGGATATGTGGTACACAATAAAAAATAACCAGCCAGAAGAGAAGAAAGAGCAACATGACCAAAAGCAATGAAAGTTACAGAAAATAAAAATAGATTCATAGAAGCTCTAGATAATAGAGTCATCAGACTTAGATATAAAATAACTGTTTTATATTTTAGAAATATAAAAAATTAAGCATATGGCAGAGCACTAGGAACTTTCACAGCTGAAATGCATACTAATCAAAATTAAAAGTTCAGTGGATGGATTTAATACCGTTACCCACAATCAAAGAGATAATGATGAACAGGAAGAGAGAGAAAGAAGGGAGGGAGAGAGTAGTTGCAAGAGAAAGTCTATACCTAAAGAATATAGAAGACACAGGGAACTCTACTTAATGCACTGTGGTGACCTGAATGGGAAAGAAATCCAAAAAGGAAGGGTATATGTATATGTATAGCTGATTCATTTTGCTATACAGTAGAAACTAATACAACATTGTAAAATAACGACAATAAAAATTAATTTAAAAATATAAAGAATATAGAAGAAAAGCACATTCTACCCAAAGAAAGTAGAAAGAATGAGATAAGAGAAGAAACAGAAATTAATGAAGAAGTAAAATACAATGATGAGTAAAAATAAAACCCTCAATATTTTTTTTGGAAGTTCTAGTAAAATCGATAAATCTCTGAGAAGTTTCCTCAGGAAAACAAGAGAAAGAACAACTAACATATCAGAAGTAAATGTACCATCTAAATGAATTAGGAAGAAAAAAAAGCCCAAGTCAGAAGGAAGGAAATAATAAAGATCAGAGAGTAAACAAATAAAATAGAAACCACACACAGAAAAAAAAGTGGAAAAGATTAATGAAACCAAGAGCTAGTTTTTTGAAAAGAGAAACAAATAGGTAAGCCTTAGCCAGACTCATCAAGAAGAAAATAAGTACCCAAATATACAAAGTAAGAAATGAAAGAGGAGAAATAACAAAGGATACCACAGAGATTAAAAAAAAATCATGAGAGAATACTACATTTATATGGCAACAAATTGGATAACCTAGAAGAAATGGGTAAACTTCTAGAACTATGCAATTTTTCAAGTCTGAATCAGGAAGAAATAGACAGTCTGAACAGACTGGTCATCAGTAATGAAATTGAATTTTTAATAAAAAAATCTCCCAGCGAACAGAAGTCCAGGACTGGGCAACTTCACAGGGTGAATTCTACCAAACATATAAAGAAGAGCTAATACCTATCCTCAAACTATTCCAAAACATTGAAGAGGAGGGAACACTCCCAAATTCATTCTACCAGACCATCATTACCCTGATATCAAAACCAGACAAAGACACTACCTCAAAAATAGTCTTTTTTATTTAAAGTCAACTGATTGTAAATGTTAACCATATCTACAAAATACCTTCACAGGAACACTGAGATTAGTGTTTGATTAAATTTCTGGGACAATAGTCTAATCAAAGTGACACTTAAAAGTAGCCATTGCAGTAGAGCAATTCATAAAGTAGGTATTATCATTCCCATTTACACATGCGAAAACTTATCATTCCCATTTACACTGATTTTATATAAGATCTTTATTTTCGCTAAACTTGTTTGTGGCTGAGCCAAGATTTTCATTCGAGGAGTCTGTCAAATTCAAAGTTTTAACCAGTGTATTATAAAACCAAGAACAAAAAAATATTTTAAGAACTATATTTGAAACAAATCAGTATTTCTTCCGATTTACATTTGTCTCCCTTTTCTCAAATGTGTGAGAGATTGAATAACAAATAGCTGGACACAGTCAGAATTCCACTATGAAGAACTTACTCTTCTGGTCATAAAGCAGGTAGAGGAAATGATTCTGGATGAAAATATAAAGGTTGTCTTGTAAACATTCTAAGTCCAACAATCCTGCATTTCCTTTGGTAATTGAAATCACTGGTTTAGTGTTATTAATGTTTTTTTCCTTTAAAATATGAAATATAAATTTTTGATTAATTCTTAATATTTAGTGCCGGTTGCATTTTAAGCTGCCAATTGCATTTTAAGCTGCTAAATGTCAAGTCATCTGAGACATAATGAGATGACACAAAGGTGTTCTGCTTTATAAAAAGGATTGAAGAGCATATTTTTCATATTCTTTTTCACAAAGTAAACCCCTCCTGATTTATTTCAGCTTTTCAAACAAAATATTGCATATCATATTGTAGGTAGTAAGGTCAGTCATGGCATGCTTCTGCAAAGTGTTTTATTCTTAGCATCAAAGAGGAAACTATTTAAAGGTCATTCTTGTCAACTTCATTCGTATTCAAGTTGTCTAAATTATAAACATTCCCCCTTAAAAGCTTTAATATTCACTGAACTGCTGAATTATGTTATTTTCCTATGAGTCTGTCAAATTTATATTACTTCCTTCATGCATTTTTTCCCCCAGTTCATCACTGGCATTCCTTCTCAAACGTGAATTAAAAATTAAAAATAAAAGTAATTTACCTATTTTAAATTCTTTAAATGGCAAGGTGTATTACTTAAGCTTCGTGTTATTTGAAAGGGTGATTAAATTTCTCTTGACAATATTATGAAACAGTTTAGTTTATGAAACAACGATGTGGGTAAAGTAAATTTTTAATGTTACATAAAAAGCCAATAATATTTTCAGTCTTCTTCTAAAAATATATTATTAAACAAATGTTATTTTTCTGTATTATTTACCATAATATAAATATTATATTACATGGGTGAGGTGGAGGATTAGGGAAAAAGTCAGATTTCATCCAGGAGCATCATTTCCTCCTGATCTATCTTCAGTATTAGAAAACAGAAATGTTAAACGTAAAAGGATAGGAGAACTGTAAAAATAATAAAGCCAGTTTAGTAATACCAATATGCTATAAGTAGAGTTTCAGGCAAAAATCATTGCTGAAATTAAAGAGGGACATTTCATAATATTAAAGCACTAAGTTAAACTTCCATATATAATAACACTGAGTTTGTATGCATTGACATGGTTAATATATATAAGGCAAAACTGACAGAAATAAAAGGAGAAATAGATAAATTCAGAATCATATTTGGAAGTTTTTTTAAAAAAAATTTTGTCCGTGGCACGCAGCCACACAGCATGTGGGATCTTAGTTCCCCAACCAGGGATGGAACCTGGCTCTTAGCCACTGGTCATCCATGGGTGTGTGTGTGTGTTTGTGGGGTGGGGGGAGAGAGAGAGATGTGTATTATTGAAGTATGACAATTTTATTTCAATGTCTAGCATGGCATCCCCTTCCACCTACACTCATCTCTGTATAATGTTAGGACAGTTGATTATCATTGAGTCTCTCCCATCAATGATCAGAAATTTTGACTAATATCAGGTAAGTTGCCAGAAATCTGTACAGATTTATAATCCACCAGAGGTTACCTGATATTTGAGTAGCTGTGCCAAACCCAAAATTGAGAATCAGAGGCTCTCTTTTTACTAAAATAAATTTGGATGATGGAAACCGCTAATGGATGATCATTTGACTCAGGAGGTACCAGAGGGATTGCACAAGAAGCTTTAGCAATCCAGCCATCACCATCTCTTAGATAAAAGATTTCAGTTAGTACTTTGTTGGTAACTGTTCACCATTTTCTAAGAGCCAATAAAATTTTCTTTGCTCATTTTATTTACTTTTATGTTTTATTTATCCAAATGCAATTAGCACTTGCTGAGCTAGAAGTCCTATTTTAAAAGCTTTACAAATATTAAATTATTCAGTTTGGTTAATTTTTATAACATTATGAAGTAGTTACAATTATTATCCCTATTTACAGAAAGGAAATCTGAGGCACAGAGAAGTTAACTGCCTGGTCCAAGATCACAGAACTAGTAAGTGACAAATCAGGGATTCAACCTAAGTACTTTAACAATAGATCCCATATTATGGACAATATTACCTTCCAATTTCCTAACTCTCTTCAAACTCCAAGTAGCTTCCCAGTGCTTACCATAAAACTTCACCTTCTTTAGCATGGTCCTCAAAACCTTTTATATATATGCTTTAACTGCTACTTCAGTCTTATCTCTAATCATTTCACTTCTTATAGTCTATGTCATAACGATGTCTCATTTTCTTAGATATATATGCAATTTTTATTGATTGCAATGCATTAAATCAATTATTTGCTTGAATCATACTAAATTTTGCTTTGATATTGAACGTGAAGTGTTTCAGCTTCCTCTGTCCTCTATTTTTGTGTACGTCTGATTCTTGCATACCTAACATTTCTGACACATTATTCGTATTCATCCTGACCCCTTCTCATTTTTTGTTTTTGTTCCCAAAACCTGGATTGTCTTTATCATTCTGACTCACAGTCCTAATTTTAGCCTACTCCTGAGCGTTGTTCAAGTTTAGTTTCTCTTTCCAGAGCATAACATTCTCAAGTCTTTATTTCTGTTAGCTTTGCCTGAGAATGACACAATTAGTGATTTTCATTAGAGGCACAGAAAATAAGAATGAGAAATTATTATAAAGCTGTACCATCATTGGACTATAGGAATCAAAATGGTGTCATAGAATAAATATTTGTATATCCAGTTACTACTATTTATAATCACTCTGCAGTAATGAAATAATCTGAGAAGTGTTACTTATTTCCTATTAGAGATTTTTGTTTTCTCATGATCACTTTTTTATTGTTTGTTTTGAAAGTAATGTACCTTAAAATTTTCAACTTTTGCTAAACTGTTAGCTGTTAACTAAAATTGGTTTAACTCTTATAATACATGATTAAGTACATTACGGATATCTTTTATGTGGTTATATACTCCATGATATAAATCAACAACACTCCAAGTAATTATGGAAGCTCTAGTGTTTTTCATTAGAGGGAAAACTGTGCATTGTGAGAGTATTTATTTTCAAATATAAATTAGAAATTGTCATCTTAAAAATGGTTATAAAGAAATATTGACTGAGACTTCCCTGGTGGTCCAGTGGTTAAGACTCTGCGCTTCCACTGCAGGGGGCATGGGTTCGATCCCCGGTAGGGGAACTATCAATAGGATTCCGCATGCTGTGTGGTGTGGCCAAATAAATAAATAAATAAATAAATATTGATTAATAACGTATGAGAAATACTTTTCTGCTAATAATATTATACTAACAAAATATACTGTTTTGTAGATATTATTTTTATGATTTGCATTTTAATTAAACCTTTTTTCTTCTATCATATATGTTATATATGTAAATCTTTTTCAGAAAACCATTTGTTTTATTCCACATTTTTTTATTCTTATATTGATTACAAGGAATAAAGCATATTTAATATCTTTCTTTTACTTTCCAAGGTAAAGTATTCTAAATTTGGACTTTTCTATTTAATTTTGATGGCATTGGAAGCAAAGGGGCTTTTTATCATATGTAGTGTGATCTTGAAGAGGTCTGTAACAAAGAAACGCTTTTTCAAAGCTGTGTTTTGTGCACAGGAGTCATAAACTTGAGTGAACATCAGTATCAAGAGGTGAAATAATGTACAATATTCAATAATTTTTAGGCAACATACACAGCATATTCCCTTTGCCAGTGATTTTCACACACATACACACCCACACACGCAAAATGTATAAATAGTACATATTAACTCATACAAATTCAAACCTTGACAAATATATGTATGTCAAATGTTTCATTTTATATTTTTCTTTTCTAGAGAAAACTAAGAAAACTAGAGTAAACTGGAGAGGTGAAACAACCATACTGCTTTAGACTGAATTGTTTATGTCCCCACAAAATCATACGTTGAAATCCTAAACATCAAGGTAATAGGATTAGAAGGTGGTGTCTTTAGTAGGTTATTAGGTCTTGAGGGTGGAGTCCTCATGGGTGAATTTTGTGCTTTTGTAAAAGAGGCCCCAGAGAGATCCCTAACCCCTTCCACCAGGTGAGAACCGGGAAGCAGGCTTTCACCAGACAATGAATCTCTTGGGCCATTGATCTTGGACTTCCCAGCCTCCAGAACTATCAGAAATAAGTGCTTATTGTAATTTTTATTTTTTAATATTTAATTTAATTTTTATTTTATATTGCAGTATAGTTGATTCACAATGTTGTGTTTGTTTCAGGTATACAGGAAAGTGATTCAGTTGTACATATACATATATTCTTTCTTTTTCAGATTCTTTTCCCATATAGGTTATTACAGAATATTGAGTAGTGTTCCATGTGCTATACCATAGGTCCTTGTTGATTATCGGTTTTATATATAGTAGTGTGTATATGTTAATCCCAACCTCCTAATTTATCCCTCCCTACCACCTTTCCCCTTTGGTACCCATAACTTTGTTTTCCAAGTCTGTGAGTCTGTTTCTGTTTTATAAATAAGTTCATTTGTATCATTTTTATTAGATTCCACATGTAAGTGATATCGTATGATATTTGTCTTTGTCTGACTTCACTCAGTTTGATAATCTCTAGGTCCATCCATTTTGCTGCAAATGGCTTTATTTGATTCTTTTTTATGGCTGAGTAATAGTCCACTGTATATATGTACACATCTTCTTTATTCATTCATCTGTCAGTGGACCTTTAGGTTGCTTCCATGTCCTGGCTATTGTAAATAATGCTGCAGTGAACATTGGGGTGCGTGTATTTTTTTGAATTATCATTTTCTCTAGATATATGCCCAGGAGCAGGATTGCTGGATCATATGGTAGCTTTATTTTTAGCTTTTTAAGGAACCTCCATACTGTTCTCCATAGTGGCTGTACCTTTTTTGATACAGAGCTGCATGAGCTGTTTGTATATTTTGGAGATTAATCCCTTGTGGGTCGCTTTGTTTGCAAATATTTTCTTCCATTCTGAGAGTTGTCTTTTGTTTTGTTTATGGTTTCCTTTGCTGTGCAAAAGCTTTTAAGTTTTAGCTTTTTAAGGAACCTCCATACTGTTCTCCATAGTGGCTGTACCAGTTTACATTCCCACCAATAGTGTAGGAGGGTTCCCTTTTCTCCACATTCTCTCCAGCATTTATAATTTGTAGACTTTTTTTTTTTTTTTTTTTTTTGCTGTACACAGGCCTGTCACTGTTGTGACCTCTCCTGTTGTGGAGCACAGGCTCTAGACGCGCAGGCTCAGCAGCCATGGCTCATGGGCCCAGCCGCTCTGCAGCATGTGGGACCTTCCCGGACCAGGGCACGAACCCGTGTCCCCTGC
>NC_041219.1:82389407-82420791 GCF_002837175.3 Physeter macrocephalus | reverse complement strand
AGCACAGGCTCTAGACGCGCAGGCTCAGCAGCCATGGCTCATGGGCCCAGCCGCTCTGCAGCATGTGGGACCTTCCCGGACCAGGGCACGAACCCGTGTCCCCTGCATCGGCAGGCGGACTCTCAACCACTGCACCACCATGGAAGCCCTGTAGACTTTTTGATGATGGCCATTCTGACTGGTGTGAGGCGATACCTCATTGTTGTTTTGATTTGCATTTCTCTAATAATTAGTGATGTTGACCACCTTTTCATGTGCTCTTTGGCCATCTGTATTCCCTCTTTGGAGAAATGTCTGTTTAGATCTTCTGCCCATTTTTTGATTGGGTTGTTTCTTTTTTGATACAGAGCTGCATGAGCTGTTTGTATATTTTGGAGATTAATCCCTTGTGGGTCGCTTTGTTTGCAAATATTTTCTTCCATTCTGAGAGTTGTCTTTTGTTTTGTTTATGGTTTCCTTTGCTGTGCAAAAGCTTTTAAGTTTCATTAAGTCCCATTTGTTTATTTTTGTTTTTATTTTCATTACTCTAGGAGGTGGATCAAAAAAGATATTGCTGCAATTTATGTCAGAGAGTGTTCTGCTTATGTTTTCCCCTAGAGTTTTATAGTATCCGGTCTTACATTTAGGTCTTTAATACATTTTGAGTTTATTTTTGTGTATGGTATTAGGCAGTGTTCTAATTTCATTCTTTTACATGTAGCTGTCCAGTTTTCCCAGCACCACTTATTGAAGAGACTGTCTTTTCTCCATTGTATATTTTGCCTTTTTTGTTGTAGATTGACCATAGGTGCATAGGTTTATTTCTGGGCTTTCTATCCTGTTCCATTGATCTATATTTCTGTTTTTGTGCCATTATCATACTGTTTTGATGACCATAGCTTTGTAGTACAGTCTGAAGTCAGGGAGCCTGACTCCTCCAGCTCCATTTTTCTTTCTCAATATATATTTTTTTAAGATCATTTTTCTCCTTTAATGAGTTCCAGTAAGGATGTACAGAAACAGATTTCCTCATTTTTGAGACACTTGAGTTCTTGTTTTATTGTATTTTATTTTTGTTTTTATTTTTTAATCAAAAAATTTTTTTTTTTTTTGCCATACGCGGGCCTCTCACCATTGTGGCCTCTCCCGTTGCGGAGCACAGGCTCTGGACGTGCAGGTTCAGCGGCTATGGCTCACGGGCCCAGCCGCTCCACGGCATGTGGGATCTTCCCGGACTGGGGCACGAACCCGTATCCCCTGCATCAGCAGGTGGACTCTCAACCACTGTGCCACTAGGGAAGCCCTTTATTTTTATTTTTTGGCAGTGCCACATGGCATGAGGAATCTTAGTTCCCTGACCAGGGATTGAACCCTTGCCCCCTGTATTGGAAGCACAGAGTCTTAACCACTGGACTGCCAGGGAAGTCCCTTCTTTCTCAATATTGCTTTGGCTATTTGACATCTTTTGTATTTCCATACAAATTAAAAAATTTTTTGTTCTAGTTCTTTGAAAAATGCCGTTGGTAATTTGATAGAAATTGCATTGAATCTGTAGATTACTTTCAGTAATATAGTCATTTTGACAATATTGGCTCTTCCAATCCAAGAACATGGTATATCTTTCCATCTGTTTGTGTCACCTTTGATTTCTTTCATCAGTGTCATAGTTTTCAGAGTACAGGTCTTTTGTCTTATTAGGTAAGTTTATTCCTAGGTTTTTTATTCCTTTTGATGCAATGGTAAATGGGATTTTTTCCTTAATTTCTCCTTCTCATCTCTAGTTGTAAGTATATAGGAATGCAAGAGATTTCTGTGTATTAATTTTGTATTCTGCAACTTTACCAGATTCATTGATGAGCTTTAGCAGTTTTCTGGTAGCATCTCTAGGATTTTCTATGTATAGTATCAAGTCATCTGCAAACAATGACATTTTTACTTCTTCTTTTCCAGGTTGGATTACATTTATTTATTTTTTTTTTCTCTGATCACTGTGGCTAGGACTTCCAAAAGTATGTTGAGTAAAAGTGGCAAGAGTGGACATTCTTGTCTGATTCCTGATCTTAGGGTAAATGCTTTCAGCTTTTCATCATGGAGTGTGATGTTAGCTGTGGATTTGTCAAATATGACCTCTATTATGTTGAGGTAGGTTTCCTCTATGCCCACTTTCTGGAGAGTTTTTGTCATTAATGGGTGTTGAATTTTGTTAAAAGCTTTTAATGCATCTGTTGAGATGATCATATGGTTTTTATTCTTCAATTTGTTGATGTGGTATATCAAACTGATTGATTTGTGGATATTGAAAAATCCTTGCATCCCTGGGATAAATCCCACTTGATCATGGTGTATGATCTGTTTAATGTATTGTTGGATTCGGTTTTGTTAAGGATCTTTGCATCTATGTTCATCAGTGATATTGGTCTGTAATTTTCTTTTTTTGTGGCATCCTTGTCGGGTTTAAATATCAGGATGATGCTGGCTTCATAGATGAGTTCAGAAGTGTACCTTCCTCTGCAATTTTTTGTAAGAGTTTCAGAAGGGTAGGTGTTAACTCTTCTCTAAATGATTGAATTTGCCTGTGAAGCCATCTGGTCCTAGACTTTGTTTGTTGAAAGTTTTTAAATCACAGTTTCAATTTTAGTACTTGTGATTGGTCTGTTCATATTTTCTATTTCTTCCTGGTTCAGTCTTGGAAGGTTATACCTTTCTAGGAATTTGTCTGTTTCTTCTAGGTTGTTCATTTTATTGGCATAGAGTTTCTGATAGTAGTCTCTTATGATCCTTTGTATTTCTGTGGTGTCAGTTGTAACTTCTCCTTTTTCATTTCTAATTTTATTAATTTGAGCCCTCTTTTTTTTTCTTGATGAGTCTGGCTAAAGGTTTATCAATTTTGTTTATCTTTTTAAAAATTCAGCTTTTAGTTTCATTGATCTTTTCTGTTTTCTTCTCTTATTTATTTCTGCTCTCATCTTTATGATTTCTTTCCTTTTACTAACTTTGGGTTTTGTTTGTTCTTCTTTCTCTAGCTGGTTTAGGTATAAGTTTAGGTAGAGTTTGTTGTTTGTAAGCCACCCATCCTATGGTTTTTTTTATTACAGCAGCCTGAATGCACTAAGGCATACAAATAATTTAAGCCTCTTTCAGATGCTTTAAAAAAAATCAAAGTATTCTAATTTATAATTTCTTTAAAAATAACTCATTTGTGGAAAAAAATTACAAGACATAAAGTTCTAATGACATAATTTTTACTTGATGTAAAAATGATAGGAAGGTAAATTTAAATGCTTATGTGTATGGATATGCATTGTGCCCTAATAGTTATGAACTACTGTACATTTACCATAAATTCTATTCAGTTTTTAAAACATGATCCACTTAATCGATTTCACCTGGCAGAGTCTTGGAAGTGTCAAGTATATCAACATTTAAAAGATTAAGAAGTAATAATTTTGAAAAAAGAAGTAATAATTTTGAAAAAAAGGTAAAAGTTTAATCTTTTAGATTTGGAATGATTAACATAAAATATTACTGTCTTAAGTTTCAAAAACATAATTTAACACATTTGGTTATGTTAAAAATCAACCTAACAATATGCTCAAAAAGTGGTACATCTTAAGTATCCAAAATATTTACAGCAAAAACCTGTGTAACAGGATGGTGGTTTTATTTTATTTTATTTATTTGTTTTTGAAATTAATTAATTAATTTTTGGCTGCATTGGGTCTTCGTTGCGGTGTGCAGGCTTCTCATTGTGGTGGCTTCTCTTGTTGCGGAGCATGGGCTCTAGGCACTCTAGCTTCTGTAGATGTGGCTCGGGGGCTCTAGAGCACAGGCTCATTAGTTGCGGCTCGCAGGCTCTAGAGCGCAGGCTCACTAGTTGTGGCACACGGGCTTAGTTGCTCTGCGGCATGTGGGATCTTCCCAGACCAGGGCTTGAACCTGTGTCCCCTGCATAGGTGGCGGATTTTTAACCACTGAGCCACCAGGGAAGTCCCAGGATAGTGGTTTTAAATTTTGTCTTTGTTATATTGGAATAATGTGTGATAAATATTCCATTTTCTAAAGAGAAGTGGTAGACCAGTTCTTGAAAGATGTACAAAATGTAAAGAAATAAAAAGGGTCCTGATAATAACTTCCTGATTACCCACTTCCAGCCTACATAAGAAAATAGAAAAGGATGAGTGTAGAATCTGCGGTGTGTTAGCCTAGAGGATTATCACTGTAATCTCTGGAGAGAGATTGTTCTCTCCAGAGTTGTTTCTGCCCCACTTTAAACAAAGTTGCTTGAGAGAAGGAGGTATTTTCACAAAGAGAAAACTAACGTTTCTCTTCGGGGCTAGATATGTGCTGAGTGAGCAATAGAAAATTGTATAACCACTTCATTGTATCAGAGAAGTAGTGAGAGAGTTTTTTGGAAAGGTCACCATCTGTTTTCTGAAATTGGATGTCATGTATTTAAAAAAATTTTAAAAAGACTGGAGAATTTTGAGGGTAGTGGCCAGCTGGAACTTCCTGTCAAAGCTGGAATGAAGAAATAAAGGCATTAGAGAAGTCTGTACTACCGGTAATTTTCATGCCAAGAAATCCAGTTTCTAATGGGCAATGTGTACATCCAAAATAGGAGCTGGATGTTCTCCATCTTGATGGGGACCCAACCAACATGGTCTGTTGGAACAGAGTAACGGCAGCAGTAAGTTTACAGAGTGCGTCACTGGGTAGGGGTAGGCAAGAGCTGAGGAGGTTTAAAGAGGTTAGCGAGGAAGTGCATCACAGAATCTGAAAGCTGAACAGTTCAGAGGGTCCTGCAGGGCCAATGAATGATCCACACATCAGCTCCCCACAATCACCTAAGGGGGGACATCTGATGCTAGAGAGCATATGACTATGGAAAAATACAAAGAGAGCTACTTGGTAAAGAACTGATGGTCCCATTAAATATTTCTTTTTCCTTTGTGTACCCTCACTGAATACAGCTCACTCAAAAAGGCTACACCAGACAGTGATCTAAAGGACTCATAAAGGTATTTTCAGTGGAAATAAATATATCTGCAGTGATACTTCTGTAAGATGCATTCAGTGCTTCCTCACACACCTCCATTGACTTGGGACGATTTTCATGGTCTGGAAAATAATCTGGGGTGGTTATACTTAAATGACTAAGACTAGGTAAATAATTGAATTTAAATTCTCTCTCCAGTTGCACACATCAGACCTTTTTTGCCTCTATATGTTAATGTAATTGAAATCTAGGTCTGTAAAAGTGTAGAAAGGTCAAATTACTTTGGCTGTTGTAATGTGTTTTATTTCCTGTAAAATTGACTTCATTATGTTTATGACCATAAAAAAGACTGCCATCCTGTTAAATATTTTGGGTCCTTTGTATGGATGCATAATTTATGAACTCAAGACATTTTTAAGTTGGGGGAATTTTATTGAGTGTGTCCTAAAGTGTAATAATATAATCAGAAAATGTCCACACACTCTTGCACAAACAAGATAGTACACATGTATATATATTATACACGTATATATATGTATGTATAAGTACTGCATGACCTGTTTCAAATATATAGGCATCCATGGTGAAAACCCCACTGAATAATCATCCCCTACTGTATGTATGATGTCTTTTTTATTATTTACAAATATAATGACATACACAAGAAGAAGCTAAAGTACTTCAGCAGGCTATTAGTTTGCTTTTGGTGAAACTCATTTTAGTTAAAATCACATTATTATTATAATCATGGATTTGTAAGATTTCTTTTCCCATAAGGGAAAGTGGGGATAGAAATTGAATTTCTTATCATACTGAATCTTGTCATTTCACAGTGTGATTTCTTACTAGATTCTCTGCATCTGTCATTTTTTTCTTTCCTTTAGATAGGGTGAGTACACTACAGTGACGTTGTGTTTAAAGCCAGACTCACGATATGGCAAATGTGGCTGAAATGCCCATTTAAACCAGTGTATTTTAATGCAGTATATAAATTGGTGTAGTGAATGAATAAACTGTTGTAGTGTGAGATCACTTGGCACAGTAGTCTATATTAAAGGAAACATCATGTTAACTCTATACCATCTGTTGTGTACTCTAAGTTAAAAAGACCATAATTTACAACTGCAAAAGTAGGTAAGAGACAAATGCTTAAAATGCATATTTATATGCAGTATTCAGCTGAACATACATCTGTTTGTCTCTGGAATAGTAGATGCTAATTGGGAGACAAGCTCCTCTCTTCACATATGAGGATAGATTTGGGGAGGGGTAAAAGTAGGAATTATATTTTTTAGTACTATTTTTAAAAAATTTAAGATGATGTACAGTATTATATAAATTATAGGTGTACAACATATTGAATAGTTATTCACAATTTTTAAAGGTTATACTCCATTTATAGTTGTTATGAAATATTGACTGTATTCCCTGGGTTGTACAATATATCCTTGTAGTTTATTTACTTTATACATAATAGTTTGTACCTCTTAATCCCCTACCCCATCTTGCCCCTCCCCCTTCCTTCTCCCCACTGGTAACCACCAGTTTGTTGTCTATATCTGTGGGTCTGTTTCCTTTTTGTTATATTCACTAGTTTTATTATTTAGATCCTGCATATAAGTGATATCACGTAGTATTTGTCTTTCTTTGACTTATTTCACTTAGCATAACACCCTCCAAGTCCATTCATTTTGTTGCAAATGGCAAAATTTCATTCTTTTTTATGGTTGAGTAGCATTCTGTTGTATATATATTCCACATCTTCTTTATCCATTAATCTGTTGATGGACACTTGCTTCCATCGTAGCTATGGTAAATAATGCAGCTATGAACATTGGGGTGTGCTTTTTGAATTAGTGTTTTCATTTTTCTTGGATATATACCCAGGAGTGGAATTGCTGGGCCATAAGTAGGAATTATTTTTAAAGTGATTCCCTTTACAAAGTTGTAACACTAATGAAATTGGGGCCCAATTAATAATACATAATTATTATTTACAATAATTATTGTTACATTTTACAGTGCTCCATCATGAAGAGGTTGTCAAAATTACTCTTCAAGAAAGTCCATTATTTTAATCATATTGTATTTAGGTCGATCCAAATTAAATTTCCAATATTGAACCTTTTTATTTCCTGCATAAAAACCAATTTCTTATACTTCAGTCTGTTGATTATAAGAAAATTGAGGCAGTCTCAAATTTAACAAATTGACCTTTTACATTAGATGATAAAACAATTGGGGTAATTGGGGTAATTTATTCATGGTAGTTTAATATTCACTTAGATTTTTAGATGTTGAATAACTCCTGGAAAACTTGATTCTGGAAAGATATGTAGAATTCCATTGGTCTTTTATATATACTACATAATCTTCTACTTACAGTCCTACTGTCTCCCTTTTATATAAACAGAGGATCATGGGAATTATATTACATTCTCAAGTTTTATTGCGAGTGAGTCACCATTTAATCCCTCTCTCTCTCTCATACATGCACACACACATACATGTGAGCATGTGATTGCCAGTAGCAAAGAGATCAGAACGCAGTCTGACCTTGATTTGGCTGAAACAAAAGATAGGAAGATTTTTAAGCAAAGGAGTGAAAAGAACAACACAGGTTGTTTGTGTTTGCTAACTGGCTTTACCCAAAGGAAAAGTCAAATTTATTTTTGTGGCAAGAGGTAGTTTTGCAACTTGGAGCAAAGCACTAGTGAAGTTAGGCTCCTACCCTCCCACAAAAACTGGGAGATGGGGTGCTCTCTCCCTTGAAGATTACATTTCAAGGGAATATTCTGGGGTCCTTAAGAAAGACAATCCTGAGTTGTTGTTTATAAAAAGATTCACACATCTAAGGGATAGAGGAAGAATTTACAATGATCTGTTTTCTAAAGTAAAAACTCTGAGAAATGGGAGGTCAGGGATCTAGAGTCAGGAAGAAGCTGTCAAAAGCTTAGTCAAGCTGAGGGGAACCTGAAGTCCGTATTGGTTACTAGTTTAAAAAAAAACAACAACACATTAACTGCTAATAGTATACTAGACCTGTATTCCAAACATGAATTTTGCAGACAGTATTGATCTGCCTCTTCCTTCTCCCCATGCTTTTTTTTTTCTTTCCTCTGAGCAGAGAGAGAGAGAGAGCGGGGGTGGTGGTGCGGAGGCGGTAGGGAACTGTTGTTAAAACTACATTTGAAGGATTTCTGATTTCCACTCCAACATGTAAAGAACTTGTGTAAGTCATCGCTTTCAACCTCACAGCAGGAAAAAAGCTGAAGGAACTGGAAATCAAAATTTCTTAGATCTTTCAGAGAACTGAGGTCACGGCATAAACCACCACCCCGAAAACCGGCAAGAAATGTGAATACAGGGAATATAGATCAGTTTACCTGAAGCAGAAGTGGCTGGAGTCAGAATACTTACAGGGTAACTTTAGTAAATTGCTGGAAGCTCAGTGTGGATCAGCTTGAGGGTTAAAAACTCCTGGGCACCCAGTCTAAGCATCCCCCCCCTCCCCAGTTTTGTGGGTTTTACCTCTAGGAGCCCCACCAGGTTCTCATAGTGAAGATGAGAGAAAAATCCCCCTGCACTTGGCAAGGGGAAGGGAAAAGTCACCATTTTGACAAACACCAAGAGAAAATGTATTTTCAAAAAAGCCTCCAATGACCTCCACAATGAATGCCCATCAGTTAAAGGAAAAGACTTCACTAAAGCTTTATCTGACTTGGGGGAGAGGAAATTACCCAACTCCAGCCCCTCTGGACTTCCTCCTCAACTAAGGGACCAGAAATGTTGAGAAGCTCTTGAAAAGTCATGAGCCAGGGCCACAGTTCCCCTATGAGACTGAGACTCCATCATAGGATTATGGAAAGTGCTCTCCTCCCCCACACACCGAACTTTGCTACCACAGTAACAGGCCGCTTAAGATACTTACCCGAGTGAGATGAAAACGTATGTCCACACAATAATCTGCACATGATGTTTATCACAGTTTTATTCATAATTACGCAAAACTGGAAACAACCAAGGTGTCTTTCAGTAGGGGAAAGGATAAACTGTGTACGTTCATAGTGAAATATCATTCAGGAATAAAAAAGAATGAGCTATCAAGTCATGATAAGACCTGAGGAACATTAAATGCATATAAATGCATATTCTGGAGTGAAAGAATGAGTGTGAGTAACGAATGTGTTTAATTATATAACATTATGGAAAAGGCAAAACTACAGAGACAATAAAAAGATGAGTAATTGCCAGATGTTCTCTGGAAAGGAGGGAAGTGTAGGGGAGGAAAAATAATTTGCCCTCCACCTTTCTAGGTTCTTGGATGAGATACTCTTCTGTGATAAAAGACAGATTAATAGGAGAAAAACAAAAAAGTTTAATAACATGTAAGCCTCCTGTATACATGGGATTTACCCAGGAAAACTAACTCCCCTAAATGGCCCAAGCCACCACCTTAAATACCATTTCCAGCTAAAGACAAAAGAAGAGGTTAGGGGTGAGGGGTGGCCAGTTATAGGAGGTTACCAGGAAAAGCACAGTAAACAAGAGTAAGGTTATTATACAAATTTAACTTGTTGCCTTCTCCATTGATAAGAGTTTCTAGAGATTTATAATCATCCTGCTCTTCCTGGTACAGAAAGGGAGAAACTCTTACAAATGGAGAGTTCTCTTACAATGTAAATATCTCCTACAAAAGGGTAACTTCTACTCAGTTTTCAGAGCTTCTCCTATGTCTGCTGTTTCTTAAAAATAACCAGCTCAAAATAATCAATATGCTAAAGCTATATTTTGGGGTGGTATTTTTTGCTCCCCTTCAGAAAGGATGAATAGGTGAAACACAGGGAATTTTTAGGGTGGAAAACTATCCTGTATGAAACTATAATGGTGAATATATGGCAGTATGCGTTTTTCAAAATTTATAGAACTATACAACACAAAGAGTGAGCCCTAATGTAAATTATGGATTATATTTAATAATAATGTATCAACATTGATTCTTTATTTGGTAAAAGTATACCACACTAATGCAAGATGTTAATAATAAAGGAAACTGTGCAGAAGTGGGAAGTGGATATGTGGAATTTTATTTTCTATCTGGTCAATTCTGTAAATCTAGAAATATACTAAAATGTAAAGTTTATTATACAAATATAGAAATATAAGAGGATTTGCTAAATAATTTATTTGAATGTAGCCCCATCTGTCTTAAGAAAGTGTTGTAATTTATTTTGAGAATTCATGGCCTTTGATTTTTGAAAATAGCTTGGTAATTGTTTTTGACTATAAAATCTAAGGCTCATAGGGCACAACTTCTAAGGGAGCAGGGTAACAAAGAGATGGTTAAAACGTTCTGTTTAAGAAAATAAAAGAATTTGGAATATAACAGAAAACAGTATGCGTGATTTTGAGAAAGTAAGATAAACACATGGGTGAATCTGTAAGATGACAATTGAGGATGAAGAGGGCCTGTGGAGAAGCATTGGGGTGAGAGATTTGCAGTTTCCAGTAGATACAAGAACCATAAAAGCAGAGATGGTTAAATTATTTGCTTCCTGGTGTTGTAAAGAACCACTTTCCATTCCCTCCAATTTTCAGCCAAATTTAAAGGAAAAAATGTAGCCAATATCTAAGCTATACTGGTAGTTATTTATCTATTTTAGTCCATAGTTTAGTTATTCTGTTATGAGAAATTAGTGGTATCCCACTTAATGCACCAACACTGAAGAGAAACTATTTTGGTCTGTAATTGCTTTATGGATATTGAAATATCCGACATGACAATTAAAATTTTCAATATTACAAGTTTAATATTTTTTAAGTAATAGCTTTTTTTTTTTTTTTTTTTTTTTACATAAGGTGGCTTGCCTTTGTAAAGGCTGCACACAGGTAAGTTTTGATACAATGTGCAAGTTAGTCTAGTCCAACTTACAATATTTCTGTTTTTTATTATGGAGGAAACTCTAAATCTACTTTTATTAAACAAATGCAAAACTCTGAGAATTTAATGAAATATTCTTGTTATTCCAGAGATAACTCATTTAAAGATAAACAAATACAGGTGGTTTATTTTCAAGCAGTCTACAGCATTTTGTTTCACTTGCCAGATTCAAGAGTTACACATAGTTAAATGAAACTAGTAATCACCATGTGGGAAATTAACATTAAGAATGTTATTTATTCATTCAAAACTTCAGGGTCATTTTTCTCCCTCCCAAAATTGAAACTTTTTTTCATTCTCGTTTGTCACGCTGTATTTTTTTAGACCCTGTTATATATGAAACCAAGTAAGAAATGAGACTGCAGGCTTTATGATTTTTAAAATGTTAGCAATTTCATTTATTTTTATGTGGAGTTTTCAATTCAGAGTAAAACCTAAAATATTTTCAGGTCCTGTAATTAAGTGACAGCTGGCTTGTGAAGTATCCAATGCCAATTAGCAGAAAAACTTTCATAAGAGAATAATTTTAATAAATCTTATAATTTCCAAGAGGATTTGCTATACTTATCTCCAAAAAGTGAAAAACTTTCTATTCACCTCAACTACGAGTTGGTATTTTTAGGATACACGGAAGCTTCTTTCCCTGATTATGCTTGAATTTTTTTAATACCCATCATATATGTACGTATATGTACATTCACACACACATGTGTATATATTAAAAAAAATTCAAGCTTTATCAGGGAAAGATGCTTTCTTGTATCCTATTTGTGTGTATTTATGTGTTTAGAAACCCGTTTTAATTTAGAAATATATACTATATGGCTAAGAGATTCCTTATCACAGGGCAGTCTGTAGCATCTGTCTTGCAGATATGTAAAGTATAAATTATTTGCTCACTCTTTTCTCAAGATAATTATAATTGTGCTTGTGAGGGTTCTTAAGTGACAATGGGAAGAGAAGTGAAGGTCAGTGTGAAACAGCACTCCTGCTCTCATGGGACTCGAACCCAGCCCAAACTCAAATTGGGACTTGACCCCATGTTCCCTGACTTAGAAAGGGACTAGAACCCACTGTCTTTTAATTGAAACGGCTCACCTGGAGCCAGGACTTACTGAAGCTCAGGTTCTTTTTTCTTGTTGAAGAAAGAACTTAGGGCTTCCCCGGTGGCGCAGTGGTAAGAATCCGCTTGCAGGGGACACAGATTCGAGCCCTGGTCTGGGAAGATCCCACGTGCCACAGAGCAGCTAAGCCCGTGCGCCACAACTACTGAGCCTGTGCTCTAGAGCCCACGAGCCACAACTACTGAGCCCATGTGCTATAACTACTGAAGCCCGCACACCTAGAGCCCATGCTCTGCAGCAAGAGAAGCCACCGCGTTGAGAAGCCTGTGCACTGCAACAAAGAGCAGACCCCACTTGCTGCAACTAGAGAAAGCCTGCACGCAGCAATGGAGACCCAATGCAGCCAAAAATAAATAAATAGAATAAATAAATTAAGAAAAATAATTGAAGGTAAAATAAAAAAGCATTTTCAAAAAAAAATAATTCAGAGTGAGGCAAAGTGGCAGGCAAAGAGTGAGTTTGTTAGCATAGGACACTTGTGAGAGGTACAAGTGGACAGGCAAGGGAGCGCAGCCCTGAGAACAAAGAGGGCTACATTTTTATAATCAAAGAGAAAGTGGGGATGGGAGAAGACCACCTTCTTTCTCATTCTTGGGCAGACGTCAAGGCTTACATTATTAGTTCCTCCTTTGACCCTATATGGTCTAACCGGGACTGTCATGGCACTGTTTAAATTATATGTATATTAACAGAAGGGTGGTACCATATATTAAAATATGGTAATTCAAATCAGATTTTGGTATAATGTCCCCTTTCACTTAGATTCTTTCCCCTTTCACCTATATTCCTGTCTTGGCTATGTGTGCAGAAATGCAACTCTTCAAGGACCATTATTAACTCCCTGACTTCATGTAATAAGATTCAGATCCCATATCTATTGTCTTTTGTTTTAACTATCAGGATTTGTGGCTTGAGTGTGCCTGGCACTTGAATGTACCTGGTCTTCTTTCAAGGTAGATTAACTTGTTGCTAGGTTAATGGATTCTTTTCCTGAGTGGTCATTAGCTTACAACAGTCTCCCAAACTCCCTTAAAATTCCCTTTCTGTCTTTAATCCCCTAATAGGATTTCTAAACTAACTATTTAATTATCCTACTCTATTCCTATCAAGTGTGTATCTATCATAGAAAAATAGGGAGTGCAGTGATACAAAACGTGAATGGAGAGATTGGCAGAACTTTCTAGGTTGTCTAAGAGTTAGGGATTTTTGTTTTTTAAATATAATTGAAAAAACTAAAATTTTTTTGAAATTTTTGATGCTTGGACTTTGAAGGATTTTCTGTGTAATGATATTTAATAGCAAACTGAGTATGAGGGCGCAGAGTTCAGAAGGATGACTCAGTCAGAGATAATATTATCTGGAGTCCTGGGAGTAATTATTGATGCCAAGGGGTAGTATAAGTAGTAACAATACCCCTCAACTGAGTTAGACATAGGTTTTTATTTTTAATTCACCATTAGAATTGTTAAAGATATCTGTGTGTCTATCCTTTCAATTTTTAAATAATTGCTCTGTGTCTCAGAGTTCTAATTGCCATAAAGCAGTCTCTTTGCACTCTTCCCTGTGTCTGTGTTTAGTTTATATAATTTCCTCAGTTTTTTCCCTAAATAATTGAAATTTACATGGAGGGATTTTATACTAAAATTATGATAGAAAAACAGAGCTTGTAAAACAAAAGGAGTGCTGAGTCAAATGTCATAGAGCTTATAACAGTAGACCTATAACAAGTGTTTCAACTTTTGTAAGTTAGATAACTTGATTTAAGGGAAAAAATAAGCAATTACACAGGTTGATTGGCAGGTGTTAGTCTCTAAGGAATACCATCAACCGTGCAGATTCTTATAGATCAGGAATGTTCAAGGTATAGGCAGTTTACATTTATTTCTTTAAATTTCTTAAGATCAAGAGAGTACATTTTTTTAATGTGAATATTGGGTTTAGATTCCATATATATGTGTTAGCATACGGTATTTGTTTTTCTCTTTCTGACTTACTTCACTCTGTATGACAGACTCTAGGTCCATCCACCTCACTACAAATAACTCAATTTCGTTTCTTTTTATGGCTGAGTAAATTGAGTGTGGACTAGACCTAATGATTGATACAAATACAATACAGAAAAAATATGTCACATTGGAGATTAGGTTATAAAGTCTGTGTCTCTTGTCTCACCCTCTTGCACTATCTCTTTTGCTTGCTCTGAAGGGGAGCCGGTTGCCATGTTGTAAGCTGCCCTGTAGGGAGGCTCATGAGGCAAGGAACAGATGACTCTTGCCAAGAGTCAGCAAGAATCTGAGGCCTGCAAAAATAATCAGTAGAAGTGGATATCCCCCAAGTCAAACCTTTAGATGACCACAGTCCTTGATTGCAGCCCAGAGACAGAGGACCCATTTAAGCCACTCCTGAATTCCAGACCCACAGACACTCTAAGATAACATATTTTGCTGTTTTAAGCTGCTACCTTTTGTTATGCAGCAATATATAAATGTTACAATAGAAAAAGCCAAGTTGATTTCAAAATATATTTTGAATGGTGGCCAAAAAATAAATATAATTAAAGAATGATTTCACCTGCAATAATTTAAAAAAGTGTAGCTATACCCATACTTAGACACAGCTGTTTCCTTGGCTTCCTCTTTGCATCATTCAGAATAGGCTAGGTAGGGTCTTCCCTGGTGGCGCAGTGGTTGCGCGTCCGCCTGCCGATGCAGGGGAACCGGGTTCGCGCCCCGGTCTGGGAGGATCCCATATGCCGCGGAGCGGCTGGGCCCGTGAGCCATGATCGCTGAGCCTGCGCGTCCGGAGCCTGTGCTCTGCAACGGGAGAGGCCACAACAGAGGGAGGCCTGCATACCACAGAATAGGCTAGGTATAGAGGTCGAGATGAAGGTAGAGATAGAGGCAGAGATATAGAAATAAAGAGACATAGGTATAGACATGTATTTTTTTCACTCTATCATGCTACTTGCACTGCAGGTTAGTGCAGATTGGGGATTGGATATCTTTTCATCGTAGTCAGTAAGAAACCAAGGTTATTAATGAAGCACCCACCAGTCTCAAATGTTGCTGATTGGCATGCCTGAAAGAAAACACAGCTCAGGAGGGTCTTTTACTGGGAATTAAATATTTTGGCCCAGAAGTGGCATGTATCTGATAACAACCCACTGGTCAGAAGCAGCAGTAGTAACTGCATTCAACGAAAAGGTGGACAGGATTTATAATCTTACCGTAAACCAGAATTGGATTACAACTGGAAGAACTTAACAGCATCATAATTGGCTACCACATTGTGAAAAGCTTCTTGATACTTTCCCATTGTAAGTTTTATTTTTGTCTTCTAAAGATACATCAGAAGAAATCTACCAGGCCCATCTTGGAATCTTATAAATGTTAATTGCAATTAACTGAAAAGCTATAGCACTTTGAGTTGAACTATTTTCACAGAATTTCTGTATTTTATATCCTAGATGAGCATTTAATCTTTAAGGAACATAGCCTACCATGTCTTCTAACACATAGCTGCGTTTTTGTTTATTTGGTTGGGTTTTTTTGTTTTCTTTTTATCTTAAGTAGCTCCCAAGTTTGTGTGTGTATTGAGAGTTGGTGGTGCTAAACCATCTTTTTTTTTTTTTTTTTTTTTACTCTTTATTCCACTTCATCTGTGCAGGTTTCCCCCATACTTATTGGTGTTTTGTTCATTTTTGTTTTGTTTATTGATGATTCTCTGGAATTACCATACTGCATTGTTTCATCTGGATATTTAACAAGACACTTGTCTATTTTGTTCTTAATTAATTAATTCAACAGTGCATATTGTGCCTTTCTATTTTGGCAGCATTTGTATAGTGACAGGATATAACATAAAAAACTTTCAAAATTCCGTGCCCTTACAGTACACATGTTCATGAGGGAGACAGATAGAAAACTAATGAAAACTAAAATATACATTATGTTAGGTGGTAATGAGTCCTGTGAAGAAAAAATAAACAGTGAAGAGTACAGGTAGTACTAAAGCCTTTGCTAATATGCTCATATTTAAGCAGAAACCTAGAAAAGATGAGGTCATGGATATAAGAAGAAAGAACACTTAAGGCTGAGAGGACAGCAAGTGCAAAGACCCTGTGGTAGGAACAGCCTTAACTATACTGATATTGTAAGGAAGTTTGGAGAGGAAAGTGTATGCCAGGAAGAGAGTGGTTGTAGTTAATATGTGACAGGTAGCCAGTGTCCTGCTTATGTAGGACATGATATCTCACTGTATTTGTCTTTATTTTTGGCTGTAGAATGTGAGAGAGAGGAAAAGTCAAGAGAGACTTCAACATTTTTTGCCTGTGCCACTGCAAAGAATTTCAATTACCTGCAAAGGAAGAGACTGGAAGAGTAATTTTGGCTAAAAAGAGTGAGTTTGGATTTTTGTATGTTGGGTTTAAGATGCCAAGTAGATATACAAGTGGAGATATTGAAAGCATGGATGTATTTATCTAAAATATAGGGAAGAGGTACAGCTGGAGACCAACTTTGGGGGAGTCATCTGTGTTTAAATGATTTTTAAAGCCATAAGTCTAGATATCATTATGGAAGAGTGAATTGAGTGAAGTTAGAGAAGACAAGAGGTCTAAAATTTAAAGCCCCAGGGAATTCCAACATTTAAAGATCAGGAGATAAGAAGGAAGTAGAAAAAGTCACTGAGAGGAATGATTAATGAAGCAGGAATATAATCAGAGTGGAATGTCCCTTGGCCAAATTGAAAAAAAAAAATCAGGTAATCAATTGTGTTAATTGCTGCTGACCAAGTAAGACGACTGAGAATAGACAATTAGATTTAACAATATTGAGATCACTGGTAACCTTGACAAGGAACAGTTTAGGTGAAGTTGTGAGTTAAGCATATGCTTCAAATATGGCACAGATGCAACTGAGAACAAAGGCAGTACTGTGAACATGGAATTACAAGGTTCACAGCTTAAAGTAGAAAGATGCTTGAAGTTTGGATATGTATGAGAAGGTGTGAAACATTCATGTGAATTAGTAGGCTGGGAAGATATAGAATGGTTACTGGGCAGCACTTAGAACAACCTGAAATGTTTATCAGTTTTCAGTGAGGGTAGTTGGCACGTTTGTGAGTTCCTTTTTGTTTAGTGTAGGGCTTTGGTTTTGTTACCTCAATTCAGGCACGTTATCCAATGCAGTACACATGCAGGTGAAGAGTAGGAAGAGGGTGGAAATTCAGTGGTTTTGAGGTTAGGCCAGGTAGGTGTGATGAAAGTAGACACTGGCAAAGGAGTTGAGGATATAGTGAAGGGAATAATTTAACAGTGGACTATGAGATTTCACTTGGAAGGAAGGGAAGTAATGATATGAATTAGTTAAGCAATAGTGAAAAGTTGGTATAATAAATGTACTTTTAGTCCTAGAAGGTCAGAAGATTTTTGGAGACAGGGTACGAGCAGGAGTAACCTGTAAAGTTAAGAAGTGTTGGTTGGAGACTGGAACGCTTGCAATGAAGATGGTGGAGTTACGGATACAGACCTCTCTAGTTTATGCATCTAGTAAAAGGTTGAAGCAGAGTAGAGGACAAGAGCCATGGGGCAGGAAAGGTCAAGGTACTGAGATGACATTTCCAAATGTAACAACCAAAACAATTAGGGGATATATTGTATAATTTCTGTCCCTAATTTTAAGGTTTTGTTTAAAGTTACCATCATGGCATAATGACCATTTGGACACGTTTTATTTTAAAGTCAGTGGCATGGATCTGAGAGACATGGGTCAGCCACTTAATCTCTCTGTATCTAACTTTTCCCATCAGCAAAATTGGGTCATAAATAACAACTAAGAGGGTGAGTGTGTGAAGTGAAAAAGCTGATACCTTTGCTCAGCACTTATGAAGCTCTCAGTAAGTATCAGTTATTATTTTTAGCATTGTTATTTCTCTGAATGAGTTCAGTTCATATAGCAGACATTCTGAAAGGAAAAGATTTCTATACAATGAAGTAAACCCTATTGGTACTTATTTTAAGATCTCAAATTCAGGACCTTTCTACTGACCTTCAATTTGAACAATTAGAGATATAATAACTTCAGAAAGATTTCAATATTACTCTCATTAGCAAATGGTGAACAAACTAATACTCTAGATTTGTTGCTTTTTTCCATATACCATAGACAATCCCGGAGCAAAGCCAAATAGCAAAAATGGGAAAAGTTGGGTTTAGGAGTAAAGAATTTTAGCTATAAAACAAGAAAAAAAGAGTCTGCAGTAGGGATTGGAATAGAAGATAAACTTAGTATCCAATTTATAAGGGTTTCTTCAGTGTTCCAGTGATAAGAAATGACTAGCTGGAGGCACACCAAGGTGAGTTCTGCATAGTTTTCGATACTACGTTATATGATAATATATAAACATTCTCTGGTTGCTAAATTTGTTGTGCATTCCCTAGCATGAGCTTAATTTTTAAAAAATAGTTTGTTGTCTTCACAAAGACCAAAATCTTTCCAGTTACATTAAAGGATTAGCACTAGATTTAAAGTGTTTCTGTATCCTAAATTGCATATTATCTAACAAGGGCCTCCAATTCCAAAAATCCATTGAAGCAGTCTAATTTAGATAAATAAGAATTTATATTTTTATATAGTAAAATTGAATATATGTTACATTGTTATATAGATTATCGGCATGTAAGACATTTCTTTCTGTAATATTTGCCTAGGGATCCTAACTTAAGCCCAGGATTGACACCCAATCTACGTAATGTTTACTCTTATACTTTCTATTAATTGAAAAGTTTGAGTTCCAAAAAATATATTTCATCTTCCCAAAGGGGACAAAATGTAATAATGAGAGTTTTCCTCAGAGAGAATCTCAAGCCTCCAACATATTTCATATTTAATCTCAAGACCATGAAAAGGAAGGATCTGATTAATTTTAATTATGGTGAGCAGCAAAAAGATATGGATGATTCCTAAGGCAGTCTTCTAATCAAACTGAAATAATCATATTAAATCTAATGCTAAGTAACCAGAAAGTGTTCAACAGAGTTTGAGGAGTACCAAGGTAACTTTTGACAGTGCCTCCAGGTATGATTAATACAGGATACAAGTAAATCAAGTTCTAAAACTCTTTGAGTGGAAAAACACAATCTGAATTAAGATATTGAAATGTATTGGCAAAAGTAAATATTAAAGGTGTCTATTTATTTAAGCATCAGAAGAAAATGAAAGGCATGAACATCTCAAAAAGTGTTTATCTGTTACCACCCAAGGTAGCTGATGTTACAAATCAATATGTGTATTAGTTATTTGAAAACATTTTTAGTTCCTGTGAACAGATAGATCAGTTGACACTATTGTTCTCATTCCTGGGAGGCTAAAACGAAGCTCTTTACCTATGTAGTATTTTTACTTACTAAGGATGAAATCTCAAATTTAACTTGACACAGGCTTGGCTAGCATGAACAGATGGAAGATAGTTTCATAATATCATCATCACTATTATTATCAGTAATCAGAGAATCACCTAGTCTTCTCCCATATTACAATTGTTTTGTTTTTCTTCCAGTTTTATTGAGATATAATTGACATAAAGCACTGTATAACTTTAAGGTGTGAAGCATAATGATTTGATTTACATACATCATGATATGATTATCACAATACGTTTAGTAAGTATCCAACATCTCATATAGATACAAAATAAAAGAAATAGAAAATTTATTTTCCTTGTGGTGAGAACTCTTAGGATTTAATCTTTTAACAACTTTCATATATAACATACAGCAGGGTTAATTATATTTATCATGTACATTATATCCCTGGTCCTTATTTATCTTAAAACTGGAAGTTTGTATCTTTTGACTACCTTCATTCAATCACCCCTTCCTCCACCCTCTAGTAACGACAAATCTGATCTCTTTTTCTATGAGTTTGTTTGTTTGTTTTTGAAATATAATTGACTTACAACACTATGTTAGTTCTTGGTGCACAACATAGTGATTCACTATATCTACATATTTCAGAATTATCACCACCATAAGTCTAGTTAACATTTGTCTCTATAGACAGATATTACATAATTATTGACTGTATTCTCCACACTGTACATTTTATACCCATGATTCACTTATTTTGTAACTGGAAATCCCTCAACTACTTCTCTCCTCCTTCCAACCCCCTCTCTTCTGGCAACCACCTGCTTGTTCTCTGTATCTGATTCTGTTGTTTTCTTTTGTTTGTTCATTTGCTTTGTTTTTTAGATTCTATATATAAGTGAGCTATACAGTATTTGTCTTTTCTGACTCTCTTCACTAAGGATAATATACTCTAGATTCCATTTTATTGCTTATCCGTGTAATGGCTTCCTGGACTTGGATGTCTGTTTCCTTCCCCAGATTAGGGAAGTTTTCAGCTATTATCTCTTTAAATAAGTTTTCTATTCCTTTCTCTTTCTCTACTCCTTCTGGGACCTCTATAATATGAATGTTATTACACTTGATGTTGTCTAAGAGGGTTCTTAAACTATCCTCATTTTTTAAAATTCTTTTTTCTGTTCAGCTTGGGTGATTTACACTACTCTGTGTTCCAGATGAGTGATCGGTTCCTCTGTATTATATGATGTACTATTGATTTCTTTTCGTTTTTTTTTAAATTGCAGTTAGTGTATTCTACAGCTCTGTTTGACTCTTCTTTATATTTTCTGTCTTGTTGATATTCTCACTGGGTTGATCCATGCGTCCTTGAGTTTGTTGAGCATCTTGATCATCATTACCTTGAACTCTTATGAGGTATATTGCTTATCTCCACTTCATCTAGTTCTTTTTCCAAGGTTTGTCTTTTTTTGTTGTTGTCATTTAGAACATATTCCTCTATCTCCTCATTTTTCCTAATTCTGTGTTTATTTCTATATATTAAGTTAGGTCAGTTACATTTCCCAGTCTTGGAGAAATGGCCTTATGTAGGAGATGTCCAATGGGGCCCAGTAGCACACTCCCCTCTGGTCACCAGAGCTGTATTCCTAGGATCCTCCTATGTGGACTGAGTGTACCCTTCTGTTGTGGCCAGGCTGACTACTTTGGGCTGGTAGGCAGGGCTGGCTCCTGGTCCTGTTGGCTGTAAGGCTGTGCCTTGTATGGTGGCTGTGGGGTCGTTGGAGGGTGTGGTCGGCTTCCTACACAGTTGGCTCATGGCCCAGGTGGCCCTAGGCTGGTGCTGGCCTGCTGGTGGGTAGGAGCTGGGTCCCCACATGGCTGTCTGTATGGCCCAGGAGATGTGGAGTTGCTGCCATTCAGCTGGTGGGTGGGCAAGGCTGGTTCCCCATGTGGCTGGCTGTCTTCACAGCCTGGGAGTCTCAGGGCTGGTGTCAGCCCACTGGAGACTGGGGCTGGGTCCCTGTGCACTGTCTTTACAGCCTCGAGGGGCTCGGAGCTGGTCCTGGGTGGGTGGGTAGGGCCAGGTCTCTGGTGCTAATTGGCCAACAGAAGATTCCAAAATGGCACTTGCCAGCACCAGTGTTACTGCTGTAGAACATGTTTCTGGTATCAGCTGCTGCCAGTATCTCTACAACTAGGGGGAGTTCCAGTTGCCTCCTGCCTCTCTGAAAGGTTCTCCAAGATCAGCAAGTGGATCTGACTCAGACTCTTTTCAAACTAGTGCCTCTGTACTGAATCTTGGAGCGTATGAGAGTTTGCATGCTCCCTTTAAGAAGGGGGTCTGTGTTTCCTGTAGCCCTGTGGATCTCCCGAATGTAAGCCCTGCTGATTTTCAAAGCCAGGCATTCTATCTGCTCATTTTCCTGGTGTCAGACTCCCAGGCTGGGGAGCCCGATATGCGGCTTGGAATCCTTTCTTCTTGGGGAGGACTTCAAAAGTTGTAATATTCGTCCCGTTTGTGGGTTGCTGACCTGGAGGTGTTAGTCCTGAATGTACTGTGTCTCCACCCCTCCTACCTATCTTGGTGTGGTTCCTTCTTTCTGTATTTAGTTATGGAAAATCTTTTCTGTCAGTCTTCAGGTTATTCTCATAGATAGTTGCTTTAAAAGTAGTTTTAATTTTAGTGTATCCATGGTAAGCGGTGAGTTCAGGATTTTCCTACTCTGCCATCTTGGCCACTTTCCTGCAAGAGCTAACTGATTTTTTTACTATATTAATAATAACTCTGAAAGTTTTTGAAACACAGATAACTCACTGAGGTAAACCAATTAATGTTATTAGAAATCAGAAAAATTGTAGTTTTCCATTTTTTGCTTTTCATAACAATGCCACTTAAAGCAGAAAAAAGTAGCATTCAGTAATAATCAACACTGACTAAAATTCAGTGAAATGAAGAGCCAAACAATGATATTGGGAGTGTAAATTTAAAAAATTTTCT
Organism: Physeter macrocephalus; assembly: GCF_002837175.3. Taxonomy (NCBI): domain Eukaryota; kingdom Metazoa; phylum Chordata; class Mammalia; order Artiodactyla; family Physeteridae; genus Physeter; species Physeter macrocephalus. The sequence goes on along the minus strand of NC_041219.1, from coordinate 82,398,390 downwards.
TTACAACCTTTTAAAAAGTAAAAAAAAAATTCCGCATTGATGAGGTAATAATAACTTTTCATATTCCACATCTCAAAATCTAGTTTGAGGAAATAATCATAGATGAGTTTTTCAAAGATGGTCATTATCCATTCTTTCCTATTGGGAAAATGGAAGCACTTTAAATATCCATATTTTTGTGTAAAAGAACTGTCAAATAATTTATTATACATCCATTAATAGTGTGCTTTTTCTATCATTGGAGACCATTTATTATCATTGTCTTTTACCTTTTCCCCTAGATAGCTGCATGTCTAATTTTTTTACTTTCTTCTTGTCTCCACTGAATGTCATGTTAATAGAATGACATTTCTTGACCACTGCTGGGATAAAAAACATAACCCTTTTCACAGTCATCAGTCATTCTCTAGTGACCTTATCCCACTTTATTTTCTTTGTAAAGAGAATGGAACTTAACATTACATGTCAAGATATTTTATATACTTTCTTGCTTATTGTCCATATTCTCCAGTAGAATGTGCACTACTTGAAAGTAAACATTTTGTTTTATTCAAAATTGTAACCCCATGCCTAACCCCATGCCAGGTATGACTAATACCTGGTAGTTGCTCAACAAATATTTATTTTGTGGGTGTAAGGATGTAATAGAATTCCTTGTTAATGAACATCCTTCAGCTTAGTTTATGCTTAAAAAAATCTGATGAACACTAAATATATTTTAAAATATTATGAGAAAATATGCAAGTTGGAAGATAATTTTAAGTGATGAATAATCAAGAGAAATGACACAATTACATGTCAGTCTTAATACCCATATTCATATTTATTTTCAAATAAGCAACAAAAATTGTAATTTATAATTTAATATCCATTTGTCTAATTGATTATATGTATATATATAATTTATTTTTAAATTATATTTCCAAATTGACATTAAAATCCCAAATATATTTTTATCAACTAAAATTTAGGAAAATATGCTAAATGACCTTTATTAGAATCTAGAATATGAACATGCTATCATATACCATGTCTAGGGAATACTGAAAAGCAAAATATGACATTACTACCTTATCTCCTAAGAAAGGTATGAATGATCCAATCTTTTTAATAGTTCTGTTTCTCATTTACATTCAGGAAGTTGACATTCTGAATAATTCATGCATCTTACATAAGTTTGGCTAATGTGAGTGATTCTTTCTGAATCCAGCCATCTCCAAGTATATTGAGAGAAACTTACTCGTTTTCAGATAAGGAACAACTGAGAAACAATTCTCGAAAAGGGATAACTTCCAATAAATAAGTTTTATTTACATGCACAAAGTGATAAGAATTATAAAGGATTCTGAGCATTACATAACATTAGTGACCTATAGCCCATATATTTTAAGTAATGTGCAGCTCAAATATTTGTGTAAGATTTACATTATAGATTAAGAATTTGTATTTTTAAAGCATTGAGAAGGAAGTTATGGTTAATCAATATATGAACTGCTTTTTTCTCTATGTATGCATATTTCTTTTAAACATATTTACTTAATATATACAATTTTTTTTAGGAAAAATAGTTGGATGGTTTTTTTTTTCCCTGAATTATAGCTATTCCTGCTATCAGCCCAAGAAATAGATGGATTTAAACTCTCTTGAATAAATAATTGTATCCCCTAAATAGGACTACCTGTAACCAAGGTATAGGGCTGAGAATGAGTTGGCTTAAGGCCATCAGGATAGTTTCTCTTTTTTAACTCCTTCAAGGTCAGAAAACATCATCCTCACTTCCTTTATGAAATGTTTTCTCAGAACAATCCTGCAAATGATATGGGGTTGACTTAATATTGGATATTATAATTGATTCACTTATAAATTTTCCTTTTGTATCTGAGGTGAGTTTTGATTACTCCATACCAACTGTGTGAGTCATACGAACCTTGCTTTTGGTCAGTGTGGTGAAATTATTGCATTATGCAATTTATAATGATAGACTGAAAACTCTAGTCTTCCTAACAATTTATAAATATTTTGATAGAAGTCATCCTCTTTTATTCTTCAGATTAATCAAGTTTTTATTCATCTCTGTAAAAAGACCTATGTACCAAAAATGCCTTTTGAAAAATCAAAACTAAGTTATCAGCCAATTACTTTACCAGCCTAAAAGGAAGAAGACAGGCAAAATCAAGTTGGTGCTTCCATCAGTCTTAAAGGTCTATGACCAGGCCTCGAGTAAACTGTACACAATAAGCAGTCAGAGAGCATCGTATAGCTGGATAATATACTGATCTCTCATATAATTTGTCATTTCTATGAATATTTATAAATCCCTACTTATTTAACACTGAGATAAACTTTAAGTGGAGAATAGCATACATTTAAAATTGTACAGTTATTGTTTGTGGAGGTTCTATGAGTCTGGATCCCTGGGTGCTTATGTAGAGTCCTTGCACTGGCATGAACCCTGAGTGAAATTATTTTTTATATAAGCTATTGAGATGAAAGTGTGAATTTGTTACTGTGGTATATCCTAGGCTCTTCTGAAAGATATGAACATTTCAAGGACAAATTGTGTCATCAACTCTTAAATGGGTATGAAGAAAGGTTACTGTTGCAAGCAGTCTTCTTCATAAGATACTGAAGAATTTGTAATACGTAAAGAGTTTTTGCAACACATTCCTGTTTGTAGCGTCTGAACAAGTTTATCTAGCCTCCTTTTGCGAAGAACTTTCTGTTTTGATTTCTGTGCCTAAAGTACATCCTCATCTTTGGAAATCTACTTATTACTGAAGCTGTTTTAATAATGCCATCTTTCTTCCTTTTCCATTGAAGAATTAAATCTATATTCAATTAGACAAGATATTTTTCATTGTTTAACTGTGTCATTACCTATTTCCTAGAATATAGATCTTCTTATCTTAGGTCTGTGGTGAGCTCATCATGCTCAAATGAATTTCAGAAAGCTGGTGGTTATCCTTTTCCCTTCATTGATAAATTAATATTTTTAAAAATCACATCGTATTAAAGAAAGTAATTCACTTTAACTTTTCGTTACTCAAAGTCTTCATCCTATATTTCTTTTTTATCTGCTAATAGCTTTCTTATGTCCTGATGCTATTTCTAAAAAGTTTAGAATTGAGGATTTCTCTCTCTCTCCTATTTCTGTGGAATAAACCTATCATTATACTGCAGAAATCTAAGATCTTATATCTCCTAAAGTCATGTTATCCAAGTCATAATACCATTTTTATGGATATATCCATAAAATAAATACATAATTATGTGATTTATTTATCTCTCTCCACTACATATATAGTATAAAATTACATATATATGTTTATAGAGATATATAGATATGTATTAAATATCTCTATATGTATCTTTGTTCTCTGCCTTAACACTGGATACAGCACTGAATTCAGAACAAATTATTCATTAAAGTTGATACATTAGGTTTTTATCTTTAAAATATGCTAGAAAGACTTCTTATTAACTTAAGACACCACTGCTCTTTCTCCATAAATCTCAACATTCTGCTCAAATGAGTTTCAATTATTTCTTTTGCCAGTTGGCCTAATGGAATATTTAAGATGACGTGAAGTATTGGATTGGCCAAAAAGTTCATTCGGATTTTTGCATACGATGTGACAAAAAAACCCAAACAAACTTTTTGGCCGACCCGATATTTCAGAATTTTCTTTATCAGTCTCCTTCAATCCACACAAGCCTATTCATAATTACAACTGCTATAGTGATCTTCCAAAAACAAACTCATCATGTCTCTACTGTGTTCAGATCATTCCAAGAGCTTCACATCATCCTTGGAATCAAATCCAAAATCCTTGTAATGTTTTTAGAAGGTAGATCTTATATGATTTGATCCCTGCCAGTTTTTCTAATTTCCAACCATGTTTCCATGGTACATTCCAGATGAGTTGCATGGCACCTATTAATCTCTGTCAAACCTACCAATCTGATTCATGCTTTAAAACCTTACCATTATTGTCTCCTTTACATGAAATTCTGCCCAACTTCCTCATCTCCTAACTGGCTCATTTCTTCACATTATTATATCTTTATTCATATAAGAAATATACATAATGTTTATCTCAGAGAGAGGTCTTCTTACCACTTGTCTTAGTCTGCCCAGGCTGCAAAAACAGAATACCACAAGACTAGATGGCTTAAACAACAGAACAACATATTTAAACAACATATTTTCTCACAGTCCTGGAGTCGTGGAAGTCCAGATTCAAGGTACCGGCAAATTCGATTTCTAGTGTGGAATCTCTTCATGACTTGTAGATCATTGCCTTCCTGCTATGTCCTCACAGGGCCTTTCCTCAGTGCCTGCACATGAGAGAGAGAGACAGAGACAGAGACACAGAGCGTGAGCGAGAGAGCACTCACAAATTGTCTGGTGTCTCATAATGACAGTAATTCTTTTGAATCAAGACCCCACCCTAATGACTTCATTTAACCTTGATTACTTCCTTTGAGGCCCCATCTCCAAATACAGCTACACTGGAGGTTAGGACTTCAACATATGGATTTAGTAAAACACAAATATTCCGTCCATACCATCACTGAAGTACTATACTTTGTCATCTACAGTTCCTTACCCCTTATCCTGCTGTGATTCTCCACTGAATACAAAACTATTTAAAATGGTACTGTATATTTGTTTTCTTATTTATGAAATCTCAGTGAAGTCAGGCATTTTGTCATATTTTTAAAATTTATTTTCCTAGGATCTAGTACTTGATCTAGCATTTATTAGAATATTTATTTTAAGGTCAAATTAACTCATTACTAAATAATGATGGAAAGAGTCAATAACTATTAAGAAACAAAGTTAGACACCGGAATATTATGGGCACTTCTTAAGCCTTATGACTTTTCTCCTAATTAAAATATGTGTTAATGATATTTAAATCTCTGTTGGATTTACCAAATGGAATGGAGGATTGGGGATGTAGTCATATAGTTCATATTTAACAGAAATCATTGTGTTTTGAAATAGTTCATATTTAAAACATCATGGAAATTTTATTCATTTTCTACATACACATGAGCTTTTATTGTGAGCCATGGAAGCTCCCCTCACTCCTATTACAATTTGTGTTGCTCAGATTTCTATTAAGAAACTCTTGCAACTCAATAGCTATGTTTCTACGTATCCCCTTTGATGATTATAGGATGCAAACACAAAATAATGTAAACAAACAAAATATAATGTAATTATTCTTACATAATTATAGAAGGTACTTAAAATGTAACTACCCTTTGGAGAGAGGTAACAGTGAAATTATTTAAGAGCGAAGCAGTTTGTAAAGCAACTTTTTAAGAGTTTTACAGGCCAGAATATTAGCATTTTCAAAGAATGCATTTTCATTTACACATTTGTGATTATTTTGTCTTAGCACTGGTGTTGCATTTGTTCTCATTGCTATGAATTGCCCAAATGTCTAAAAAATAATGATGTCTTCTCTTCACTTTTCACCTCATATAGTATAAAACAAATTAACCCATGCAAAATATGCATTTATGAACATATTTTTTCTTCCATGACCCTAAAATGCAGTCACTAGAAGGAGAAGTTGGTTGGGAAAAGTGATTAAGATGGAATAATTACTTCTGATATGATTATGGATCCCTTAAATCTTGTGACAGTTTCATCACTTAGTCCATTGATTTCAGAGAACAGTTTCTAGTACTTAAACAAAGCTGCATTTTCAATGGTTATTGGAAAGGATGTGCAAGGAAAGCCACTCCTCAAAACATCATGTCTAACCTTCAGTTCCTCATTATTGACCAGATGCTGGCTCATTCATTCAAATTACTTAATTGAACAATTCAAGTCCAGGCATAAAGTAGACAAATTAATTTAGTGATTGTCAATAAGTTGACATTTCCTGTGAAACTTTAGAAACTTTCTGTACAATTTGCAATAGTATTCAGTTGACCCATTTAAAAAACTCATTATTTGAATAAACATTACCTTAGTTTGCTTTAAATTCTGCTTCCAAAAACCATTTGTATTTTATGGTAGTTTAAATTTTCTTTTCTTTACTGATGAAGAGTTTTACTCATATGTTCATATCTTGAACCAGTTCATTTTATGAAATTTATTTTGGCTTTATTGTTTACTAGTGTGGATTCAGCTTCACCACATAAACCAACGTTTTTACAGAAGTATTCAATTTAACCTTGATATAAAAACTTCAGAGGACAGATAGGACATTAAAAAGCATAATAAAGTACACTCCATGTAAGAAATTCTGGAAAAAGAAAAAAATTCTTTGTTGCGCATTTAATTGAAAGATAAGTGAAGTGTTCTCCAAGTCCCAATTACAAAACGTAAAATTGCAACTAAAAGTAGTGGATTTGCAATGTAATCTGTGCTGAAAATAGAGTACAGGGGTTTATATTTCTAGTACTGTTATCATCACTGTTTCCAGTTTTTCTTCACAAATTCTTTATTCACAAAGAATTAAGAACTTAAAAAAATATTTTTCTTACTGAGAAGAAAATAATTCTTTAGAAAAGTGCTTAAAGTTAAAATAACCCTCATAGTTTTCTTATATTTCAGTTTTGTCTTTTAAATCTCACGATGATAAGTGATATGATGAATTATGCCCATATGTAATAATTTCCTAAGAATATCATGTATAAAGAAAATATTTTCTGTAAAGTGTACATATATATATTTTGGAGAGTTCTTTGAGCTTTTGGTAGGATGATTTTTGACAAGTTAAATTAAGTTTGAAGTTATAAAATAAAAAATGTATATTTAAGATATTAGTAAAAGAATTCTAACAAATAACTAAAATCAGTGACATAATTTTAAGTTTGTATGACTAAGTGAATTATAAACTGTTTATACCTCTTTAATATAAAAAAGTTTATATCATGATATGATTTATTTTATATAAATCTCTAGTAAATTGCAAAGAAATCTATAGTGACAGAAAGCAGGTGGGTGGTTGCTTGCAGAATTGGAGTGGGGAGATGAGGAGAGGTGAGAGATAGAGATAACAAAGGAACAAGAGGAAATATGGGGGGGTGAGCTATGTGTTCATGATCTTGATTTTGGTGATGGTTTTGTAGACGTATACACATGTCAGATAATATCAAATTGTACACTTTAAATTGGTACAGTTTATTGTATGTAACTCATATCTCAGTGAAGCTAGAAAAATATATATAGCAAAATTGACAGAACTGAAAGAGAAATTAAAGAATCTATAATCATATTGGGAAGCTTTAACATCTCTCAGTGGTTAACAAAGCAAGTAGATGATACATTAGTCAAGGTATAAAAGAATTGAAAAAGCATTTGATCAAAGTGACCTAATGGAAATACAAAGAACATTGCACTTTAGAAAAAAAAATGACAATACATTCTTGACTGCACATATAAAATTCACTGAAAATAACTATATACTGGCCTAGATGGCATCAATAGTGAATACTTTTAAGTATTTAAGGCACATTTTATATCAATTTAAAATAATTATTCCAAAGAATAGAAACTGAACACTTTCCAACTAGTTATATGAAGCAATTATAACTTTAACTAAAAATTTGACAATGATTTTACCACAGAGAATTATTAAAAATCCACTTTTTTCATGAACATAGATGCAAAACTTCTAATCAAAATATTATCAAAACAAATTAGAGGTATAAAACAATAGGTCTTTGACCAGGGTTTATTGTGAAGTGAATAGCATTCAAAAATCATATCTAGTATACTCATTCACTGCATTAGCTCAGGAAAAAAGTAAAAATTAATGTTGACATCTTAATTGATCCAGAAAAAATTTTTGACAAATTTTAACACTGATTTGAAGTTTTACAGAAATGGAAAAATAAGGATGGAAGATAATTTTCTTAATGTTTTAAATTATAGCAAAAACCTAGAGAATATATATTAATATGATTTATTGATAGTTTTTCCTGAATCAGGAATAAAAATATACCTGATATCAAAAATTTTATCAAATCATGTGCTAGATGTCCCAGATAGTGTAATAAAGTGATAAAGATAGGTGAAAAACATAAAATTTAAAAACAAGATTTTTAATATTTTACAGATAAAATGATTGTGTATGTAAAAAATGAAATTTCATAGAAATACCAATTAAACATCACTAGAAGCCATAAACTACTTAGGAATAAATTTTGGAAAATATCTTCTTAATCTGTACATTCAAAAGTACAATATATTGCTGAGAGAAATATTGTTGAAGAATAATTAAATATGTTAAAGGATAATTATTGCTCTTGAATTAGAAAGCTGATTGTCTTAAAGATGGCATCCAACTTAGTAGTAGTTGTATTTTTCACTGCCAAGCCCACACAGAATAAAACAAAAGGATAATTGCTAGTTTCACGAAAGAATGTTGTGAGTGAGTGATGAAATGAGAAGTGCACATAACACAGTTATTATTCATGCCCCAAAATGATGGTTGTATCTAGTAAAGCAGTTGTGTGTTTGTTTGAGTTGTGAGCTATGTTAGCTGCTTAGTTCATGGAAAACTAGATGTCCATATTAACAAAAGTGATCTCCAGATTCAGTGCAATCCCTATCAAATTCCAGTGGCATTTTTTACAGACATAGAAATAACAATTCTAAAATTTAATAGGAACCACAAAAGACCCTTAAGAGCCAAAATAATTTTAAGCAAGAACAAAGCTAGAGGCATCACACTTCCTGGTTTCAAAATATATTACAAAGCTATAGTAATCAAAATACTGTGGTATTGGCATAAAAACCGACAGAGACCAATGGAATAGAATAGAGAGCCCAGAAATAAACCCATGCATATACAGTCAACAGATCTTCCACAAAGATTTTTAAAAGTTGATACAAGAATACACAATAGGGGGCTTCCCTGGTGGTGCAGTGGTTGAGAGTCTGCCTGCCGATGCAGGGGACACGGGTTCGTGCCCCGGTCCGGGAGGATCCCACATGCTGCAGAGTGGCTGG
>NC_041219.1:82330504-82389306 GCF_002837175.3 Physeter macrocephalus | reverse complement strand
AAAAAAAAAAAAAAAAAAAAAAAAAAAAAAAAAAAAAAAAAAAAACACAACAGGGAAAGAATAATCTCTTCAGTAAGTGGTGTTGAGAAAACTGGATATCAATGAAAGAATGCATATCCATGCAAAAAATGAACTTAGACCCTTATCTGACACCATACACAAAAATCAACTCAAAATACTTAAAAGCAAGACCTGAAACCATAAACCTTTTAGGTGAAAACATGGGAAAGGTTCTTGACATTGGTTTTAGTAATGATATGGAACCAAAAACATAGGCATCAAAAACAAAAATAGATAAGTAGGACTACAAGAAATTAAAAACTTCTGTATAGCAGAGGAAACCACAAAATGAACGCCAACCTGTGGAATGGTAGAAAATGTTTGCAAACCTTATATCTGATAAAGGGTTAATATCCAAAATATATAGGGAACTCCTACAACCCAAGAGCCAAAAACCAAATACCTACTTTAAAAATGGGCAAGGGCCTGAATAGATATTTCTACAAAGAAGACATACAGATGGCCAACAGGTATATGAGAAGATGCTCAAAATCATCAATTATCAAGGAAATGCAAATCAAAATTACAATGAGATATCATCTTACACCAGTTAGGATGGCTGTCCTAAAAAAATGAAATATAACTGTTGGCAAGGATGTGGAAGTAAAGGGAACCCTCAAGCATTGTTGGTGGGAATGTTAATCGGTGCAGCTATGGGAAGCAGTATGGTGAATCCTCCAAATGTTAAAAAGAGAACTACTATGTGATCCAGCAATCTCCTTTCTGGGCATGTATCCAAAGAAATTGAAATCAGGATCTCAAAGAGACACCTGCACTCTCATATTCATTGCAGCATTATTCACAATGGTCAAGATATGGAAGTAACCTAAATGCCCACTGGTGAATGAATGGATAAAGAAAATGTACATAAATTTGCATATATGTAATGGAATATTATTCAGCCTTACAAAAGAAAGAAATCCTGCCATTTGCAACACCATGGATGAAACTGGAGAATATTATACTAAGTGATATAAACCAGGAACAGAATGACAATGCTTGATACCACATATGTGAAGGATCTAAAAATGTCAAACTTATAAAAGCAAAAAATGGAATGGTGGTTGCTAGGGGCTGGGATGGGGCAGGGGAAATGAGAAGGTATTAGTCAAATGGTACAAAGTTTTGGTTATGCAAGAAAAATACATCTTAGGAATCTGCTGTACAACATAGTGCTTACAGTTAATATCGTACACATAAAAAATTGCTAAAAGGGTAAATCTTTTGTTAAATAATTATCATTGGATAATAATAATAGTAAATAAAGTAGGTAGGAGAAAAATTTTGGAGATGAAGTATATGTTTTCGTGGTGATGGCTTCACAAATGTATATTATCTATAAACTCGTCAAGTTGCGTAAATACATACAGCATTTTGTATGTCATTCATAGTGGACATATAGAAAAAGTAGTTTGCACATATACATTTATTTTTCTTAAATTTAAAAATTGATTAACAGCAGTGTATTTACTATCATTCAATTAGTAATTAATAAACTCAATACATATTAATATATTTAAATTTTTATTTTTAATATGAAAAATATGTATGTGAATATATGTGAAAAAGATAGACACATACCTAAATAACTAAAGTTCCTTGGGGCCCTCAACAACTTTTAAGAGTATAAAGTGGTCCTGAAAACAAAATATTTGAGAACTGCTAGCATAAGGAGCTGTGGAGTCTTACTGCTATATGCCATTGATCATTGATCATATATCGTAATAGTACCAGATACACAAATAGATGGTACAGATTATTTCAGAAAGGTATTAAGTACATGTCTTATCACACAAATTTGAATATAATATTATAGTTAAAATTTATGTGACTTTAGAAAAATCATGTCACATAGTAGTCCTTTTTTCTGCTCTTTTTTTGAAAGATTTATTTTTCTGTGGAACAAATACATAGCAGTGAGCACAAAGTTTCATGGTGTTCCAAAACACAATTTAAAGCCAGTATGCAATTATCAATCATTTTTGAATAGCAAACATCACTAATATGACAGGCTTTCGTTAAATATTTAAGAACATGTAGATTCCATTCTTTTTTTTTCTTTTTTAAAGCAGTAATTGTATCTGTTTTGTCAGCAAACCAACTGGAATGCTATTAACTGTTTCACAGAAATTGCTTTTAGGAGAAAAAAATATATTGTCTCCTTTTGAATGTCTTTACATAAATCATACAGCATTTAATTTCAGTGTAATGATTGATAGTGAAGCACTTTGGATTCTTAATATGATAGTAATTTGAACCAGTAAGCTTGAAAGCCATTAATGAATAAAGGTCAAGTATCTAGTCAAAGATGCCGGAAAATCTGACATTTTACTTACTACATGACTAACATTACTGAGAATAAAAATTAATAAGCAATTAAATAAAATGAATAACTTTGGTCTTTTTACAAAGGTATCAAATTTTAACACATCCAGAAGTAACCATACATCATTCATGTGATCAAGGCAATTAATAGTCTCCACACAACAGTATCTTCTTTGTTAATATGGTTTCTCAAATAGAACAGAATACTAACATCCCAACATATGAGTGCATATAGCTTGCCAACTTTGAGTGGCAATTTAGTTATTGGCATAATTGTAATAAGATGTTTAGCAAATAGCTCAATTCTTGACTATCTAATTACTTACACAGATTTGGGAGATGAGCATAGCAATATGTGTGCCTGAAATTAAGAGGAGAAAGCAAACTACAAATGCTAAATAATGTCAGTAGTTGAAATCGTCTACAATGGTTTTATCTCAAACTTGAAATGTTCTCAAGAAAAAAATCATGAGGACTACCAGTACTGAATTAAATAGTTAAAAAGAATTTATACTATAGAAACATTTACAATATGGAATGAGATATTCTACCTCGATTTTTAATATATTAATACAAACCATAATATTTGCAACATACATAAAACTTTAACAAACCAGTACAGTTCAAATTAAAACATCAATTTAATAGATTTAAAATAATTTAAAATTGTATAGAAGCTTAAGAATTATATCAGTTTAGTAGTAAAATATGAATTTTATATTTTGTGTTTCCCTTATAGACTTGCTGCTTTTGTTCTTAGGACATGGATCATACATAATTCAGAAAATTATTACTTTGATTTTAAAAGATAATTTTAAATTGAGGTCCATTATCTTCAATCTGTTTACTAACACATGCCAGAAATATAATTCTGAAAAAAAATTGGAAAAATTTTCTCTGTTGATTTACAACTGTACTTACTAATAAACTTACTTCAAAGAAATATTGTGCTCATACACTACGTCTGCTTGAAAGGTATATATAGCATAGTCTAGAGTACTGTAACACAAGTTCTTTTGAATTTGACACATCTTTACTAACTTGCAGTATGATTTCTCAATCGTTCCTTTATATATCTCTATTAAAATACTGCAATTTTTTATTCATACACTGCACAGTAAAATGGTGTCAAATGACAGTTGAAAACACAAAATTTTGGTCAATAAAATTGAGTATTGAGTTTTAGGGTGATTATCCAGATGATTCAGAATGTGCTTATATTAATTTTTAGATTAACATTACAATATAAAAAATTTACACTACATCTGCTTGAAAGGTATATATAGCATAGTCTAGAGTACTGTAACACAAGTTCTTCTTTTTTTTTTTTTTTTTTTTTTTTTTTTTTTTTTTTTTTTTTTATACACTACGTCTGCTTGAAAGGTATATATAGCATAGTCTAGAGTACTGTAACACAAGTTCTTTTGAATTTGACACATCTTTACTAACTTGCAGTATGATTTCTCAATCGTTCCTTTATATATCTCTATTAAAATACTGCAATTTTTTATTCATACACTGCACAGTAAAATGGTGTCAAATGACAGTTTAAAACACAAAATTTTGGTCAATAAAATTGAGTATTGAGTTTTAGGGTGATTATCCAGATGATTCAGAATGTGCTTATATTAATTTTTAGATTAACATTACAATATAAAAAATTAAACAATAAATATAAAGGCTCAAGGATTTTGTGGAGGTAAGAAAACACAGATATAAGAAACACTGTTCCATGCAATTCAGATCAATGTATTGTACTTTTGCCTAAAATTTCCAGATCAGTATGGGCACATATGGTGTTTTGGGTTAATTTTTACATTTCTCTCTTTGAGTCTACACTTTGCAAATTTTACTATAGATTTCTTATTTCTCCCAATTTCCTGGAGGAAAGTTAATTAATTTATCACATATTTATTGAGTGTGTGATATAACCCTGGGTACCATGTAATATTAAAGTATTAAATAACTTAATCACCTAAGCTAAACTCTCAGCCTTAGAAATCTCTTTGTAGCTTTGACAGCTGGAAACCTTCCTCTGAGTTATCATTGGTTTTTCGAAGGGATAATTGTTCTGTGTTCTCAGACTCCAAGTTGCCAAGTTCCCTTTAAGGACAAAGACTTTTGAAACTTAAAGTCAGTTTTGTCTATTTTCTATGGTAGCATTCCTTTCATTATGTAATAAGTATTAAATAGTCTAACATTGTAATATATGCAAAGAAGTCTGCATGTGGAAGAAGACAGATTGGTAGGTAGTGGGAAATAATAGAAGAATACACATTTTTGCTTATGCATCTAAAAATACTGTACACACACAAACAATATGCAAAGTGCTCACAATATATATATTTATTAATTTATTCGATCAAAAATAATTAAACCACTTCCAAACACTAGATGTCTAGTTGCAGGAAGATTATAACAGTACTTTTATTTATACAAAATATATGAACACTGAATATGAGGAATATCTACTACAGATTGGTCAGCATATTTTCCACCCCACATTCTGTTTTGAGATGTAACTTAGCCCATCAAATGAAGGAGAATGTTTCTTCTTTCCTTGTTTATGAGCTGACCTTTTGACATATTTTGACAGATAGTATATTGTGGAAGGGATGCTGTGTAACTTTCAAGGCTGAATTTTAAGACAACCACAGGTTCTGCCTTTGCATCTTGGAACACTCCTTCTTGGAACCTATATATCTTCCTCTGAGTAAACCCAAGCAGCCTCATGAAGAGGCTGACATGTTAGAGAACTGAAGCTTCTGGCTATCTAAGTTGAGCTTTTAATCAGCAACTGGCACCAAGTGCCAACTAGGTGAGTGAGTCCATTTTTAAATGTCCAGTGCCTGAAACCAAGAGACGTTTAAGAACTACCTTGTCAACCCACAGAATCATAAGAATAAGTAAATGGTCATTTTTTGAGCTGCTACATTTTGGGGTGATTTTTTATACAACAGTGGGTAACCAGACAAGTCATGAAGTTATTAGCTCTGGATTAAAAAAAAAAGGGGCAAGAAATATTTTCATGGAAAAAGTATTTGGAAGGTCATCTTATACATTTATCTTCCTCTGCTATTATCTACCTCTTACCAGTCATCCTAAACTGTATATTATTTAAACCAGGGGTTAGGAAACTATAGCCCAGGTTTTTTGGGTTGAATTATGTTCCCCAGAAAGATGTGTTGGAGTCCTAACCCGTGGTACTTGTGAATGTGATCCTATTTGGAAATAGGGTTTCTACTAGAGTGGGCCCTAATCTAATAATGTGAGTGGTATCTTTATAAGAAGAGAAGAGACACAGGAAGAACACCATGTGACAGTGGAGACTGAGATTGGAGAGAGAAATCTACAAGGAAACCCAAAGGATTGCCAGCAATCACTAGAAGCTAGGAGAGAGGCGTGGAACCAATTCTCTTTCAGAGTGCCCAGAAGGAGTCAACCCTACTGACTGACAACTTGATTTCAGACCTCTAGGCTCCAGAACTGTGAGAACATAACCCATTGTTTTAAGCCACCAAATGGAAATTTTTTTCGTAGCTCTAGGATACTAGTACAAGGCCAAATCCAGCCCACCACCTGTTTTTGTAAATAACATTTTATTGCAGTGCAGCGAATTCATTCATTTATGTACTGTCTGTGGCTGCTTTTATGCTACAGTGGCAGAGTTCAATAGTTGCCACAGAAACCAGATGGCCTGCAAAGCTTAGAATATTTATGATATGGGCCTTTGGATGAAAAGTTCATTGACATATGATTTAAAATACATAGATGTATTACTCTATATGGTCAGAATTGGGCAAGTTTATCAGTGAATGTTTCTGATTATATACATACACACACACAGTATTTGGAAGGTCATCTTATACATTTATCTTCCTCTGCTATTATCTACCTCTTACCAGTCATCCTAAACTGTATATTATTTAAACCAGGGGTTAGGAAACTATAGCCCAGGGAATTTTTATGGGTTGAATTATGTTCCCCAGAAAGATGTGTTGGAGTCCTAACCCGTGGTACTTGTGAATGTGATCCTATTTGGAAATAGGGTTTCTACTAGAGTGGGCCCTAATCTAATAATGTGAGTGGTATCTTTATAAGAAGAGAAGAGACACAGGAAGAACACCATGTGACAGTGGAGACTGAGATTGGAGAGAGAAATCTACAAGGAAACCCAAAGGATTGCCAGCAATCACTAGAAGCTAGGAGAGAGGCGTGGAACCAATTCTCTTTCAGAGTGCCCAGAAGGAGTCAACCCTACTGACTGACACCTTGATTTCAGACCTCTAGGCTCCAGAACTGTGAGAACATAACCCATTGTTTTAAGCCACCAAATGGAAATTTTTTTCGTAGCTCTAGGATACTAGCACAAGGCCAAATCCAGCCCACCACCTGTTTTTGTAAATAACATTTTATTGCAGTGCAGCAAATTCATTCATTTATGTACTGTCTGTGGCTGCTTTTATGCTACAATGGCAGAGTTCAATAGTTGCCACAGAAACCAGATGGCCTGCAAAGCTTAGAATATTTATGATATGGGCCTTTGGATGAAAAGTTCATTGACATATGATTTAAAATACATAGATGTATTACTCTATATGGTCAGAATTGGGCAAGTTTATCAGTGAATGTTTCTGATTATATACATACACACACACACATATATATATACACACAAACATACATATTTATATATATGTAAACACACAGGTATATGTATATATACATGCATGTACATATGTATAAATATATATCTATACATATTTAGGTATGTAAAATTTTAAATTCTTTCCATTGGTGATGTCTGAGAAAAAAACAAAGTATATATTCAGTATCTTCCTCCGTAGCAAATACTGCAATAATAATGCTCTATTGTAGGGAGATACTTATCAATAAAATGAGTCATCTAGCAGGTAAATTATTTGTTTAGTTCCTTGTACAGATTGTGAGATGAGTAAATGGGATTTTTTAATATTACTTTGTCCTGAAAACTTATTCAACTCAGTCCTTCTTCATGAGGACAGTTTGAAGTATGTTGTTTTGATTGCTAGATAAAAAGTGTCAGTTATGTTTATGGCATCTCTTTACACAAAATAAAAAAGAGCTGAAACCCTATAGTTACTTTTAAATCATATTTAGAGCCAGTAAAATTTGAGTTAAACTTGTGAAATTGTGAATTTCAGCTGGTTCTGATTTAGTACCTCTAGATAATTGGAGAAAATATTTTACCATAAAATCTGAAGTTCCAGTCAGAATTTCCATAATATATATATAATAATAGAGTAAAGGAAATATACTATATTATTCTAAAGTTAATCTTCATAAGATTGGTCTCCACACTAATGAAACATGGAGACCCCAATCAAAAAAGCATCAGTGGGCTTCCCTGGTGGCGCAGGGGTTGAGAGTCCGCCTGCCGATGCAGGGGACGCGGGTTCGTGCCCCGGTCCGGGAAGATCCCATATGCCGCGGAGCGGCTGGGTCCATGAGCCATGGCCGCTGAGCCTGCGCGTCCGGAGCCTGTGCTCCGCAACGGGAGAGGCCACAGCAGTGAGAGGCCCGCGTACCGCAAAAAAAAAAAAAAAAAAAAAAGCATCAATTTTAGGTCTTATAGAAACCTGAATCAACCTACGTAAGTTTAATATCTTCTGAATATATGTTCTCTTTTTACATCTCCAAATTTAAAAGTGACTTTTTTATACTAATGCCTTCTTCCTAGTATAATTCTGCTAAAATGTGTCTCTGGAGGAATCAGTCTTTACAGAAATAGTTCTCTGACAATATATTTTACTTTGTGTCCTTTGGCAGTAGTTTCTTTTTTTCTAACAAAAAAGTAGAAAACAGCATGGAGTCCTGTATTTAGGTTAAAGTGTGTATGTCTGTGTGTGTGAGAAGAATTAAGGGTAGCTAGCACAGAAGGAGAAAAAGGAAGGAAAGAGAATTCGTATTGCAGGAAGGGGGACCCCTTCCAGGGCCTGAGAGTGGGCTTTCGTCTAACACTTGTAAATGAATTATCTGAGGAGACACGTGCTGACAAAGCAAGAGACTTTATTGGGAGGGGGGCACCCGGGTGGAGAGCACCAGGGTAAGGGAACCCAGGAGGACTGCTCTGTCACGTGGCTCGCGGTCTCGGGTTTTACGGTGATGGGGTTAGTTTCCGGGTTGTCTCTGGCCAATCACTCTGAGACAGCGTCCCTCCTGGTGGCATGCGCATCACTCAGCCAAGATGGATTCCAGTGAGAAGAATTCTGGGAGCTTGGTAGGACGTATGGACTGGCGTCTCCTCTCTCCTTTTGACCTTTCCTGAATTCTTTGGTTTGTAGCAGCTTGTTAGTTCCGCATTCCTTACCAGGACCTCCTGTTGTAAGGTAACTCATGCAAGTGGTTACTACGGTGCCTGGCAGTTTCGGTCAGTGGTTTCCCTAACATTTTGGCTATTGTTATCTTTTAAAACGGTTGTAGTTTCCAAAACACTGGAATATCTACTATATCATATGTTTAATTAATATATGATAGTAATTGAATTCACATATTGTCTATGAGCAATATTTAAAATAAATGTTAATGAACTAGCAGCATATTCTATCAAAAAGTTACAATTCCTCTATGAAGGAGGGATAAGATGTTGAGTGGACTTTCACGGTTTACCCAGCATTGGCACCTGGAAATGCAAGTTAAAGGTTGAGAGGAGTCAAGAAAGCTTCATTATAAAGGAATCTTGAGAAAAGAGAGCAAATTAATAGTTGAACGAGCTGGTTCTGTGACCTCTAATTATCACTCTAGCCCTCTCTCCTCTTTCATACTACTATAAATCTAGGAGAGGGAAAGAAGAGGTTTTTTCGGATCAGGAAGCAAGAGACACCGTGGTTTTGTTTCCCTTTTCCTAACCAGGAGGGAATTTTGACTGTGCAGTCCTTTCAGTGAGAGTGAGGATGTTCAAGAGATTAGCTCCTCGAGGTTGTTTGTGCCAAAAGGAAAGGGAGACTCCCTTTCTTTGAATGGGCTTCTGCTTATGCAGTGCATTTAAGGAACATGGTTGTGGGGAAAGTATAGGTATGACCTATATAAACAGTCTCAGTCTAAGTAAAACAATGATAACATAACGAAATTATCTCCAGTGAATCAGTGTAAACCAAGTTACCAAAATGTAAATATATAGCTGAGAGAACATTTAATATTATATTGACCATAATTATTAAATGCAAAACAAGTTCATATTTAAGAAATATAGTCAACAAACTGATAATACTTGTATAACTAAGCAGTGGGCCATTCTTCAACCAGTTTCTTTATTCTACCAATAGTAGAATTTTTCCTTTCAGGAAGAACAGATCACTAAAATTCATGATGACTTTCAAATATTTGAATGTTTGGAACAATTTACTTTCAAATATTCCAAGACTGCACTGTCCCAGGCTGGTATTTCCAAACTCGATGGCTTGGACTTATGAGCCTCATTCCCAGCATTAACTGCAATCTTACCATTCTCCTCCAATAAGATTACAATCTTACCACTGAAATAAATTTTTAATATCTTTTCATTTTTAGTTAATGACTCACATTTTTCTAAAATATTCAACATTACTGTTTTTCCCACTGTTTCTAAAAGTGCATCTGATTCTGAACAAATAAAAGTATTTTGGATTAAAAGATGAATACTTTCACCAAAAAGTAATTAAATTTTAGCATCCCTTTGGAAGCAAAATGACAGTCAAACTAATATCCAATATTTAACTTTATCTCAGGATTCTCAGTTCCTTAAAACACCTTGGAAAATGCTTTTAAAACAGAAGTCTTGCACTTATAACCAGATGCCAGGTGTAGGGTCTCTTTGGCCCTTAATATTTAAGATGTCTTTTTGCATCCCTACAGAACAATGTCCTCTCAAAGATTGTGCTTCACGTTCCCTGACTCTAGCATTTTCATGGTTCCTGCTGGCTCTGAGCTCCTGCTTTGCTAAATTAATTAAATTTAGGAATCATATTGTATTTCACTTGTGTTGTCCTGCTTATACCTTAGTGAAAGTCAGGACTTTTATTTAATATCTTCCCTAACAGACAACTCACACAGTGTTAGTTTGCATTAAATATTTTAGAAAAGAAATTGGAAATTAGAGTTAAATATTCTAACTCTGGTTGATTCTTCATCCTTTTTAGAGCTGTGAGACTTGAGTTGGTGTCCTTCATGCATCACATCTTCCCCATCACTTAAGAAGCCAATGAGATACTTGCGTATTTAGCTGTCTCCTACCTGGTAAGAACATTTTAAATTTATTTTTATATTTAGTTAATTGCTCACATTTTCTGTAAAGTGTTCAGCATTACTTAATTTTAGATAAGCGTAGAGAACTAATGGGTCCAATGATAGTCTCTATCCATGTCCTAAAGAAACATCATGATAGGCGGATATGGCATCTTCCTTTTTCATAAAGCAAACAAACCAAAAAACCACTCAACTTTCTCAAAAAGGGCTAACATGTAAAAGGCCTCTATCCAGGTTTTTAGTGTTGCCTAGAGTATATTCAGTTGAAATGTCTTTTTTCCTATTCTAGTTATTAACTCATGCACAGCAGTGGGAGATTTACTCTAATCTTAATATGCAGTCCAAGTTTCTCTCTAAGGCAAAGAGCATCTATTAGAATAAAATGGCTTAAGAAGCTGTAGGAAAATGACAGGAGGAAGCCAAGGGATTCAGGAGACTCAAGAGATGGACTTCGGGAGGAAATCAGTATTATCATAGTATGAGTATAAAGCACATAAAGCTAAATTTATTTCTGGGCTGAGTTGTATTACCTACCATTTAATAAAAGCATTATGATTGGAAAATTTAGGCAAATCTCTAGATGAATCCAGTGTTCTCAATACTGTTATCATCCTCATGTATACTCACCTTAATCATCTGAAATTTTTAAGACATGATAGATAAAGGGAATGTTGGTCCTCTAGGGAAACTAAGAGGGCATATATATGCACAGACATATATATATATGTATATACACAGATATATATATACACACATACATACACTCACTCCAGTCCTCTTATTATAAAAATTAATAAACTAAACACAAATGATGAAATATTTTTCATCAAAACTATACAGAGAAATGGCAAAGTTAGGAATAGAATCCTGATCTCCTGCCACTGACCCCTGAGCTTATTCTAGTATTTTTTTTCTTTGGCTGAGGTTTAAAATATTATACTGTTCACTTATTCATAATGTAAAATATGTAGTTTTAATATATATCTATACTTAGCATAAGTTATAAAATATGTGTTTTCAGATATCTTATTTCTGACTACTGTAACAAAAGTACCACAGACTGGGTGGCTTACAACAAATAACTATTTCTTATAGTTCTGAAGGCTAGGAAGTGTAAGATCAAGGTGCTGGCAGATCTGTGTCAGGATTTCAACAACGGTTTTAGGTTTTCGTAAAAGAGGAAAATAAAGCTTTAAACTGGTGAGCATGATATCTGTAGGAATAATATTAGATTTTATAATATTGTGAAGTTTACATAATATTTTTGTATTCTTTTCTCATTAGACCTTCCTAACTAGCCCTGTATATGATGTAAAGAATGTTTGTCACATGGCAGTTTAGACAAAAGTATTTACCTTTGCTCCCATACTGAAACTTTGTTAATGTGAGAACAACAAAAAGTGAATGTATAAACCTGTAAAAACAGAGATTAATGAGGTAAAAAAGGAGGCAACAGTGAATAAATACTGTCAACAAGTAGTGGAAATAAATAAAGAGATTTAGCATTCCTGAAAAAAATAAACACCAAGGGCCTGCACACGGGGGGGTACCTGTGATAAAAAAGATAGTCCAAGCCACATATTCCCAGAAAGCCTCAGGGATTGGAGCCAGCAGGCATGATGATGAAGGCAAGGTGAGTCAACGCCTAAAGATGGGAAATAGGTGAGGGCTTGCATAAAAGTAGTGAGATCCTGAGGTCCCCTCCCTTGTTCATACATCTGCACAAGAACCTCCCCTCCCACAGAGATTGATATATTTTCTATTCATAAATTGGAATAAAGAGACTATAGTCCTAGGGAATTAAGACAGAGTGAACAGCTGGGGAAAGGTAGTGAATATAAACAGGGGAATAAGTGAAAGTACTCATTCCTCCAACCCTCTTGCATTATTAGGCTTTAATAATACTTAAGTCCAGTGGCTTCCCTGGTGGCGCAGTGGTTAAGAATCCTCCTGCCAATGCAGGGGACACGGGTTTGAGCCCTTAGTTGCTCCCGCATGCCGCGGAGCAACTGAGCCCGTGCGCCGTAACTACCGAGCCTGCGCTCTACAGCCCGCAAGCCACAACTACTGAGCCCGCAGTGCTGCAGCTACTGAAGCCCACGTGCCTAGAGCCCGTGCTCTGCACAATGAGAAGCCTGTGCACTGCAATGAAGAGTAGACCCTGCTCGCTGCAACTAGAGAAAGCCCGCATGCAGCAACAAACACCCAACACAGCCAAAAATAAATAAAATAAAATAAATTAATTAAAAAAAAAAGATTAAAAAGAAAAAGAATACTGAAGTCCAGCCAAGTGTTTATGCCCTTGGAAGGAGATGAGAGGATCTTTCTTTGGAGAAACTGAGCAGGCTCAGATGAAACAAAATTTTAAAACTATAGATTCTACTATTTGGGATTCTCTGACAATGTAATTGAGTCTTCAGATAGTCACCACACAGTGAAGCACAGCAGGTGAGTGGCTTTCCCCATGCACACTACTTTCAAACATTATATGACAGGACAACGAAGATTGCCAGACATGAGAAAGTATTCAACACAAAAGGTCACAGAGTCCAAAACCAAAATAAAGAGAGAAAATAGGTTACTTACCAAAGATCAGGAATTCAAATTGGAAAGGATTTCTTATTAACAACACTGCATACTAGAAAACAATGTAAAACTCTGTTTAAAATTCTGAACAAAAATGTTATCTAAAAATCTATACCTGGCCCTCCCCATCTGAAAAATAATGAGTGCAAAAAGAGGTTATTTATAAACATAGATTTTTCAAAAACGTGTAATTTCCCTTTTTAAGAAACTTTGAATAATCTGAGGCATTGAATGATAGAATCAGCCAGAAATAAATTAGCAAGGAATCTGGGAACCAGGGTTTAACCACAACTGAGGCAAAGAAGAGTCTCAGGAAAAATAGCTGTTTGTCAAATTTAGACAGTAAACAGTACAGACTGAAGAAGGAAAAGAGCGTTTCATGAGGGCTTTACCATGATGGAGTGAAAAGGAAGGAATGAGTGAGTACCTAACGTGTAACATAAAGTGGAGACTACTACTTAGAGAGGTTTATAATTTCATTGGAAATAATTATTGATAGAGACATAGAAAACTAAAAATGTGCCAATCAAGTTAGTTATTAACCCCAAGAAGTACAAAAACATTGTGTTTCTCTGAATTTGATTACTCTAGATCATATAAGTCGAATCATACAGAATTTGTCTTTTTGTGACTGGATTATTTTGCTTAACACTATGTCCTCAAGGTTTATCCATGTTGTGGCATGGTTCAGAATTCCCTTCCTTTTTAAGGCTTAATAATTGAATGTGTATACCACATTTTGCTTATTCATTCAACTGCCAGTGGACATGTAGATTGTTCCTACCTTTTGGGCATTGTGAATAGTGCTAATATGAACATAGCTTTATAAATATTTCTTCTAGATCTTGCTTTCAGTTCCTTTGGGAATATACTCCAAAGTGGAATTGCTGGATCTTATAATAATTCTTTAAAAAAATTCAATGGGCCTCCATACTGTTTTTCATAGTAGCTGCATCATTTTACGTTCCGATTACCAGCGTGCAAGCATTCCAGTTTCTCTGCATCTTCAACAACAGTTGTTACTTTTTGGTTTTTTTTGACAATAGGCACCAAATGGGTGTAAGGACCTACTTATTTCTTTCAAAACTTTAGTTTTATATTCTTTCATTATTATTTGATTAAATATTTTCAAATAATTTTTATAAGTAATAGTTTCATGTGACACTATCTTATGATAAAATTGTGGGTTTGAGTTACATACATTTATAAATCATTTAACAGTTGTACATAGGATGTGTTGAATAATAAATTCCCATCAATCTAAAAATATCTTTCTTTGCAAGCATGTCATAGAGCTCTACTATTCATATATGGTTTAATATTTAACATAGTTACTTGGATTAAAGCAGAGATGGCATATAACTGCTTAGTCTGGATTGTGCTCAGCTGCAATAAAACATATTTTAGTGTGGCTTAAACAAATAGGAGTTTACTTTTCTTGTGTAGTTAAGAATTTGGTAAAGTTTTTTTTTCTTATTTAAACTATTGATCTTTATTCCCATAACAATGAAAGAAAAATTCTCTAAGCCTACAGAGGTAAAACAATATTAAATCAGAGATTATACAGAACATAGTTGAGGCAACTGAACATTCTGTCAGACATAAAGTATGCCCTATTTATTCTCATTCTAAAGCTGGAGAGTTACATTTCCATGTATAGACATAGAAAGTCAGGTCTATACCCTATCCACTTCTCTATGTATAATTTAAAACTACATTGCAATATATAATGAAACTGACAGCTCTGGCTGTCTTTGTCACAGACCAATATATATTTTGATAATTCTAGTGCTTTTTGTCACTAATTCCCCACACAATCTGGATGAACCTTGGAAGTTTAGTCTTTAAAATAATATGATAATACTAATTGCCATTAAACGGATGGCAATTTTAGCCTTTAAAATAATACGCTAACACTAATTGCCATTAAACTGATGCAACATTGGGGTGCATGTCTCTTTTCAAATTAGTGTTTTTATTTTTTTCAGATATATACCCAGGAGTGAAATGGCTTTTTTCCAGCTTTATTGAGGTATAATTGACAAAATTGTAAGACATTTCAGGTATACAGCATGATTTAATATATGTCTACATTGTGAAAGGATTCCCCATTGAATTATTCCCCATCACATATTTACCTTATTTAAGTTCTACTTTCCGAGCAAATTTCAATTGTACAATACAGTGTTATCAATTTTAGTCAGCATGTTATACATTAGATACTCAGACGTTACTCATCTTATAATCGAAAGTATGTACCCTTTTACCAATCTCTCCTGACTTCCCCCACACCCTGGCAATCACTTTTCTATTTTTTTTTTATAATAGCCATTCTAATGGACATGACGTGATATCTCATTGTGGTTTTGATTTGCATTTCCCTGATGATTATTGACGTTGAGTCTCTTTCATATATTTGTTAGCCATTGTATATCTTCTTTGGAAAAATATTCAGGTATTTTGCCCAGTTTTTAATTGGGTTATTTGGTTTTTTACTATTGAGTTATTTGAGTTCCTTATATATTTTGAATATTAATCCTAGGTGGTTTGCAAATATTTTCTGCCATTTTGTAGGTTGTCTTTTCATTTTGATTTTTTATTGAAGTATAGTTGATATACAATATATAAGTTACAGGTGTATAATATACTAATTCATAATTTTTAAAGGTTATGTTTCATTTATAGTTATCATAAAATATTTGCTGTATTCCCCGGTTGTACAATACATCCTCGTAGCTTATTTTATACCTACTAGTTTGTACATCTTAATCCCCTACCCCTATACTACCCCTCCCCGCTTCTCTCTTCCCACTGGTAGCCACTAGTTTGTTCTCTATATCTATGAGTCTGCTTCTTTTTTCTTATATTCACTAGTTTGTTGGGTTTTTTTAGATAACACATACAAGTGATACCATACAGTATTTGTCTTTCTCTGTCTGACTTATTTCACTTAGCATAATGCCCTCGAAGTCCATTTGTGTTGCTGCAAATGTCAAAATTCCATTCTTTTTTATGGCTGAGTAGTATTCCATTGTATGTATATATATATATATATATATATATATATATATATATATATATATATATATATATATATATATACACACACCACATCTTCTTTATCAATTCATCTCTTGATGGACATGTAGGTTGCTTCCATATCTTGGCGATTGTAAACAATGCTTCTATGAACATTGGGGTGCATGTGTCTTTTTGAATTAGTGTTTTTGTTTTTTTTGGATATATACCCAGGAGTGGAATTGCTGGGTCACAAGGTATTTCTATTTTTAGTTTTGTGAGACACCTCCATACTGTTTTCCAGAGTGGCTGCACCAGTTTACATTCCCACCAACAGTGTATTAGGGTTTCCTTTTCTCCATATCATTGGCAACATTTGTTATTTGTGTTCTTTTTGATGACAGCCATTCTGACAGATGTGAGGTGCTATCTCATTGTGGTTTTGATTTGTGTTTCTCTGATGATTAGCGATGTTGAGCATCTTTTCATGTGCCTGTTGGTCATCTGCTTGTCCTCGTTGGAAAAAATGTTCAGTTCTTCTGCCCATTTTTAATCTGTTTACTTATTTTTGATGTTGAGCTGTATGAGCATACTGATGGGTTTTTTTGCTGAGGAGAAGTTTTTAGTTTGATGTAGTCCCACTTTTTTAATTTTGCTCTTGTTGCCTTTGCTTTTGGTGTCAAATCCAAAAAAATATTTCCAAGATCAGTATTCAGGAGGTTATCCTCTGTTTTCATCTAGGAGTTTTATGGTTTTAGATCTTACATGAAAATCTTTAATACAGTTAATATTAATTTTTTTCTGTATGATATAAGATGGGGTCCAGTTTCATGCTTTTGCATGTAATTATCCAGTTTTCCTAACACCATTTATTGAAGAGACTATCCTTTCTCTGTTGTATATTCTTGGCATCTTTGTTGAAAATTAATTGACCACATATGCATGGGTTTATTTCTGGGACGTTTAATCTCTTCCGTTGATCTATATGTCTGTTTTTAATACCAGACCATACTGTTTTGATTACTATAACTTTGTAATATGTTTTGAAATCAGGACATGAGATGCCTTGAGCTTTGTTATTCTTTCTCAAGATTGCTTTGACTATTTGGAGTCTTCTGTGGTTCCATGCAGATTTCAGGATTAGTTTTCTATTTCTACGAAAAATGCACTAGAGTTGTTTTAATTGTTCAGCTGTGTTACTAAGAATCCAGGATCCTACCTATCTTTATACTCCATTTCCTGAAAATGTTATCTTGTCACCTATGTCATGGTCAAAATGTGGCTACTGCAGCTTCAGATGCTAAATCTTTGTTCAATAGAGGAAGTAGGAGTGAAAATGGAGCCAACAGTAATAATAGCCACTTGTCTTCCCTAATCAGGAAAGCAAAAGCTTTATCAAAACCCCACACTAGATTGACATGTACACACTGCTATATTTAAAATGGATAACCAACAAGGACCTACTGAATAACACAGGGAACTCTGCTCAATATGATGTAACAACCTAAATGGGAAAATAATTTGAAAAAGAATAGATACATGTATATGTTTAACTGAATCACTTTGCTGTATACCTGAAACTGTCACAACATTGTTAATCAGCTGTACTCCAATGTAAAATAAAAAGTTAAAAAAATAACCCACACTAATGTTCCATTAATTAGGCTGCCCAGTGTCATATGGCCATTCATTGCTGTAAGGGAGACTGTGAATGTGAATGTTAAGATGAGGTTGTCCTGAAACAATGCATTCTTTTTTCAGGGAAAACTGAGGAAATGAATAATGAGTAGACAATTAAAACACTGATCATCTGCCCTTATTACATTTATAGATTTCAGAGACTGAACTCAAATAGAATCAGCATGTTAATATATCTTATAGGTGGGAATAATTAATCAAATTTAATATGGCATGAAGAATGAAAAGGAGAAAGTAAAACATTTGTTTCATACGTACTTGTCCAAGACGGTTTACATACATTTCCTCCTTTACATAACCAACTGGCATATAAATCCATGTTTGTTGAATTGTAATTCTCATGTGCTTTCCACTACATACCATGGAGGAATTTTTTGTTTGTTCATTTTAGTGGAGGGAAGTCTAAGCTCACATAATTATGTTTTAAAAAATGCACAAGTGCATGTAGTATTTTGTGTTAAAAATCATTTTAAGAAAGTTTAAGAGGTCTTAGTTTAAGACCGCTGTAAGCCAAACGCAGTAAGATTACCGGAAATTTCATATGCACTCCGAGAGTACCTCAGTAGAATAACTTCTAGTTCAAAAAGATTCATCATATGGTAACTAGCTAACTCACATGCAAGTCTCAGTGGTTATGATTTTCATAAGGCACACATTCTGATGTTCAGAAAGCAGAACTGTTTGTTTTGATTTATAGTGGACTTCATGTTTTATCTTACATTTCCATTTCAACCTGCTGCCAAAAATTTAATCATTTCCAGGAAAACAAAATCAAATTGAAGATTCTTTTCAGATCTTTTAGGTTTAAAACTTCCCAGTCCACTTGCTCTTCTTCTCCCTGGGTTTATTTCTGAGTGCCTGGCTTATACAGTTCTGTGATATTGTGGGAGGTATTGTGAAGTGGTTAGACTTAGATCAGTTCTGTTCTCTGAGACATAGGCTATTGGTTTGATTTTCAAGATTTCCTCCCCTAGTGTCTCTAAACATCCTGCTGGCTTCTGATCGCAAAATCTAGTAAATTGTGTCCAATTCTGTCCCTAGTCATTTTTGTGAGCAAACCCTATTGCCTTCAGACCATGGCTTCTTTCTTTCAGCTACTTTTAACTACTTCTGTGCCCTATCTGGAGGAATAGGGAAGGTTACACCCTAATAAGTCTTTAAATCTCAAGGGAAATTCAGAGTCTTCTTAAGGAGGACTTCTTTGCTCCTGACCATTTATTACCCTCTGTGAGGTTGTTGATTCCAGAGTATCCAATGGCCTAGAACTTATCACTACTTTTATTGAACTACTATTGAAGAATTGTGGCTAAAGGGACTCCTCTATGAAAGCTGTGAAAGTTTCTGTGTTGCTGGGTTCTTCAAACTGTCTACAATCCAAAAAAAAATCTTAGTTAGCAATGAGAATGGAGATATTTGGTGGGGGATGTATTTTCAGTTTTATCAAGTGTGAATCTCTAATGTTGATTAGTATATTAACCTTTTTGGCATGTGAAAGCCAGCCAGAAGCAGCCTTTAGGGTTTTAAGGAAGGAGAAATAAGCAAGATAATTTGGGGAAAAAATGTGTCAGGAGAAACACTAGTAGTAATAAAAGTACTGAGGACCTAAAATATGATTTTAGTTGATAACCAGTGCTGAATCAAAGGCGAGCTTTTTCCCCCTTTCTGGTCCTTGTAACAAATTAATGAGTAGTTCTCCGACTCTTTAAAATGTTTTTATTTTCAAACAAAAATAATAGAGAATAAATTGCGCTTTTTTTAACACTTGATTTTCTAGAGTGCCGAATCTGAATTTTGTTTATCCCTTTAAATTAATTTAGTGAAGCCCCACCCCTGTTTCTGACAAAAGTACATTGAATATTGCATCATATTTGTCTAAAGACATGGGATTTGAAAATTTCTGTCCCCAAACTGTCTCTTTTGTGGTGATATAACACTCATGTCACCCACTCTCAGGAATATTCTATGAATTGCCCTTCATTAACATTTACTAGGGCTAGTTACTTTGATTTACTCCAAGAAATCTCTTTAAGCTTTTGTAAATGGTGCATTGTAATATGCAAAAAGCAGACCTCCAAGGAAAAAATAAATTTTCTCTATTTGGATGTCTAACAAAGACTAGGAACATGCATTTTTCTAAAAGAAATATAATTATGAGATAGATCAGCTACAATTGTAATGAGTACCTGAGACCTATAACTTATATGTCATGAAAGTTACTGATCTCTTTTTGTAAGAATGAGAAAAATACAGCTTTCTTTGGATACAATGTCATGTGTTTATTTGATAGCTTCTAGGACATTTTAACCCATAGGAAGATAGTGTAAATCCTCTATTTTGTTTTCCTACTGTTTTAGAACAATTTTCTCACAGTCCATAGGTGATTATTAAAAGATCACTTTCATTCCATTATGCTAATGCTCACCTTACCTCATCTACCAATTTAAAGACTATATTGGAGGGAGATCAATCAAGATGATGTAGTAAGAGGATGTGGAGCTCACCTCTCCCCATGAACACATCAAAAATACATCTACGCGTGGAACAATTCTCACCAAAAACTAGTTAGAAACTGGCAGAAGGACTCCTGTACAACCAAGGCTATAAAAAAGATCTACACATAATTGAGTAGAAAGGAAAGAAAAGTG
Organism: Physeter macrocephalus; assembly: GCF_002837175.3. NCBI lineage: Eukaryota > Metazoa > Chordata > Mammalia > Artiodactyla > Physeteridae > Physeter > Physeter macrocephalus. Next base: position 82,368,712 of record NC_041219.1, on the reverse strand, counting down.
ATCTGGTTGGGACCTGTGCCCCTGGAAGGCAATTCAGAGGAAAAGGGAGAATACACAAGTGGAGACCTGCCCTGGGGAGAGCCACAGGTTGGATGCCCTAGACCTGAGGTCTGACGCAGGGGAGGTGAGCCCCCTTGGCTGGTTGAAGGACCCCTGGGACTAACGGGAGGGCTGTGGGAAGCCCATACTGTGCTTGTGAGGAGCGTGCGTGCACTGGCTAGCCCCTGAGACAGGGCAGAGAGAGGTCTGCTCTAGCAGCTGCCAGGTTTCCCACCACCACCTTGGCATGCTTGTCACCTGAGCTGAGCAAAAGCTCCAGCCCTGCTCACTCCCCATTACAGTTTAGCACTGCATCTGGCGTGGCCAGGGTCAAGGAGAAGACTTGGCCTTGGGATGCAGAGGTGACCCCGTGGAGCCTGGGTCGGGTGGTGGCAGCTCTTGTTGGCACCTAAGCAGCATGTCAGAAGGTCCACTGCAACTTGCCCTGATATACACGTGGGTCCCACCTGCCCCGTGTGTGGCTCCACAACAGGGCAGGGGTGGTGGAGGCTGGGGCAGTGATCAGCTACAAGGGACCAAGGGGACTTTCACTCAAGGCTGCATCTGTGCAGAGTGAGGGAAGCAATAGCAAGTGCCTGTATAGGTAGTGCATCATAGACAGCTCAGACCTCTGTATGTGGCCAACATGTGCTTAGGGCCCACATGGGTCCCCCTTGCTTCAGCACTACCCCCTCTGGGGCAAGGGTCTTGGTACTCAGGGGAAAACACACACTTAAAGAGAACAGGGTCCTTGGGCTGGACCCTCAGGGCTTCTGCTCCATCAAGTTGGGATTAGACCTTACCCCTGAAAGGGCAGTATTGGCCACTGAGCAGAGGGGAAGTCCTGCCTCACACCTATCTTCAGCTCTAGCCCCTCTATCTACAGCCCCACCCCCTGCCAAGGCGATAGCTGCCAGCACACCCTGGGGAAAGATATGACTTGCATCCACACCAAATCCAGCTCTCCCACCAAAGGCGTTGGGCACATGCAGTCTGTATAGCGATGCTCCCACATAAGAACACCCCTTCAAGACCACAATAGGTAACAGTTTCACCTAAATTCCTAGAGGCAGAGAAAATTAAGCAAAATGAAAAGGCAGAGGAACTGCTCTCTATCAAAAGAGCATGAAAAAAAAACCCTGAAAAAATAATGAAAGAAATAAACAATTTACCAGATAAGAATCCAAAACACTGATGATAAAAATTTTAACTGAATTAGGGAAAAGAATAGATGAGCACAGTGAGAATTTTGACAGGGAGCTAGAAAATATAAAAAAAGACCCAAGACTGTATTAAATTTAGGCAATTTAGTGGGTTCAGATATAAATGATCATTTTCATACGTTGAAATAGTAACACTTTTCTGTATGCATAGTAGCAGTATTCCTATTTTGCAAGCGATAGTGTTGATCTTTAAAATTCAGTCATTTGTTCTCTGATTTTTATCTTCTTGCGATTTAGGTTTCTTTTTAATGTATTAAAAGAGATCTTTAGATTTACACAGATTCTTGACATATGTTTATGCATAAATTGAGAAATCATTTTGGGCAACTTATTTCTAAGGCAGACACAACTACATCACAACTGCGATGTGGCTAACAGTGACTGAAAGACCATCCTGACTTTACAAATATCAAAATGTGAGAGAAAAAAAAAAAAAAAAACAAAAAACCATCCTACTCCCAGCCTTGCTTAAGAAAGAGAATAATTCCCAACAATGTTGATGTTGCTGTTGCGTACTTCCCTGAAGAAGTGTCTTCCTAGTATCCTTCCTAGAAGAAGTCAATGTTGTGAAATTTGTATTTCTTATTCCCTTGTTTTTTCTCTACAGTTTTCCCAAATATTTATCCTAAACAACTTAATGTTTGATTTTGTTTTTTAGCTGATATAACAAGATGATTTTGTTTTTTAGCTGATATAACAAGATAACTGTATTACCAGTATTCTTATATGACCTGTTTTAAAAATTTAGCATTTTGTGATATTCATCCACAGTACCGTGTATATCTATTATTCATTTTCCATGTTGTATAGTATCCCACTGTATGCATATAATTCGGTTTATAAATCCTCTTCTTGATGGACATTTGGGCTGTTTTTAGTGTTTTTATATTACACATGCGTCTGCTATAAACATTCTTATTAGTTGTCTCCTAGAAAGCATGTGTGAGGGTTTCTCCAGGGTAGATATATAGGAATGAAATTGCTACATCTAGACTGATGCTGTGCAATAGAACTTTCTGCCATGATATAAATATTGTAAACATCTGGGATGTCTAAAAGGTAGCCACTAGCTGCATGTGCTTTGAAGTACTTGAAATACACCTAATTCATAATGAAGACTTGGATATTTAATTCTATATAATTTTTTAAATTGAAGTATATTTGACTTAGAATATTATTAATTTCAGATATGTAACATAATGATTCAATATTTTTATAGATTGTGCTCTTTATAAAGCTATTATAAATTATGGGCTATATGCCCTGTGCTGTGCATGACACCCTTATAACTTGTTTACTTTATACGTAGTAGTTTGTACCTCTTAATCCCCCTCATCTATTTTGGCGCTCCCCTCACCCATCTCCCCTCTGGTAACCACTAGTTTGTTCTCTGTATCTGTGAGTCTGTTTCTGTTTTGTTACATTTGTTTGTTTTATTTTTAGATTCCACATATAAGTGAAAACATACAGTATTTGTCTCTGTCCAATATATTTCACTAAGTATAATACCCTCAAGGTCCATATATAATTTTAATGAACGGATATTTAAATAGCCACATGTGGCTAGTGGTTATAATATTGGACCATGCAGGTCTAGATGATTGACTTTATTGGTGCCGCATGCTGATCTACTCTTTCTCCTTCTCTTGAATGTCTCTTGAAGGGTCAGGTGTCCTTTTTTTTCCCAACCCACAATCTTGAGGAACTAAAGCCATAAAGGTGTTGAGGCAAAGGGGAGAACTTACATTGGCTTCATGAGCAAAGGCGTGAGATGGTGTTCCACACGACTGGAGATTCGTGTCTTAAGCTGCAGCATAGTTTACATCACTGAATCCACTTTGAGGTCACTACAAGGCTGTGAACACATGAATTAAATCAGAAGACATCATTTCATTCTGAAAATGCATAGTTCTCTACTATTCGTTTAATTGTAGTAAAGCAAGCTGAAATTAGGCATATAAAGATACTTTCATGACCTTGGTCTTTATTGGAGCTTTCTGCTTTGGCTTCTATTTAATAAACTTCCAAAGTTTTTGTCCCATTGGTCTCAGATATTGCAAGTGATCTTTAGCTCTCCACTTTCTGCTGTCTCCATGCTGTCCCTCCCTATTGCTATGGCTCCATAGTCTTAGACACAATGCCCATCTCTTTCATGTAGTGGACCACTGTTTTTGTAGTGGGACAGGTGTTGAAGTTCTTCAAAAAAAGCCAATTCTGGGTTTTTTTTTTTAAATCTTGTTACTTGCAGAACTTGAACTAGTTGTATATGTGTTTCTACTCAATTATTAAGATGCCCTAGATTCCTATACAGGGGAATGTGGCCAGTACATTTTTAAGTGAAAGACCTATATCTGCTACCTCTTCAGCTGTTCTTGCTTTTATTTCTTTTTCATTAACTTTATTAGTTCCATATTTGGCTAAGGACTGAAATGGTAATTTAAGTTTGCTGTCGTGTCAGTTGCTGCTCTAGTCCCTGCTGCTGCCCTTTTGGAAGGGTCTTGAGTCTTCATGCTGCAATCACATAAGAGCACATGCTTGGGGTGAATATAATGAAAATTCTGTGAACAGAGTATGTATAGGAGGCATGTTGGAGTCCCTTCCCTCTTCCCCAGGCATAACCAGAAGGGGTGGGCCAAAACAGCTCAGAAACCATGTGGAGGCTTTGATGGTAACCTTACCCTAATCTCCTTTTTCATGAAGCTCCATGGCCCCTGAGCTCTTCTTTTTCTCTGCAACTCACACAGGATGCCCATTGTGTCCTCCATCTGTTGCTCTTAAGAAATAGATAAGTTTTTCATATTAGGGAAATCCATCTTCAGGCATGCTGCTGTTTCTTAAGATCCTTGGATGGAGATGTTTACAAACTTGCAGGGAAGTATCCTGGTTAGCTCTAAGGTGTTTTAGGCTTACAGAGCCTTTTTCCTTCGTGGCCTGACCACATCAAATAAGGAATTAGAAGAGAAGACTTGAGTAAAGTGCCCAAATGCACACAGCTTATAAATGGCAAATCTGGGATTCAAATGTAGGCCATACATTTCCAGAATCCATACTCTTTGAGGTTCATTATTCTTCATACTGATGCTCTTTAATGTCACTTGTCACAGTTGCAATTTTACACTTGTTCCTTGTTTATGATAAGCACTCAAGAAAGATTTGTTAAATAAACAAACAAGCAAGCATTTATACAGGTTAAGTGGATGCAGGGATGCAGGAGAATATAGTGGCAGGTGGTATTTAAGGCAAGTGGGCTTCTCCTTGTAATGGGTTGTCAAAGATAGAGAATATGTAAAGATTCCAGTACATAAGCAGTAAGTGAGTATAAGTGAGATTGGGTAAAATACGATACCATTTCAGCAATGGATCTGGAATTTAGGACAGAATTTTATTTTCCAGGAGATCAGTAAGAGTGACTGAAATTCAGAAGTAACGTAAAGTAGCTGAAGGTATATTTGGACTTAATGAAAACTATCAAGGATTCAGTTGTGAAATGAGTCATCAAGCAAGAATCAGATAAACATGAATTTGTGCTTGTTTCTGACTTCTGGTACTCCTTGTATTCACCTGTTGGGGAAATATTTGTTCTGAAAGCCTAAGGAGCCAGGGAATTAGAACTAGACATCAGTAATTCGTTATTGCATCATCTCAACCTTGCATTACTGATGAATTCTTAATCAAATTCAGTGCTTATGGACTGGAGAGTTCTGCTGATTTGAGCTCCTGTTTAATTGCAAACACTTGTCTCTAACATTGTTGAACAACTTCCTAGATTATATCACAAAGATTCATTCTAATATCTCATGTCTTAATAGATTAGTGCAATGCAGTTTTCATTATTTCATTATTTTAAGAATACAGTTTGTGAAAAATTACTGGGCTGAATTCTCATTCATTATTTTATATTCAGTTTATTCATTAATCCTTCAATAAGTAGTTCTTTTGTTAGCTTTTTGGAATAAGATCATGAAAAACATAGGTACTATTACTATTCTCACAAAGATATTAGCGTTTAATGTACAATATGAAAGATGAGTTGAAATTTGCAAACAAAAATGGAATATTCATGATAGAATGGACAGTATAAACCAAAGCCCAGAAATAAGAATAATCCTGAGGAGTTTGAGAATCTAAAATAAGTTCCCCATAAATAAATTATAGGTTACCAAGAAGAAGGCAAGACAGGGAGAATGGTGAGAGATGAGACTGTATGGATTAAAATAAAAACAAAAACAGATCAGATTACTAACTAATTGCATACCAATTATCTTGAAGATTATCCACATGTCAAATGATGCTATGGAAAGTATTTAAGGAAGTGAATGATATCATTACATTTACATTTTAAAAAATTGATTCACATGTCTGTGTTGAAAATAAATTAAAAGGATAAACGAAATGTACTATATACATACAATGGAACATTGTTTGACCTTAGAAAGGAAGGAAATTCTGTAACATGCAACAATAAGATGAACCTTGAGGACATTATGCTAAGTGAAAGAAGGCACAAAAAGACAAATACTGTATGATTTCAATTGTGTGAAATATCTAAAGTAGTCAAATTCATAGAAACAGGAAGTGGAATGGTGGTTACTAGGGCCTAGGTGAGGGAGAAATAGGGAGTTGTTTAATGGGTAGACAGTAGTTTCAGTTTTGCAAGATGAAAAAGTTCTGGAGCTCTGTTGCAAAACAGTGTGACTTTACTTAACACCCCTGAACTGTACACTTAAAAATGGTTAAGATGGTAAAATTTATGTTATGTGGTTTAAGACTTTATTTTTTGAGCATTTTCAGTTTTACAGCAAAACTGAGAGCGAGAGAGATTTCCCATATACTCCCTGACCCCACACATGCATAGCCTTCTTCATTATCAGCATCCCCACCAGAGAGGAGTACTTGATACAGTTGATGAACCTACACTGACACATCATATTACCCGAAGTCCATAGTTTACATTACAGTTCACTCTTAATGTTGTACATTTTATGAATTTGGACAAATGTATATAAGGACAGGTATCCATCATTATAATATCATGTGAAGTATTTTCACTGTCCTAAAAATCCTCTGCGTTCTGCTTATTTATCCCTACCCCCTCAACCCTGGCAACCACTGATCTTTTTGTTTTCATCATAGTTTTGCCTTTTCAAGAGTGTCATATAGTTGGAATCATACAATATGTAGCCTTTTCAGATTGGCTTTTTTCACTTACTAATATGCATTTAAGGTTCCTCCATGTCTTGTCATTGCTTGATAACCCATTGATATCTGTGCTGAAAGGAATTCCATAGTTTGGATGCACTACAGTTTATTTACCCATTCACCTACTGAACGGCATCTTGGGTGCTTCCAAGTTTTGGAAATTGTGAATAAAGCTGTTATACACTTCTGTGTGCAGGATTTTGTGTGGAATGTTACTTTTTTTTAACCACAATGAATATAATCTAATATTAAAAGCTGATATAGCAGTGATCAGACTTATAAAAATCCAAGTGAGGAAGCCTGGTGACCTGACCTTGAATGGCAATCATGTACATGAAGAAGGGTAATTATATTCAATTTTCAATTTTTTTAAGAGGGCAGAATCAATTTGACCCATGTTATTTATTGTTCTAGGGAAATAAGTTGCAGAATTAATTTGGGTAAGGAAAGAATAATTTCACTTCTGATATGTTGCTTTTGAAGTGTACATCAGCTATCCATACACCATTGGAAATACATGTTCAGTTTGCTTTTAACGTGTGGTCATTGTGGTGAAAACTATCAGACTTATACTATGTAGTAAGCTAACTTTTTAATATTGGAAAAATTAAAAAAATATTATTATGAAAAAACATTTCCTTTCCTTTTGTACAGAAGGAGCAAATGACAAGCTTAATCCTCTGGCTTTTTAAAAAATGTCAAACATGTTAAATTAAATATATATATATATATAATCATTAAATACTGAATACTTCAATAATCATCTCTAAAGCATAGAAACATTTTCTGTATAATCAAAGTACTATCATACATATAAACTGCATAGTTTGCCAGATTTCTTTATTTGTCCCAAAGTCCCTTTTATGGTTCGTTCAAACCAGTGTCTAGTTGGGGACTGTATATTGAATGTGAATATTGTACCTCTTAAGTATTTAATAACAGGCCCCCCCCCCTTTTTCTAATTCATTTTTTTATGATACCAACTTCCTAATGCAACTAGGGCATTTATTTATCTTGTGGATCTAGTCTTATTGTTTCCCCATGATGTCATTTAACTTGCTTTGTAATCTCTTATATTTCCTCTAAACTGGAAAATGGATATAAAGTCTTATTTAAGTTTAGGTTAGTTTTTTTTTGGCAGAACATTTCAGAGGTGATGCTATGTACCTTTTATGATATATCAAGAGGCAGGTAACATTTGGCTGTTTATCTGATAGCCAGGTCTCTCCATTGTAATTTATGAATTTTTTCCATTTGCTACTACCCTGCCTCCCTTCCTCCCAGATCGCCTCAAATGTAGCCAGTAGGAGCTCCTTCAGAATAGTTTTTATTTCCTTCAAAACATGTTTTTTAATGACTTACTTTTTTTAGAGCACTTTTAGCTTCACAGCAAAATTAAGAGGAGGTAAAAGATTTCTTCTGTACTCCTTGCCTCCACACATGCATAGCCGCCGCCATTATCAAATGCCCTTCTCCTGCCCAAAGAGTGGTGCATTTGTTACAATTGATGAATCTACATCGACACATTATAATCACCCATTGTCCATATTTTACATTAGGATTCCCTCTTGGTATTGTACTTTCTCTGGGTTTGGACAAATGTATAGTGACATGTATCCATCATTATAGTATCATGCCGAATATTTTCACTGCCCTTAAAATCCTCCGTGCTCTGCCTGTTCATCCTTGCCTCACTCCTAACCCCTGGCAATCACTGATTTTTTTTTTTTAATACTGTCTTCATAGTTTTGCCTTTTCAAGAGTGTCATATAGTTGGAATCATACAATATGTAGCCTTTTCAGATTGGCTTTTTTCACTTACTAATATGCATTTAAGGTTCCTCCATGTCTTGTCATTGCTTGATAACCCATTGATATCTGTGCTGAAAGGAATTCCATAGTTTGGATGCACTACAGTTTATTTACCCATTCACCTACTGAACGGCATCTTGGGTGCTTCCAAGTTTTGGAAATTGTGAATAAAGCTGTTATACACTTCTGTGTGCAGGATTTTGTGTGGAATGTTACTTTTTTTTAACCACAATGAATATAATCTAATATTAAAAGCTGATATAGCAGTGATCAGACTTATAAAAATCCAAGTGAGGAAGCCTGGTGACCTGACCTTGAATGGCAATCATGTACATGAAGAAGGGTAATTATATTCAATTTTCAATTTTTTTAAGAGGGCAGAATCAATTTGACCCATGTTATTTATTGTTCTAGGGAAATAAGTTGCAGAATTAATTTGGGTAAGGAAAGAATAATTTCACTTCTGATATGTTGCTTTTGAAGTGTACATCAGCTATCCATACACCATTGGAAATACATGTTCAGTAGGAAAGAAGTTCTAGGCATAAAAATACATTGAATTCTGATGAGGGTCACCAGAATTCAGCAGTTACCAATACTCTTTCTACAACCATTCTTTTTATGGCAATAGCTCACGTTAAAAATGATACCCAAACAGAAGGCAAGAATTCCCTATAGGGGATTATATTGGGTAATGGGTGGTGGAAAGGGGCATGTAATTTTGAAATTCCCCTTGATGGATTTGATATTAGCTTTCCCCTTCCCAGTGGGAAGTTTCATCTTCCTACCCCATTTAAAATAACTGATTGATAGTAATTGAAGGTATGGCCATAGATGAAATTGTTTAGATATTTTGTTGGATTAGAAAGGAGCCAAGGAGAATCCTGAGGCACAGTACAATTTAAGAAATGAGTAGAAGAAAAAATTTCCTTTGTTTTTATTAGAATTACAAAGTCCCAATCATATTCTCTAACTTTTCTCTACAGCTGTTTGCTTTAAAAATGAGGTTAGATGGGGTAGAAATTGGGATGAGAGACAGGGAAAGGGGGGAGAGAGGTGTTCTATACATAATAATAGTCTTTTGTTGTTTTGTTTTTGTTTGTTTTACTATTCCTCCTTCTTATGTCTTAGATCCATGGAATTAAAGTAAGCATAGAATGATAGTTTCCCAAAGGTGTACTGAGGTGCCCCCCAGAGCACCACAGCAAATACACAGGGGTGCTGTCAGAAACATTGTATCCAATAAGTTAAACAGGCAAGGAAGATTTTTTTTCAATACTATTGCAACACAGAAGAGAGACTGAAGTAAACTGCTGAACCAAAAGGCAGGAGTTTTTAAATGTTGGGATAAGCTAGTGGAAAACTGCTGAAGGACATTAGGGTCTGAGTTGGTCAGAATAATTAGGCCATATATGTTTTCTAATTTAAAAAACATAAAAAGTACATATTGATGTTAGTCTCATATCCCCCAACAGACTGGAAGATAGTGGCATTATCTTTCTTGATGGTTACACTTCAAAGGGATGGCTCCCAGGTACTTGAGAAAGACATTCCTGGGTTATAAAACTGGCAAAAAGCTGGGAGATTTACAACTCAAAGGGGCAGAGAAAGAATTTACAATTGCAAGTGTTCTGAAGTTAATGCCCTAATCAGGTCTTCTGCCCATTTTTTAATCGGGTTGTTTTTTTGGTATTGATTTGTATGAGCTATAGTTTCTAAAGACTTGATGAGGTCTGAAGGATCACTTCCAAGCTCACTCACATGGCTGTTAAAAGAGGTTCATATAATTGGTCACAACATGGCTTTCCTAGAGCAAGTGATAAGAGAGGGACAGAGACAGAGACAGTCAGAAGTTACAGTGCCTTTTAGGACCTAATCTTGGAAGTTCCATACTATCACTTTTGCCATTTTCTGTTTTCCACACTAAATAATCATGGTACAGTGTAGGAGGAGGCTGCACATCAAGAGCCATGGATCACTGGAGGCCAATTTGAGGCTGACTGCCACAGTAACCTGGAGGCAGGAAAAGAGAATGTAGTCAAATTCACAGATGAGTGATTTTGCCAAATGGATAGACGGGCAGGATATTGGAAAGGTGAGTTAAGAACATTGACAAGAGATTAGGTAAGCTGTTGGGATATGAAATGTGATATATAAATGAAAGAAAGTGAAGGATCTGTTAGGTAGGAAAGAAGTATAGGAATATTGGAGTGGGATAATAATATACTTGGATAATTAAAAGGATAGGAGTTTGAAATTATTATTTCAAATTATTATTTGAATAATATTTGGAGATTATTGAAAAGGAATTGTTAAGTCAGGATGGCAATTGACATGGTGTGGAAAGAAAGACCACAAGTTAAGTTCTGAAATCTTTATTGTATTAGAAGAAGTGACAGAGTTCAAGACAAAGATGAGGAAAGAATATTTTTAGTCAAATGGACGAAGTGTCAAAGAAACAACATTTAACCACTACCTACTCATGAGCAAAGAAGAGAAACGTCCTGGAAAGCAGTCAAAGTAGAGAGACTCTAGGTCACAATTTTAGTGTTTACTAGATATACGACTTGAAAAGAGTTCATGTAAAGTCATTCCCTCATCAACAAGAAATTCTTTAATTAAAAACAAGAATGAAGACCTGAGGATTTATGTAAAATTGTTATCCATAGAATGGAGTTTTCAGATAACATGAATTTTAGGATTGGGTAAAAAGAGGAGCAACGTTAGAGGAGAGGGGCAAGGTAGAATACGATGATGCGGTAAGGGCTCTCATACTGAAGAATGTTTAAAGATTACAAGGATGTGAGATAAATCAGATTTAACAGGAATTGCACCAGTCCACTGAGGGTAGGCTATGTGGTAACCCTTTCTGGGTTTCGCTACAACCCTGGGTGGAGTATTCTGAAGAAGTTCAACTTGGTAGTGAATGCGAAAGCCGTGATAGTTCATGATTTAAATGAAAATACCATATAATGTTTAACGGTTGAAGTGACTAGCATTTCTGCAACAGTGCATGAGCCTCCAATGTGTCACGATACTTTTTGAAATGAATATGGAGCTTAGTAGAACAATATTCTCTACACAACAGTTGTTGCGTGGGGGGCACTAATATAAGAAAGAAGTGATAATCCAACTATGAAAGGTGAAAGATTTATTGACTCTACCATATGCAACTTTGAAACAGTTGCAGAAGTTTTGTAAAGCTACTGACTTCCATTGAGCTTACTTTCTTACTGTCTGCTGCAATAGTAAGCTCTTTGACAGTGGTGGTGGTAGTGGAGAAATGAAGAAAAGAAATTGCCTATTTATGTCCATTTTTAAAAGATAATTCAAGTATTCAATCTCAATGATAACACCCAATCTATAGAATCTTTTATTTTTTTTTTTAAATTTTGCTTTTACTTTGGAATGTTAAGTCCATTTACATTTAACATGAGAACTAACATAGTTGGGTTAATGTAGTGCAGCCCTGACACTTGGTTTCTTTTTTCTTTTTTTTTTAAATAAATTTATTTTATTTATTTATTTTTGGCCGCGTTAGGTCTTCATTGCTGCGCGTGGGCTTTCTCTAGTTGCGGCAAGGGGAGGCTACTCTTTGTTGCGGTGCACGGACTTCTCATCGTGGTGGCTTCTCTTGTTGTGGAGCACGGGCTCTAGGCGCGCAGGCTTCAGTAGTTGTGGCATGTGGGCTCAGTAGTTGTGGCTCGTGGGCTCCGGAGCACAGGCTCAGTAGTTGTGGCGCACGGGCTTAGTTGCTCTGTGGCATGTGGGATCTTCCCCACCCAGGGCTCGAACCCGTGTCCCCTGCATTGGCAGGCGGATTCTTAACCACTGCACCACCAGGGAAGTCCCAACGTTTCTTTTTTTTTTTTTTTTTTTTTTTTGCGGTACGCGGGCCCCTCATTGCTGTGGCCTCTCCCGTTGCGGAGCACAGGCTCCGGACGCGCAGGCTCAGCGGCCATGGCTCAGGCCCAGCCACTCCGCAGCATGTGGGATCTTCCCAGACCGGGGCACGAACCCATGTCCCCTGCATCAGCAGGCGGACTCTCAACCACTGCGCCACCGGGGAAGCCCTGATTTTCTTGAGTGCAGAAAATACATTTAATTTGTATTTGAACTTTCAGTGCCTAATATAGCCCATAGTAGGTGCAGAAGGGATATTATTTTTATTGCACAATTTAAGAAACAAAATATTTAACTAAAACTTGCCCAGGGTTACAGCCATCACTTTAAAAGGTAAAGAGAGAGAGAGAGAAAAAAAAGCTATTTACACCATAGACTTTGCTGACTCAGTATTTATTCATTGTATTTATCCATTGTATGTGTTTTTCTGTCAATTTAGCTTCATTATGCTTTGAAGATTAGAGTCTACCAAAGGCAATTTAGAACCGTTCTCACTTAATTAGGAAAGAGCTATTTGAATCCTGATCCCCACCTTGGAAATCATCTCACAGTTTCTTTTAGGGATAGATGTAAAACATATCTGAAGATCTTATTACTATCATTTTGCTATTATCAGTAATTACTTACATTAGTAAAATTACTGAGTTAACGTAAACTTGTATGCAAAAGGTTGGCAATTCCCTAGGCTTATACCTCTTCTATAAATTTTCTTCATTTCCTGAAAATTTCTAGTGTTGCAAACATAATAGTGAGCTAGATTAAATGAAAATAGGTTGCCAATTGTTTGGGGACATTTATTTTTCAGTTCTAATAGTCACAAAAATAAACATAAACTTATGAATTTCTCTTAACAAGTTTTTTTTAATGCATGAGTATTTCTATCCTTTCCTCCACCCTCCATCCACAGCTTGGAATTTCAATAGGAAAATAAAACCTACAAAATGAAAACGAAAATCAATCTTCTTTTATTTAGGAACAAATTAAATTGCCCTTCTAAAGTAATGATTTTTACCTTAAAGCAGTGATAACTATCTTGTTGTTCTGTCAAGTCTTCTCACCTTATCTTACAACAGTTAACCTTAATAATCTCACTTTCAAACTCTTCCTGACTTATGGCTCTTTAAGCACTTCTGTTAAGCTTGATTGTTTACTTACCTTGGTGTGTGTGTGTTTGTTTTTCCCTTCTGGTAATTGATATCTGTGTTAAATGGATTTTCAACTGTTATTGTAGCTTCCTCTAGGCAAAATGACAGGATACCAAATTCTGATTGTCTTTTTTTTTGGGGGGGGGTGTCATTCAATATTTGATAATACCTAGTGAACATGTTGATAAATACATAAATAAGAAGGTATGGTCCCATAATACCAAACTTTAAAAATACATATTTTAATGTGGAAATTGCATTTTTAGAATCTCAAAGTAATTTCTGTGCTCAGTCATTTTATCTGTGTGGATAGGTCAATTATTGTCCTAACCTTCAATAATATGTCCAGCCATTAAAGAATTATAGCACTGCTTATGTGAATGACATTTATTTTAGAATATACCTTTTTTTCTTTACAATTAATAACTCCCATGGACTTCCCTGGTGGCTCAGTGGTTGAGAATCCGCCTGCCAATTCAGGAGACACGGGTTCGTGCCCCGGTCCGGGAAGATCCCACATGCCGCAGAGCAGCTGGGCCCGTGAGCCATGGCCGCTGAGCCTGCGCGTCCGGAGCCTGTGCTCCGCAACGAGAGAAGCCACAACAGTGAGAGGCCCGCGTACCACAAAAACAAACAAACAAACAAAAAGCAATTAATAACTCCCTCCCCCAATTGTTATTAAAAATAAGAAAAACTATTCTAGATTAGCTTTAAATTTTATAACTATCATTGGTTTCATATTTATAAATGACTCCTTTGATTGTCTTATTTTGAAAAGGAAATATCTTCCTGATTTTATCTCTCAAGACCTTAGCTAGCCAATTCAAAACAAGTATGGTTGTAATAAATTAAGAATTGTGTGCGTATGGTTTTTTTTTTTTTTGCCTAAGATTGGGCTAGCTATTGATTAAAGTTATTTGAGATATTATAATATAAAAACCAACAGTAGCACCTATTGTCATGTGCAGTGAGCACAATCTGTGCCAAGTCCTCTACTAAATATTTTAAGTATTCTAACTTGTTTTGTTTTCACAACAATTCTGTGAAGTCAGTAGTATAAACTTTATTAAAAGAAGAGGAAATAAATCCTCAGAAAAGTTAAATAATTTTCTCAGTGTTATCATGACTTGTAAATGGTAGAGCAGGAATTTTGACTCAGATACAATTACATTTATAATTACAGTACAAATAAGTGAAGGTTATTGTGAGGAAAAACGCAAATCCTAAATACAGAGAGAATCTCAGAATTAGACACAGGCTTCTTTCCATCAAGCTCAAGGAGATTGTTACCTTGCTTTTATTGAATGGTGCAAGAATGAAAACACAGCTTCTCTTAAACGTTGAGTAGATATTTACTTTATAATACATTCACCATTCTTTTGATTTAGGGAATATACTTTTGTCAGTGCTTATATGACTTTTAACTTTAAATATATTGCATATTTAAAAAAATACGTGGATACTACTATAGATCTATGAAAGACATAGCAAAAAGGGCTTATAACTTGTACTGGAACATGAGGATGGCAGGATGGGAGAGAGGTCTACTATGGAAAATGTTATATATAATCACTTAAATGTGTACTTACACAAGTACTGAAAAGGTATCAATACCTAACCTACCCTGTCTGATTTCATAAGTGATTTAAAGAGATCTTTAAGTATCTATGACATCTATTTTTATGGTTCAAACTACAGTAATTTTGAAGCTTATAAAATAGATTTAAAGCCAAGGCTAGGAAATTAAGGAGTCAACGAAATATATTTAAAATGTTTCCTATGCAAGGCAAAGAACAAAGGTATAAAACTAAAGAATGAAAGTTTACTAAGTACTCTCCTCTCCATTTGTTTTCTATCACCTCACATATAGTCTGGATACCATACTTTACAACAGAGCCCAATGTAAAGGAATAAGATATATTTGCAGTGAATTGGAATAGGTTGACTATTACCTTGTTTCATATTCTACAGTGCTGTCTATTTTAAAGAATAACCTTCTTTGAAGTAAGGCTCATAATCCTCTCTCCAAGACATGTATTCTATCACAGTTCTCATCTCTGCTGTATGATGATAGAGCAAATAGGTCAATTGATCTCTGCCTTGCAACTATGAATGAAAGTAATATTGACTTGCATCTCATTCATCTTTTTGTAAGAACACAAAATAGAAGCTGCATGAAAACTCATCAGTGGCCTTTCCCATGGTGAAGGGTAGAAGAATTTTCCCCAAATTTGGAATTACATTCAGTACTCTCTGCATGGCAATATACTCTTACTTTTTCTGAGTTATTCAGCAAAAGTGAAGTACCATATAAGTTGTAATATGTTTTTGATATCATAAGTTCAACTTTATTCAATAATCTTTATTTACCCTGAATTTGAAGTTCATTAGGGATGATGAACATAGAACTTTTATGAAACTTTATGTAACTCCTCAGTGTACATATTAGTATTTTCATAGTTGTTTTTCACACCTGAGATTCTTCCTCCATTGGTCAGTGAAATGAAATTATGTTTTCTGAATTATGTCATGGTATAGTGTAGTGTTTAAGAGGACAAATACTAGAGTCAAATTGCCTGAATTTGAATCTCAGCACCATATGTTATTTGCTGACAGACCTTGGTCAATTTACTTAGTTGCCCTATTCTTAGATTTCCTCAATTTTCACTTAAGTATAATAGTAAGGGTACCTACCTCATAGAATTTTTACTAGAATTAAATTTCTAGACACATGTAAAGCACTTAAAACAAGACTAGGTTAAAGTAAATGCTCTAGAAGTTTTCTAATAATAATTCCATAATTATATACATTTTACTGTATGATATATATATTGCTATACATCATAAGCATTTATACAAATTCAGTTATATATTATAGACATTTGTGTATATCTAGCTACACATTACCAATAGTCTATACTTTTACGTGTTTATACGATATGAGAAAGGTATAGTATTTCTAAATCTGTCTTTACTAATGGAAAGAATAAGAGCTGGGAGCATACTCAGCATCTCTATGCTTATGTTAGATTTAGGCTGAAAGATAATTCTGTTATTGAATTATTAAATTCCATTATTAAAACACACAGGAGATATTCAAAATGCATTAAAAATTTGAGAAACTATTTGAAGTTAAGGCCTTTTGCATTTGTTGATCACAACTGTGTATTTTCCTCCCAAACATAGGGTAACACAGCCTTTATGCAGAAGGTGAAAAAAGTGAAATAAAAGGAAGAGTTGATACAGTTACAACACAGGAGATATTTGTTCCCAAACAAGTTGATGTTAGATGAGTCTAGATTTTAAAGAGGTCAATGTAGGTTGAAAATCTAAGTAAGGATTGGAGGATAAAGTGAAGTATATAAAATAAATGAGCCATGGGGAATAAATATGGGCAGGGCAGTACAGATTAAGAGGGGATTAAATTAAAAACTTGAATTTTCAAAACAATTTTTTTAGAATAAGCATATGACATACTCTTTCATTTTGAAGATATTACCTTGAAAGCCTTGAGTTCCAGGTTTTTGGAGTAGGGCAGAAAGGTTTTAATGGTGAGGAATTATAAGATTTAAATGAGTGATATGATCCACAGTGTAAAAAGAATATTAAAATGGTAGAATTGGAAGTATCCTAATATATTATACAGGCTTAGAAAGTTATTAGGACTTTTTGTGGTACGCGGGCCTCTCACTGTTGTGGCCTCTCCCGTTGCGGAGCACAGGCTCCCAGACGCGCAGGCTCAGTGGCCATGGCTCACAGGCCCAGCCGTTCCGCGGCATGTGGGATCTTCCTGGACCGGGGCACGAACCCCTGTCCCCTGCATCAGCAGGCGGACTCTCAACCACCGCGCCACCAGGGAAGCCCAGAGTTGAAACTTTTAAAAAAAATTCTTTAGCACTAAGGAACATTTGATTTTTTTTTTCCTTTTCTTTTCTTTTTTTTTCAAGACTTAAAGTTCAACTTACATTCTGAGAATGAGTGTAATGACTTTAGAATGTGCTTTGTCTGGAATTTCCTGGTGTTCCAGAAGTTAGGACTTCGTGCTTTCACTGCTAAGGGCCCTGGTCCGGGAACTAAAAAAGAATGTGCTTTGTTGTTGTTGGGGGGTGTATGTGTGTGTATGTGTGTGTAACTAAATTTGGGTAGAACATTGACCAAAAATGGAGTGTCTGTTTTAAATTATTTGTATTTTTCCAAAGTTTTTTTTTGCTAATATATCAATAATCATGATCAGAATCTGGTATTTACTTCAAATCTCAGATACTCTTTCAAAACATTTATTAAAAGTCAGGAGTCCGTGTTCATTACTTATCTTTCCATACTTGTTAATGTGAATTAACCTTTTAAAATATGAAAATACCTTATATATCAGAATTCATACATAAATTTGTAACACAATTTTTGGTTATTTTTCCTTTAAAGTAAAAGCTTTTAAAATTGTTTTTAGTAATCTACACTTATTACCTTTACTGCCTTGGTTTTAACCCACAACAAATTGGCTTTTGCCTCCTCATCCTTAATTCTATATATATATACACACACACACACATATGGGAGGCGGGGAGAGAGAGGTGATATTATCCAGAATAGCTCTAGGTACCGAGGAACAATAGTAACAAATATAGAGAAGATACATTTTCACAATATTTTTATTTCAATAGAGAGAAGTAGGTAATAAATAAATAAGCACAGAAAATGCCTAGAACTAACTAAATGAGGTGGAGTAACCAATGTTAATTTTATTGAGTATTTGAGCAGACCTCTCTGAAGTTGTGATATTCTAATATTTTTCAGAGAAGTTAAAAAAAAACAACTGCGTATTATGTGAAACATCCTGATTTTTAAATGTTGGGAGCTAATTAGACAGTTTCCAAAACACCATACAGGCTACTACTTTATAGACTAAATGGAGTATTGTTACCGGAAAGCTGAGTTCGCCTGTTGGTGGGTATCCAGCCAAAAGACACAACCAAGCCAATGATTGGGAGAAGGAAGGCTTTCTTACTTGCAGCAGGTAAGGAGAACACCAGGGATGTTTCCCATAGCAGTGTATCCCTGAACAGCAAAATTGGGGAAGTTTTAGGCCAAGGGTACATGCATATTCATGAAAGGATTTGGGTGTTGTATGCAGATTCATGAAGGGGCTTGAGCAGAGGAGAATTCAGCACAGAACTGGGACAGAAGTTGACACAGCCCAAGCTTTAGTTGAGTGAAGTCATGAGAGTCAGAAGAGGTCAGCATCATCATTCCTTACCTTCCAGTTGGTCTGATGGTTGAGGCTAGAGAGGGCTTTGAATTCTGCAAAACAGCTCAAGAAAGTGCTTCAGGCTAATCTTTATCATTAAGGTAGAACCCGGGAGTCTTTACAACTGACTTATTATCTTTGCTGTTGTTACTTCTCTTGCCTGATAAGTTTGTTCCTGCATTCTTTTTTTCCCTTAAGATAGTTAACTTCTGAGAACTCTTCAAGGGCAAGCAATGTGGCCAGGCTGAGATCACAAAATGGCTTAGGCCGAAAATGGCTTCTCTTATGTCAAGAAAGCCTGGTTCTGTTTCTCTGGGGACCCTCACCCTATCTGTTTATAGTGTATCTATGAACATCTCCGACCTGTGGGTCTCTTTCTGGATTGCACCCACTGCTCCAGACTCTCGTTTGGAATTATATATTTATTTCTTTGTATTATCTAGATGTGCAGTGTTTCTTTCTACCTCTTTAATCTGCACGTTATAATTGTCAAATGATTAATATGAATATGGCCTAGAGTGATATTATGATTTATAAAAAGAAATATATATTTGGTCTTTGTCCCTGTTCCTGGCATACAGCTCCTAAAATCCTTGTAATTTCCTAAATGATAAAAGCCATAGGAGTATCCTTAATTATAATATTCGGTCTTTTGTCCTCAGTTCCTGGAATATCTCCAAAGCCATAAAAGAGAAAGGAGTGTCTTTTGTTATTCATAACAAGCCCCTTTCAACCTCATCTGAGTTTATGTTAATGAAATGAATTTTGGGAAGCTTCTAGATAACCATAGCACGTGGGCTGCTTGTCAGTGGAACCAACTATATGATTAGAGGGTTGGAACTTGCAGTACCACCCTTGACCCCTGGAGAGAGGCAAGGTGCTGGAGGTTGAAATAATCACCAGTGGTGATTGATTTAATCAATCATGCTTCCCTAAAAATCCCTAAAATGTGGGGTTTTGAGAGCTTCTAGCTTGGTGAACACATGGAAGTGCTAAGATGGGGGTGAGCCTGGAAAGGATGTGGATGCTTCTCTTGCACATTCCCCACACCTGAGCCCATGGATCTTTTTTATTTGGCTGTTAATAAACTGAAGGTCGAGTAAATAAACTGTTTTTCCTGAGTTCTGTGAGCTGTTCTAGCAAATTATTGAGCCTGAGGAGGGAACTCCTGATTTACACTTGGTTGGTCAGAAGCACAGGTAACAACCTGGGCTTGAAACTTGTCATCTTGTGAGAATGAGCCCTTGTGAGATCTGATGCTAACTCCAGGTAGATATTGTCAGAATTAAGTTTAGGACCCAGTTGGTATCCATAGAGGACTGCAGAATTGCTTGATGTAGAAAAAAATATATATCTGGTGTAAAAAGTATTCTATGAATATTAAGTAGAAAAACAAGTGTTTTCCTTTCATTTGGTGACCAGGAGTGAAGTATTGAGTGTAGAGTGGTGAGTAGAGGAAATAGAAAAATCATGAGTTTTTTCTTTTCATCTAGATACTTTGTAGATATCTCTAATATGCTAAATATCTAGTTCATTCCTGTCATTTTTTTTTTTTTTTTTTTTTTTTACAATCCAGTGGCTACAGATGCTAGAACCATATTTCTTGACTTTGAATAGTGATTCTGCCAGTTACTAGCTATGTGCACTTGAACAAGTCAACTAACATTCCTGTGCATCAGTGCCTCATATGTAAAATGGATGTTTCAGTCAGAGTCCAATCAGGAGACAGGAACCACATGGTAATTTGAAAAAGGGACCTTTAATATAAACAATTATGAACTGTAATGTGGATTACCTATAAAGAGTAAAGAGAGGTCTCAAAAAAATACCATAGGGCTGAGGAGTGTACTTGAGAAATGAATAAACTTGGAAAGTGTCTCCCTTCCCCAAGGTTGTAATTCACATCTCATTAGCTGTAGTTATTGGTTATAACTAAATAGATTATGGAGAAGTTCTCGGGGTGGTTCCAGTTCAGAACTGATTCACATTCTCTGGGCAGAGGCTGGTGGATGGAGAACAACAGCCAGATCCAGCAAAAAGGAAGTAACTCTCTGGTGTGCTGGCAGCTTGAGACTGGGAAATCTGCCCTGGGAGGTATCTTGGAGTCTCATTGGGAATAGTCCTATAGAGGTGCAGCTGAAACTCAGTTTGGGAGAGCTCCACTGAATGTTCACAGAAACCATGGTAGGTGTGCATCAAAGCAAGAAGAAGAAGAAAACAAAACAAAATTTAAAAGAAAACACCAGGACTGGGAAGAGATGTCCCTTCTTCCTAAAATGGCCCTCTGGTGCTATCTACTGTCAAAGCTTAGTATGGAGCCAACTGCAAAGGACAAATATTTAAATATTTGAATATTTCACTCAGAGAACTATTTAAGTATTTCTCACTCAATTTTCTCAAAACAGACAAAAATGGTTGGATGTGGAGGTAAAGAGCAATAAATTGATAATTGGTTCTTTAGTTTCCAAGGGATTTCACAACAAATTACCACAAACTGTGTGGCTTGAAACAGCCAAAATTATTCTTTTATAGTTCTGGGGCCAGAAGTATGAAATCAGTATGTTGGCAGGGCTGTACTCCCTCTGGAATCTCTAGGAGAGAATCCTCTTCCAGCTTCTGGTGGCTGTCAGCATCCCTGTGACTGCATCACTCCAGTCTCTACCTCTGTTTTCCCATTGCTTTGTCTTTTTTTTGTTTTGGTTGGCAAGTTTTTGCTTCCTTTTTCTTTTTCTTTTTCTTTTTTAACATCTTTATTGGAGTATAATTGCTTTACAATATATGCTTTGTCTTCTTATAGCTCTCATATGGACATGCTTAGGGATAACCTGTGTAATTCAGGATGATTTCATCTCAAAATATTTAACTTATCTACATATGAAAAGATCCCTTTTACAAACAAATTCATGTTTCTTTGCAAGTTCCTGGTGTTAGGACATTGATATATCTATTTGGGGGCCACCATTTAGCTCTCTCGATTGGGGATTATGATAACAGTGTTTGAATTACAACCTTCTTAATGATAATAAATTAATTATTTAACATACTTAGAACAATGTCTTGTTCATAACAAGTACTCAAAAAGTGTTTGTTGTTGCTGTTATCATCATCACCACCACCACCACCACCACCATCACATCATGACGGTTATTGTTCTCTCTAGCTATCTTTCTGATTCCCCACTCACTGCTCTTCTGTTCCATTTGATAGATGGGATAATTATACGATAATTAGAAATTGTACCCTGACTCTCTATTTGCCAGATAAGTGATCTTGAACTTAATTTCTAAAATGGAGATATTTCATTTCATTTAACTTATATGCAAGTAGTCTTATCCTGATTGAAGATAAAGAAATTAAACCTCACAGAAGTTAAATAACTTATTCAGTGTCACTTTGTAGATGGTGGTGACATTTAGTTTAGTGTTCATGATATAGTATTTAATTACTATTACCACTACTGATACCAACTGCTACTTTTATTACTGTTATCTTCATTAACGATATTACTATCTACCTTTAAAAAAACAAATATTAGAGATTTCTCTGTCTCATTTCTCTTATTCCCTCTTTTTAATTAATTAATTAACAATTCTTGGAAGTCTGTCAGTTAGAAAGAAACACAATTTCCTGAATTGACTTTCTCTCCTAATTACCTCTGTAATTGTCCTTTCCTATTATTTTGTACCCTTGTAATACCATACCCTATTAACTGGCATCTCTAACTTTTGTGTCTCCCTTCCCCAGTCTTCATTCCACATAGCAAATAAAAAATTATGTTTGTGAAGCACAGATCTGTTGTCACTCTACTGCTTTCAATTTCTTTAATGATTTTTAAGGTTCTCCATTATCTGGAGCCAAAATATTTTTTGGCCTTATCTTCTGCTTATGTAAACTAGGCTGCTCCCACAGAGTACTACTAATGATTTCTCCAAAAATATCATAAACCCTTTATAATTGTTCACGGAAGTTCTCCTTTCATAGTATTTGGAATTTAAATCCAGCGCAAATATCACCTCTTCTACAAAATCGTACTCCAAATTCTCAAAACATAAAAGAACTTTTATCTTCTGTGCTCAGACTAAGTATGATCTTTGATTTCACTACAAGGAGCACCTGATTAATGGAACCATATAACTAGAAACCTAGATTCTCTCTCCTGGAGAGTGTTTGGATGCTCCTCTTCACTTTTCAGGAAGTAGGAATATTATAAAAGAATGTTACATATTGTCAAATGACAAAGACTAAACAAAAGTTTTCGTGTTTTTTTTAAATTAAGGGTCCACATTTTATAAATATTTATAAGATTTGTAATATTTTGCTCCCTTGTTTCTTTACCTCATAGAACCCAGGATTTCTTTTCTCAAATAATGCATATCAGATTATTCTAATTTTCTCTATATTTTCCAGGAATAAAGTGAAATTCCATTACTTGAATTTACTTTACAGTACATTTTGTAGTGACTAATGCCCATCATTTTTTTGTTCTGCTATGAAGTAAGTACACGTAATGTATTTGCTCAAAAAAACTTATTATACTCCCACTATGTGTCATGCAATATAATAATAACTGGATATATTAATATTATATTATTTCAGGATTTATCAGACCTAAACTACAAAGATAAGTACCACTCAAGAATCTGTATATCATGTCTAAGCTTTAAATCTCACAAAGTGTTCTTTAGCTTTAGCTTTACTTAGAGGTTGCTTTCCAGTTTAATTATCTAACAGCATTCCATATGATTCTGATTTGTATTATTTATTAACATTGGCCTTCTTTCTCTTTCTTTCCATTACCTTAGTTTCTGTTTGATTCTTTTTTTCTTAATCAATACAATTCTGATCCAACTAACATACATTGGTTTCTTGCTATGTGTCAGGAATTGTGCATGGTGCTTTCTCGTGCAACATTTTATTTAATCTCCACAACAAATTTATAAAATAAGATATTTTTTGCATATGATGACATATTAGCAGGAAGATTAATGAATTTCAAAGTCAGAAGGTGGTTAAAATTACAGAGGTAATATAAGTACAAAGCAATATGATTTGTTCCATCTTTTATAATTATTCTACTCTATTCTTATGTGTGTCCTCTCTCTCTCTCTCTCTCTCTCTCTCTCTCTCTCTCTCTCTCTCTGTCTCTCCCCGCCCCCCCTCCCTCCCTCCCTCCTTCTCTCCCTCCCTTAAGTTTTCTAGAGATATTTCGTAGTATAGTTTTCTTCAGTATATACAATAGAATATTTTATCTGAACCAAGAGCTGGGCTCATATATAGTAATGAGGTTATACTCCTTCTCCAACATATACCTTTAACCTTTAGAGTTTTGATGTTGCTAACGGATTTGGCTATGTGTTTTATATGTTTGCGTACAAGAATTTACCTAGAGGTATGGGGGAGGAAAGCACTAAATAAAGGAGGTAGGATCTGGGTCACCTTTATTTGAGGATTAATTTTAAATTATTATTGTTTGTGAGATAATTATAAATTCATATGTAGCTTTAATAAATAATACAGAGAACGTGTGTACACTTTACCCAGGTTCCTCCAATGGAACATTTGCAAAAACTACAATATAATATGGCTACCAGGATATTGACATTGATACAATGCACCAGTCTTATTTAGAGTTCCCTGTTTGTGCGTGTGTATCTCTTTGTGTATTTAGTTCTCTATAGTTTCACGTGTAGATTTGTACCCACCATCACAGTTAAGATACTGAATATCTCTGTCACCACAAGGATCCCTTGCATGGCCCTTTCATAAAACTATACTTCCCTTCCACACTGCCTTTCCCCCTACCATTTCTAACCCTTGGTAACCACTGGTCTTTTCTGTATAAACTTTTTGGTTTAATAATATTGACACTTACAAAAGCTAGATTGTTTCTAAAGTCTGTTCACCATGAAGGTAGAGAGTTTATAGGCTAGTTGCTATGGCGTAGTCAAGTGGAGAATTAGTTCAGGGTCCACAATGGCTGATTCTGGAAAAATTTTGGATCCAGCTATTCTTGTGGCAACTTGTGCCATATACAACTGGAAGTAAGAATGAATCTAAAGCCTGGTAAATTTTGTAGCCCACACACATGTAATATTGTTGATTGAGCATGTATACCTCTGAGGAAAGCACCATTTTAACTTGTATCACAGGGAATTCATTCATTCACCATATATTTATTATACTGTTGATATCCTGGTGGTTCCACCAGAGATATGCACCAGATGATGGCTGTGGGCCAGTCATCTTAATCAAGTGAATTCACCAGCCTTCAGCAAAGAGTGACCCTTGTGCCTCCGACTTCCACGATAGAGGTGCCAAAAGCATCAAGAATAAGTGACTTTGTCAGAGCTTCAAATGCTCTGGGAAGCCCAGGTGTTTGGCCAAGGATACAATAGTGAGCGTAAGCACTGTATATAAGAACATACCCTTTAAGTCCCAGGTACCTTGGGACAACCAACTTCTTCAAATAATTTATCCTCTTCTTTTTAAAGGAGTATTATTTCCTCTCTGTGACGGTGGCATGCATCATGTACCCATGTGCACTAGCAGTATTCATAGTCTCCCATCATTTCATAATTTTTGGCTACATTGACTGCAACAGCAGTAGTGAAAGTGGGAATGGTAATCGTGGCAATGTATGTCATGAAACTTTCAGGGCAGCTGTCAGCAAGCTCAATAGTCTTTCAGCTCTGAAGGTATATCTGTGTTCCTGCTGTACTGTCAAACACTGAGGGAAACCAGGGCTGGTAACTGCAATATCAGCAAGCACACTTTGAGATTTAGGGAAATGTCAAAGGAGGTAGTTCTGAGAAAAGTCTTCTTGCTAATTTGGATGGGGATTCAGAATCTTAATGTAAGGGTGGCCTCATTTATGCCTTAGGGTGGTGATAATTCATCATACTAGAAACATATTTCAGTAAAGAATTTAGGCTAATAGAGGGCTTCATTAGCATATGTACATATATAACAGTGGCTTTTATCTGCCTGTGTTGACTAATTCTGTTTTGTTCTGTTTTCTGATTAGTTAACTTAGAAGTTATTTCAAATTTAAAATGCTCTTGTACTCTATCACTGTTGATTTTATAAACCTGCCATTAGTCAGTGTTATATTAAACAAATAATCTTAGATTTAGTAACAGAATGGGTATATTTAGGATAGCACTAAATAAGCAGGCCAGCCTTGTGCCAGGATTGATTTTTTTTGGTAAAGAACTGTAAACTCATTATACTACACAGTAGACGTTGTATAACATGATAACATAAAAAAATATTCCTAAAGGAGTCAACGAGGTTAGAACTTAAACCTTCAATTCCCCAAGTAATTTTTATTTAGCTTGATTTCAGTGATGATAGAAGAATTCTTTAAAAGACAGATGCTACAAAAACTGAAATAATAAAAGGAGAGTGTAAAATGGTGGTTACCAGGGGCTGGCTGGGGGCTCGGGGAAATGGGAGAGATGGTGTTTAAGGGTAAATACTTGCCACTAGTAGATAAATAAGTTCTGGAGATTTAATACACAGTACAATGATTATAAGCAACAACACTGTTGTTATTATTATTAGAAACATTTCTAATAACATATTTCTAATAACATATTGTTATTAGAAACATTAAACTTGCTAAGAGGCTAGATTTTAAGTGTTCCCAGCACTAAAAGAAATGATAATCACTTGGTGTGATAGAGGTGTTAGCTAACACTGTTATGGCAATCATATTGCAATATAAATGTATCAAATAGATATGTTGTACACCTTAAACTTACACAATATTGTATGTCAAATATAACTCAATTAAAAAAGAACACTTCCAATAAAAAATAATAAATAAAAATAAAAACGTGTTAAAAATAGATAAAAGCTAGTACTAGTACTAGTTAAATATTTATTGATATCCAGATATTTGAACCTAAATTATAGGGTCTAAAAATAGGCATAAAAAACAGATCAGTTAAATGGATATAAAAATAATACAAAAAGACAAGCATTACATAAAATAATGGCCAGATGTATCCATCACTTCGAACTTCCTGTCAGTAAACCATACTCCTGTTCTGCTGTAGGAAAAAAATCCCAAAACACTGCAAGTGGAATTAGGGTATAATGATTAGAGCCTGAAGCGCTACATCTTATAGTTACAAAGATACATGTCTCTGAGATTTTCCTCTTTTGCTCCTAGGGGTACCAGACTCATGGAAATAACTGATTTGGGGTTTTGCCAGAGATAAATAAGTAGAGAGGCAGGGAGAATTGCACCACCCGACCTCTGAGAACTGACACGTCTCATAGCTCTGTGAGAAACAAAGGGAAAGCCAGTGAGAGACTGGCAGACTGTGTCAGGGAAGATGACTGCCCAGGAGCAAAGCAGCAGGAAGGACATGGTTGTGTTTGAGGAGGGCTTCACTGAAGAAAATCCCAACAAAAATGGAAGGAACACCTGTTCTGGACAGTCACTGAGATGATACTGAGCAATGAGATGAGCAGCTATGTGTGCACATGGGCAGATGTTGATGTGAGTCTTTTTAAAGCATTCTTTATGTTCAAGTCCCGTTGGTTATAGGAACTGCATTATCCTGCTGTGGAAAAGGCTTCAGATAGCATTGTTGATGGTACTATATACTTACACAGAATAAGAAATATTATGTAATGTATTGTTATAAGAATGTGAACAATAGACAGCTTGCTAATACCAAAGACACCTTGATAAAGCATCATCTTTATTTCTTAGCATTACAAAATTTTTTACCAAAAGGAAAACAGAGCAATCAAGGCAAAGAACAAGTTTCTTCCTTCTCTGAATGGGCCACATGAGGAAATAAGGTAATTAGGTATAAGTAAATATCATCCCTAATTCATTCGTCCCCCTCCTTCTGATATCATAGGCTTGGGGAATACAGAGTTCTACTTGCTACTGTGGACAGAAAGCAGTGGTGCTCTATAAAAAGCCAGTATCACATTCCTTGAAGAATGTTTCCTCTTAAAATGATATCCTGAATTACAAGGACATTTCTCTGACTTGTCCAGGACAGAGTTAAGTCTTAGTCTAAGTGAGGAAAAGACAGTGCATCTGCAAACCTCTTCATGCATTCTGAGGGAGGAAAACAGAACACTGTAAGAGTATATTCCTAGAGAAAATATAGAGAGTAGTTGGGTTTATTATTTCCTATCCTAAATGCAACTCTCATCCTTCTAAGATTTTTGGTTTTGTAATCTCTGATCTTTGATGTCACGATTGGCATTGTTTTGGGATGCCACAAACCACGTGCATGTAAGATGGCGGACTTATTTAATGTGTGTGTTCTGATTGCTCCACTGACCCTGTCTCTTGTTCTCCTGCTCCTTGGGCCTCCTTATTTCCTGAGACACGACAGCATTAAAATTAGGCCAATTAATAACCCTCCAGTGGCCTCTGTTCAAGTGAAAGGAAGAGTCTTACATTTCTCACTTTAAATCAAAAGCCATACATGATTAAGTTTAATGAAGAAGGCATGTTGAAAGCCGATAGGACAAAAGCTTGCCTCTTGCACCAGTTAGCCAAGTTGTGAATGCAAAGGAAAAGTTATTGAAGGAAATTGAAAGTGCTACTCCAGTGAACACATGAATGATAAGAAAGCAAAACAGCCTTATGGCTGATAAGGAGAAAGTTTTAGTGGTCTGGATGGAAGATCAAACCAGCCACAATATTCCCTTAAGCAAAAGCCTTATGCAGAGTAAGGTTCTAACTCTCTTCAATTCTTTGAAGGCTGAGAGAGGTGAGGAAGCTGCAGAAGAATAGTTTAAACATAGCAGAGGTTGGTTCATGAGGTTTAAGAAAGAAGCCATCTCTATAACATAAAACTGCAAGGTGAAGCAGCAAATGCTCATGTAGAAGCTGCAGCAAGTTATCCAGAAGATCTAGCTAAGATAATGAACAGCAGATTTTACTAAACAGCAGATTTTCAGTGTAGCCCAAGCAGAATTATATTGGAACAAGATGCCATCTAGGACTCTCATAGCTAAAGAGGAGAAGTCAATGCCTGACTTCAAAGTGTCAAAGGATGGGATGACTCTCTTGTTAAGGGTTAATGCAGCTGGTGACTTTAAGTTGAAGTCATTGCTCATTTACCATTATGAAAATCCTAGGGCCCTTAAGAATTATCCTTGATCTACTCTGCCTGTGCTTTATAAATAGAATGACAAAGCCTGGATGAAGTACACCTGTTTATGACATAGTTTTCTGAGTATTTTAAGCTCACCGTTGAGACCTACTACTCAGAAGAAAAGATTCCTTTCAAAATAGTACTGCTCATTGACAATGCACCTAGTCACCCAAGACCTCTAATGGAGATGTACAGCAAGATTTATGTTGTCTTCATGCCTGCTAACCAACATCCATTCTGCAGTCCATGGATCAAGGAATAATTTCAATGTTTCAAGTCTTATCATTGAAGAAATACATTTTAAGGGTATAGCTGCCATAGTGATTCCTCTGATGGATCGGGACAAAGTCAATTGAAAAACTTTGGGAAAGGATTCATCATTTTAGAGGCCATTAAGAACATTCATGATTCGTGGGAAGAGGTCAAAATATCAACATTAACAGGAGTTTGGAAGAAGTTGATTGCAACCCTCATGGATGAATTTGAGGGGTCCAGGACTTCAGTGGAACTGAAGGAGAAAGTAACTGCACATGTGGTGGAACTAGCAGAAAAACTAGAATTAGAAGTAGAGCCTGAAGATGGGACTGAATTTCTGCAATCTCATGATAACACTTGAATGGATGAGGAGCTCCTTCTTATGGATGAGCAAAGAAAGTTGTTTCTTGAGAAGGAACCTACTGCTGGTGAAGATGCTGTGAAGATTGTTGAAGTGACAACAAAGGATTTAGAATATGACATAAACTTAGTTGATAAAGCAGCAGCAGAGTTTGAGAGGATTGACTTCAATTCTGAAAGAAGTTCTGTGGGTAAAAGGCTATCATATGGTATTGCATGGTACAGAGAAGATTTTTGTGGAAAGAAGAATGAATCAATGCAGTAATCTTATTTATCTTATTATCTTATTTTAATGAATTGCCACAGCCAGCCTAACCTTCATCAACCACCACCTTGATCGGTCAGCAGCCATCAACATCAATGCAAGACCCTCCACCAGCAAAAAGATTATGACTCACTGAAGGCTCAGATGACACTTAGTATTTTTTAGCACTAAAATGTTTTTTAAATTAATATATGTACATTTTTTAGACATAATGCTATTGCACATTTAATAGACTACAGTACAGTGTAAACATAACTTTTATATGCACTGGCAATATAAAATTTCATGTGACTCACTTTATTGCAATATTGATGGTCTGGAACTGAGCCCATGATATCTGAGGTACGCCTGTTTTTAAGTGCAGTTGCTGGTAGGCTTGTGGCTCATCTCTGTTGAATATCCTGCAGAAAGAGATGGATAAGAAATATTTCACAAGTTAAATTTAAAATTACCTTTGCCCCAGGAAGATTTTTACTTCCATTGAATATTATGAAGACTTTTTTTTTCAAAGAAATATGTTCTTTAATGTTTCTTAATAATTAATGCTGATGTGTCACAGATTCTTTTTATTGGTTGAGAGGAAACCTATCTAGAATTCCTTATCCATTAAAAATAAGCATTTTTTTAAATGAGCAAGTTCAATAGAAGAGGATCTTACCCCAAATGTTAAAACCTCATTTAGTCCAAATGAAAGAGAGAGGGTTCATTTGCTTTCTAATTCATTTCCACAGACCAGCACCAGGTAGTCCTGAGAAATTTGGAGTCAGGGCAGGAGACCAGAGAGAGTTCCCCAGAGTGGAGGAGGCATGCAGATGAGGAATGTTTGCTAGCTACAAAGAAACACCTGGCCCACTTCCCTGGACCCTTCTTTTGTACAAACAAAAAAATTATTGAACTGTTAGAAGAAGGACAAAGAGACTTCACCTCTCAGGCCCATTCTTGCTCCAAACCATAGGCTAAAGTCCACTGCTTCTGAGGAAGAAACAGAAGCAGTAATCAGCTGCCCCTGGGAGATAACCAGATAATCCACTTGAGCCCAGGATCCTGCAAGAAAGGGTTTGTTACTGCTGGGAGGGAGCAGGAAACTCTTTTGTCCAAGAGTCTCTGATACAAGAGAAAGTTTAAAAGGCTCAGGCACACAGAGCGTGCCTAAAACTGAAACTGGATTAGAACTAAATAATCCCATTGCTCCTCGATGAGCCTACCACCGAGAAACTAGCAATAGCAGTCACTGGGGTTGGGGTGGGGAGGTGGTCTACAAGAGCATGGAGAGAGACTGCCTCCTTGGTGTCGATGGTCCGGGATAGCTGAAAGCCTAGAGTGGAGCAAGAAAGCTTTCAGCACATCAGGCCCCACATGACACTCAAAAGCAAACCACCAATGAAATTGAAGTCTCTGTTGACAACAGAATCTCAGGATTGAACCTACATAAGTGTTTCCAACACTGTTATTAAAAGCCCTAGATTCTCAGATTATAAAGATCAGTAAATGCCCCCAAAGCAATCATATATTCAGCTTTAGCTAGCACTAAATTTTTCTGTTTCTACTTTATTTTTGTTGGAGTGTTGGAACTAGTGATTTGTTTTTACTGTTTTAGAAAATCGGGTTTGGACCTACATAGATTGGGGAGTTAGAACTGGGACTGCTATATAATGATGTGACTCTTAAAGAGTGACGGCCTCTGTAAAAATAAAATATGAAATCAGAATATAAGCATAGGAAGATCGCCTCTCCCAAAAAATTCTCATGAGAATTCATAAACAAAGCCTTTTTAGTCTTTGGCTGAGCACTGATATCCACGTGCGTGAAAGGAAACTACACAAAACTGGTGAAAGAACATAAACTCACCTGTAAGTAGAAGTAGAATAATTCCAGGAATTCACAGGAATCTAGGAATAGATTTTATTCCAGTGAACCAGAAGGAAAACTACTGTAATAATTGGGACATGAGAGAGAATTCTCAAGGGAGATTAGCTGTAGACTAATGACTGCTCTGGACTCACCATAACAAGTTTTAAAAAGCAAGTATCAAAAAATCAGTCTTCATGTAACTTAGCAGCATGCCAGAACAGAATCCAGTACCCCAAAAAGAAAAATTCACAAAGGTCTTCTAATTTAAAAAAAATACACACACACACACACACACACACACCAGGTGTACAAAACAGGAGATTATAATCCATAATCAGGAGAAGAATTATGGAAGTAGTAGAAAAGGATTTTAAAGCAGTTATCATAAATATGTTCCATAAAGATGTATAGATGACTAAAACAAGGAGAAATAGAAGATGATAAAATATGAGGGAATGTGATTCAAAGTAGTTGGGACTTGAGTTGGGAGAGCCACGCCAGAGAGAGTTGCAAGAGATGCGATGCCATCAAAGCCAAAATTTCAATAAAAATGAGGAAGTAAAAGAAATATTCAAAAAGATGTTAAGGACTTAGATGATTGACAGTGTGTTGAGTTCTAGGGGGCACGTTGTGGCTCAGGACTCTCCTGTGGGAGAGCCTCTGCTGTGTAATTATTTTCCAGTTTGTGGATCGCCTACCTAGTGGGTATGGGATTTGATTTTATCACAAATGCACCCCTCCTACCGTCTCGCTGTGGCTTCCTCTTTGTCTTTGGATGTAGGATATCTTTTTGGTAGGTTCCCGACTTTTTTTGTAGATGGTTGTTCAGCACTTAGTTGTGGTTTGGTTTTTTTGTGAGAGGAGGTGAGCATAAGTCCTTCTCTGCCGTCTTGTTTCCAACCTCATATTCTCATATTAGAATAAAGGGTCTGTAGTTGAAGATTTCAAAGTTCCAGTCCATTTCGTATACTTTGTAAGATATATCCACTTTTTTTTTCAGTGTTTCAGCAAAATGTTTCCCTCAAAAACATAATAATGAGACAGTCTTCATTTGAACAATGAGATATTAACATAGAATGTTGACCACACATTCTATGTTATTCTCAATCCTAAAACTAGAACTATATTTGCTCATAAACTGAGAAGATTTAAAAGTTTCTGATAGGTGTGTACTGATGTATCAGTGTGAGTTTAATTAGCATTTTTCTAATGGCTAATGACGTTGAATATCTTTAAATGTGCTTGTATTCTATTTGTATACTTTTTTGGTGAAATATCTTGTTTATGTATTTTGCCTATTTTCTAATTGATATGTTATATATTCACTATTGATCTTTGAGAGTCTTTTATATATTTGAGATTCTAGTCTTTTGTCAGATACATGGTTTGCAAATATTTTCTTCAGCTATAGCTTTTCTGTTAATCCTCTTTATATAAGTTTTGACAGAAAAAAACAGTTTTTAATTTTTGGTGAATTTCAAGTTATAAATTTTTTTCCTTCTATGGAATAATGTTTTGAACGTCAAGTCTAAGAACTCTTCACTTAGCTCCAGGTCCCAAAGATTATCTTCTCTTTTTGTTTCTAAAATCTTATAGCTTTATGTTTTACATTAAAGTCTATGATACATATTGAATTACTTATTGTATAAGTTGTGACATTTAGCCTGAGATTCTTTTTTTTTTTTTAATTTATATGTGTCTAATTGCTCCGGCATCATCATTTGTTGAAAAGGTTCTCCTTCCTTCACTGAATTGCTTTTGCACCTTTATCAAAAATCAGTTGGGCATATGTCTGTGGGTCTATTTCTAGGTTCTCTAATCAGTTTCATTGATCTATGTCTATCCCTCTGCCAATATCACACCTTCTTGATTAGCTATATAATAAGCCTTAACATCAGTAAGAATGATTCCTCCCACTTTACTCTTCTTTTTCAAAATTGTTTTAGCTATTCTAAGTCCTTTGCTTTTCCATATAAATTTTAGAATAAACTTTGCTATCTCTACCAAAAAACCTTGCTGAAGACTTTTATGGGAGTTACATTAAACCAATAAATCAACCTGGGGAGAGTTGATATCTTTAGTGCATTGCATTTTCCAATATATGTACAGAATATGTCTCTTTACTTAATCTTCTTGAATTTCTTTCATAGTATTTTATAGCTTCTAGCATACAGATTCTGTACATGTTTTGGTGGATTTATATCACATATTTCATTTGCTTTGAAGTTATTATAAATGATGTTATGTGAAAGGATATTTTTGACTTTACATTTTAGATAGTTTCTATTGTATACAGTGTAAAGAAGACATAAGGAAAAGGACAGGAAGGGAATGAGAAAAACTAGAAGTGGGAAGAACAATAATAAGAATCTTGTAATATTCTAAGTGAGAGATTATTATGGCCTCTGTTACACTTGTAGTAACAGAAGTAGAGTTAAATTGATTTTAGTGTCAGCATGTTGAAATGCTTATGAAATATCTAGATAATTAAAAGTATGGTTTGGAATCAGCAGAGACAACATAAGTGAATATATAGCTTTGGATATCATTGGCATTCATAGAGTAGTTGAAATTCTGTGTGTATACTTTTGTTTGTGGAGAATATATAGAGTAAGAGAGACAAAAACCAAGAAATTGATCATAGTAGGATAGTAGGATATGTATTAAAAAAAATAAAAGTCTGTAAAAGAAAAGCCAGCCAAGGAGATTAAACAGTCGTGTTATGATATGAGGGAAGAACCAGAAGAGAATGATGTCACAAAAGCCAAGGAAAGGAATTTCAAGAAGTAGTAAGCAAAGTCAACTTCTTTAAAGAGTGTAATGTGATGTGCCACAGGTCATGATGTTTTCACAATGGTAGTCTTCGTGTTTGTAGCATTCAGAAATTAAAACTTCAGGTCTAGCTCTGTCACTTACTTGCTATGTGACCTTGGGCAAACTGCTTATTCTTCCTTTATCTCACGTTCCCTATTTTCAAAATTAAAAAATAGCTATATTAATCTTTTAAGTTTTTATGAAAATCAAAATTACTTATCACAGGTAAAGTTCTCAGAACAATGCTAGGCATATAGTAAACAGTTGAAAAAATGCATTAATTGTTATTGTGAAATTGTCAAGAGATAACTTCAGAACATAAACCCTTCTCAGAACAAGACATAGACAAGGTTACTCTGTGACCCTGATAGGAAAAAGACAAGGACAAGGCCCTCAATGTCTATAAAAATATTGAATAACAAGTCTTCCTCTGACCAAAATGGGTGATTACTTCTTGTTTACTAAGGATAACTCTAGTCCCTTTTTAGTTCTCCCACCTCCTAGATAATAATGGAGACATTAAAAATCCAAATTGACCCCACTTCTTAACAGATCTAATCCAGGCCTCCAATTCCTTAATTTCTATTTACAACCATCCTAGAAAATTTCAAATCCTGTAAGAAGTTGCTCCAAACTCTGCCTGTTGAGAAACCCCCACATTTCCTTGGATTAAGTTCTTTCTTATTGCAGCAAGTTAATTAAAACTGAATTTATTGCACTACAAGTGTGTTTCTAAAGATTTTGGCTAGTGAACATCAATATTATCATAATTACTATCATTATTATTCAAAAATATATGCCCTTTACCTAACATAATACTTTGCATCAGAAAGTGCTCAAAAATATTTGATGAATAAGTGAAAAAAGCAACGGTCAATTAGGAAGCGCTTGGCTTCAAATAGGTCAATTTCACTAGTGGAAAGGCAAATCAAACTGCAGTGGGCTGAAGTGCAACCAGAGGAGAAAAGAGGAAAAGATAATCAGGATTGGATCCAGGCCCACAACTGTCCATATGCTAACTGCACCCACCCCATCTCAAAAATTTGGTTCTGTGGAGTAAGAATATAATATAGAGATTAGAGATTGCCAATTGAGGTATGCCCTGTTGAGATGTGTTAGACAGTTAACTTTCAGTCAAAAGGACCTCAACCTCACATGCCTTTTGAGATTATTGACTTCTTTTTCAAATATTATTTTTCTTCTATTGATATAAGACTTTCCTGTGATACTATCACTTTTGGGCACCCAATTATTTTGAGTCCTCCTTTCATAATACGTAGGGTTTAAATTTATCTTCTCTTGGGAATCAAATCAGGTTTGTCGACCAAATCGGGTTTGGTTGA
Organism: Physeter macrocephalus; assembly: GCF_002837175.3. Lineage (NCBI taxonomy): Eukaryota > Metazoa > Chordata > Mammalia > Artiodactyla > Physeteridae > Physeter > Physeter macrocephalus. The sequence continues at coordinate 82,333,122 of NC_041219.1, read as the reverse complement.
CATGTACGTAAGCTGAGTGTTTGCTGAGGTAACTTTCTCTGTGAAAAATGCATGAATATCAATGTGTGATTTTACAGTTTTGATTCAAGCTCATTTTTAAACACCTTGGATCTTGACAGAGTTCCAAATAAGAATTCATTCCGGATATCTAACAGTTAAACAATTTGAAAAGCACAGGGACTCATCAAAACTCACAATAAATGAAATAATTAAATTCAAATTAATTCAAATTAATTAATCCTAATGGTCTTCTTACATTAAGAAAGTTTCTTCTCTTTGTTTCTCAGTTTGTGCATCTATAAAATAAGTATATACATATCTATTTCATAGTGTTATGGTGAGAATTAAAAACAATATACATTAAATAAGCTATATCTGATGGTGTTACTGCCAGTTAGTAGACTCTAAGTACATGTTAGCAGCTTTCTATTTCCTGTCTAAAAAGTGACCAAACTGTGGTTATGGAGTCAAGTCTCAGCTCATTAAGCCATGTTTACATTCACACATTAAATATTTAAGCTGGTAATTTTCTTTAATACAGTAGAGTCTAGAGGGTTGCCATAAGCATTTAGACAGAGTGTTATTTAAAAGTCAAGTCCAGCTTCATATATCAGTTTACTGTATTAAAATATTTTGCTCTAGATTTCCTGAGCTCCAGAATTAGATTTAATTGATGACATGTATTTTCAAATATTATGAATATTGGAAAATATACCCTAGCTTTAGACAGTAAAGAAATTTAGTATATACTTGGAATCTAAACAAACCTTTGCTTAAAACATTGGTCATCAAAAAGTCTAATTTAGGCTTCCCTGGTGGCGCAGTGGTTGCGCGTCTGCCTGCCAATGCAGGGGAACCGGGTTCGCGCCCCGGTCTGGGAGGATCCCACATGCCGCGGAGCGGCCTGGCCCGTGAGCCATGGCCGCTGGGCCTGCGCGTCCGGAGCCTGTGCTCCGCAACGGGAGAGGCCACAACAGAGGTAGGCCCGCATACCACAAAAAAAAAAAAGTCTAATTTATAGATTTTGTGAGAAGTGATGGTTTGCATATTTTTTTTGTTTTTCTATGACTAGTATAGAATTTTCTGTTTGAGTTGGGTATATATTTCACACTTTTCAATTAAAACCAACATTTTTAAAGCCTCTTTTTTTGAGCAAAGGCAACATAATAAACTATTTTTATTCTTTACCTGAAGGCAGGTCTGTTTGCTTAAGTTGTTCAATCACTCTTTAGAACCATCTGGCATTCTGCCTGTTTCGTCTGCCTAAAACAAGCAGTCACTTTTAATTAACTTGGTGCACAGAAGTCTTTGGCATTTGTAGAAACTGGGCACACAGCCAATCTTCAAAACACCACTGATCAATTTGCCTAGAAAGAAGTAAAGAAATGGAAGATATCGGCTTTGAAGAGCTTTTAAATGTTATCCTAAAGCTGAACAGCTAGAAATCCAAAATTAAAATGCAAACACACCTTTAACTCAGGTAAAATGTAATACCATGTTTAAAAATTATAGATTTAGAGGGCAGACAGCAGAAGCAAGAAGAACTACAGTCCTGCAGCCTGTGGCGCAAAAACATTCACAGAAAGATAGACAAGATGAAAAGGCAGAGGGCTATGTACCAGATGAAGGAACAAGATAAAACCCCAGAAAAACAACTAAATGAAGTGGAAACAGGCAACCTTCCAGAAAAAGAATTCAGAATAATGATAGTGAAGATGATCCAGGATGTCGGAAAAAGAATGGAGGCAAAGATTGGGAAGATGCAAGAAATGTTTAACAAAGACCTAGAAGAATTAAAGAACAAATAGAGATGAACAATACAGTGACTGAAATGAAAACTACACTAGAAGGAATCAATAGCAGAATAACTGAGGCAGAAGAACAGATAAGTGACCTGGAAGACAGAATGGTGGAATTCACTGCTGTGGAACAGAATAAAGAAAAAATAATGAAAAGTAATGAAGACAGCCTAAGAGACCTTTGGGACAACATTAAACGCAACAACTTTTGCATTATAGGGGTCCCAGAAGGAGAAGAGAGAGAGAAAGGACCCGAGAAAATATTTGAAGAGATTATAGTCGAAAACTTCCCTAACATGGGAAAGGAAATAGCCACCCAAGTCCAGGAAGCACAGAGAGTCCCATACAGGATAAACCCAAGGAGAAGCACGCTGAGACACATAGTAATCAAGTTGGCAAAAATTAAAGACAAAGAAAACTTATTGAAAGCAGCAAGGGAAAAATGACAAATAACATACAAGGGAACTCCCATAAGGTTAACAGCTGATTTCTCAGCAGAAACTCAACAAGCCAGAAGAGAGTGGCATGACATATTTGAAGTGATGAAACAGAAGAAGCTACAAACAAGATTACTCTGTCCGGCAAGGATCTCATTCAGATTCAATGGAGAAATCAAAAGCTTTACAGACAAGCAAAAGCTAAGAGAATTCAGCACCACCAAACTAGCTTTACAACAAATGCTAAAGGAACTTCTCTAGGTGGGAAGCACAAGAGAAGAAAAGGACCTACAAAAACAAACCCAAAACAATTAAGAAAATGGTCATAGGAACATACATACCGATAATTACCTTAAATGTGAATGGATTAAATGCTCCAACC
>NC_041219.1:82329113-82329960 GCF_002837175.3 Physeter macrocephalus | reverse complement strand
GACAGTAACACAATAATAGTGGGGGACTTTAACACCTCACTTACACCGATGGACAGATCATCCAAACAGAAAATCAATAAGGAAACACAAGCGTTAAATGACACAATAGACCAGATACATTTAATTGATATTTATAGGACATTCCATCCAAAAACAGAAGATTACACTTTCTTCTCAAGTGCACACAGAACATTCTCCAGGATAGATCACATCTTGGGTCACAAATCAAGCCTCAGTAAATTTAATAAAATTGAAATCATATCAAGCATCTTTTCTGACCACAACGCTATGAGATTAGAAATCAATTACAGGGAAAAAACTTAAAAAACACAAACACATGAAGGATAAACAATACGTTAGTAAATAAACAAGAGATCACTGATGAAATCAAAGAGGAAATCAAAAAATAACTAGAGACAAATGACAATGAAAACACGACAAACCAAAAGCTATGGGATGCAGCAAAGGCAGTTCTAAGAGGGAAGTTTATAGCAATACAATCCTACCTCAAGAAACAAAAAACATCTCAAATAAACAATCTAACCTTACACCTAAAAGAACTAGAGAAAGAAGAACAAACAAAACCAAAGTTAGTAGAAGAAATCATAAAGATTAGAGCAGAAATAAATGAAATAGAAACAGACAATAGCAAAGATCAATAAAAATAAAAGCTCGTTCTTTGAGAAGATAAACAAAATTGATAAACCATTAGCTAGACTCATCAAGAAAAAGAGGGAGAGACTCAACTCATTAAAACGAGAAATAAAAAGGAGAAGTTAAACAGACACCGCAGAAATACAAAGCATTCTAAGAGACTACTACAAGCAACTCTATGCCAATAAAATGG
>NC_041219.1:82326153-82328715 GCF_002837175.3 Physeter macrocephalus | reverse complement strand
AGGAACACTCCCAAACTGATTCTATGAGGCCACCATCACCCTGATACCAAAACCCGACAAAGATACTACAAAAAAAGAAAATCACAGACCAGTATCACTCATGAATATAGATGCAAAAATCTTCAACAAAATACTAGCAAACAGAATCCAACAACACATTAAAAGGATCATACACCATGATCAAGTGAGATTTATCCCAGGGATGCAAGGATTCTTCAGTATACACAAATCAATCAATGTGATACATTGTACTAACAAATTGAAGAAGAAAAGCCATATGATCATCTCAATAGATGCAGAAAAAGCTTTTGACAAAATCCAACACCCATTTATGATAAAAACTCTCCAGAAAGTGGGCATACAGGGAACCTTCCTCAACATAATAAAGGCCATATACGACAAACACAGAGCAAACATCATTCTCAATGGTGAAAAACTGAAAGCATTTCCTCTAAGATCAAGAACAAGACAAGGATGTCCACTCTCACCACTATTATTCCACATAGTTTTGGAAGTCCTAGCCACAGCAGTCAGAGAAGAAAAAGAAATAAAAGGAATACAAATTGGAAAAGAAGAAGTAAAACTGTCACTGTTTGCAGATGACATGATACTATACATAGAGAATCCTAAAGATGCCATCAGAAAACTACTAGAGCTAATTAATGAATTTGGTAAAGCTGCAGGTTACAAAATTAATGCACAGAAATCTCTTGCATTCCTATTCACTAACAATGAAAGATCAGAAAGAGAAATTGAGGAAACACTCCCATTTACCATTGCAACAAAAAGAGTAAAATACCTAGGAATAAACCTACTTAGGGAATCAAAAGACCTGTATGCAGAAAACTGTAAGACACTGATGAAAGAAATTAAAGATGATACAAACAGATGGAGATATATACCATGTTCTTGGATTGGTGTATGGAGACACAAAAGACCCTGAATAGTCAGAGCAGTCTTGAGGGAAAAAAACGGAGCTGGAGGAATCAGGCTCCTGGACTTCAGACTGTACTGCAAAGCTACAGTAATCAAGGCAATATGCTACTGGCACAAAAACATAAATATAGATCAATGGAACAGGATAGAAAGCCCAGTGATAAACCCATGCACCTATGGGCAACTAATCTATGACAAAGGAGGCAAGGATATACAATTGAGAAAAGACAGTCTCTAAAATAAGTAGTCCTGGGAGAACTGGACAACTACACGTAAAAGAATGAAATTAGAGCACTCCCTAACACCATACACAAAAATAAACTCAAAATGGATTAGACACCTAAATTTAAGACTGGACACTATAAAACTCTTAGAGGAAAACATAGGAAGAACACTCTTGACATAAATCACAGCAAGATCTTTTTTGATCCACCTCCTAAAATAATGGAAATAAAAACAAAAGTGAACAAATGGGACCTAATGAAACTTAAAAGTTTTTGCACAGCAAAGGAAACTACAAACAAGATGAAAAGACAACCCTCAGAATGGGAGAAAATATTTGCAAATGAATCAATGGACAAAGGATTAATCTCCAAAATATATAAACAGATCATGCAGCTCAATATTAAAAAAACAAACAACCCAATCTGAAAATGGGCAGAAGACCTAAATAGACATTTCTCCAAAGAAGACATGCAGATGGCCAAGAAGCACACGAAAAGCTGCTCAGCATCACTAATTATTGGAGAAATGCAAATCAAAACTACAATGAGGTGTCACCTCACACCAGTTAGAATGGGCATCATCAGAAAATCTACAAACAATAAATGCCGGAGAGGGTGTGGAGAAAAGGGAACACTCTTGACTGTTTGTGGGAATGTAAATTGATAGCAGCCACTATGGAGAACAGTATGGAGGTTCCTTAAAAAACTAAAAATAGAATTACCATATGACCCAGCAATCCCACTACTGGGCATACACCCAGAGAAAACCATAATTCAAAAAGACACATGCATCGCAGTGTTCATTGCAGCAGTATTTACAATAGCCAGGACATGGATGTAACCTAAATGCCCATCGACAGACGAATGGATAAAGAAGATGTGGTACATATATACACTGATGTGTATAAAACTGATGACTAATAAGAACCTGCTGTATAAAAAAATAAAATTATAGGTTTAATAATTATTTGGAAATTTTTTTATTGTGAAAGAGTGATGAGTGGTTAAAAGCCTAATTTTATTTACTATTTCTTTTTAATATCTATATAAACAGTATTCTCTTGTTTTTAATGCAACAGTTTTGGAGGGAAGTGGAAGAGATTTGGTGGTCTTCTTAGACTGACTCTGTGAGGAATCATTAAGACGTTAGAGTTATATATTGTGTTTCAAAGAATAGTAACACTTAGTATGATATCGTCTCTGAAATATAAACCTGCTGAAATTTAAAATGTTCCAGGACTTCCCTGGTGGCGCAGTGGTTAAGAATCCGCCTTCCATGCAGGGGACACAGGTTTGCTCCCCAGTCCGGGAAGATCCCACATGCCACGAAGCAACTAAGCCCGTGCACCACAACTACTGACCCTGTGCTCTAGGGCCCACACACCAGAACTACTGAGCCCGC
>NC_041219.1:82307742-82321861 GCF_002837175.3 Physeter macrocephalus | reverse complement strand
TCACCTCACACCAGTTAGAATGGGCATCATCAGAAAATCTACAAACAATAAATGCCGGAGAGGGTGTGGAGAAAAGGGAACACTCTTGACTGTTTGTGGGAATGTAAATTGATAGCAGCCACTATGGAGAACAGTATGGAGGTTCCTTAAAAAACTAAAAATAGAATTACCATATGACCCAGCAATCCCACTACTGGGCATACACCCAGAGAAAACCATAATTCAAAAAGACACATGCATCGCAGTGTTCATTGCAGCAGTATTTACAATAGCCAGGACATGGATGTAACCTAAATGCCCATCGACAGACGAATGGATAAAGAAGATGTGGTACATATATACAATGGAATATTACTCAGCCATAAAAAGGAACGAAATTGGGTCATTTGTAGAGACATGGATGGATCAAAGACTGTCATACAGTGTGAAGTAAGAAAGAGAAAAAGAAATATCAGGTATTAATGCATGTATGTGGAACCTAGAAAAATGCTACAGATGAACCAGTTTGCAGGGCAGAAATTGAGACACATATGCAGAGAACAAATGTATGGACACCAAGCTGGGAAAGTGGCGGGGGGTGGTGGTGGTGGTGGTGTGATGAACTGGGAGATTGGGATTGACATATATACACTGATGTGTATAAAACTGATGACTAATAAGAACCTGCTGTATAAAAAAATAAAATTATAGGTTTAATAATTATTTGGAAATTTTTTTATTGTGAAAGAGTGATGAGTGGTTAAAAGCCTAATTTTATTTACTATTTCTTTTTAATATCTATATAAACAGTATTCTCTTGTTTTTAATGCAACAGTTTTGGAGGGAAGTGGAAGAGATTTGGTGGTCTTCTTAGACTGACTCTGTGAGGAATCATTAAGACGTTAGAGTTATATATTGTGTTTCAAAGAATAGTAACACTTAGTATGATATCGTCTCTGAAATATAAACCTGCTGAAATTTAAAATGTTCCAGGACTTCCCTGGTGGCGCAGTGGTTAAGAATCCGCCTTCCATGCAGGGGACACAGGTTTGCTCCCCAGTCCGGGAAGATCCCACATGCCACGAAGCAACTAAGCCCGTGCACCACAACTACTGACCCTGTGCTCTAGAGCCCACAAACCAGAACTACTGAGCCTGCGTGCCACAACTACTGAAGCCTGCGCACCAGAGCCTGCGCTCCGCAACAAGAGAAACCACCACAATGAGAAGCCCACGCACCGCAACGAAGAGTAGCCCCCATTCGCTGCAACTAGAGAAAGTCCATGCAGCAACAAAGACCTTATGCGGCCAAAAATAATTAAGTAAATTTATAAAAAATAAAATAAAATATTCAGCTTCTGTTATGAAGCAGGATGTACATGAATAGTAAGATGTGTGTGAATAAATATAAATTATTTTACTATTCTCCCCCAAATAAAATTACACAGTCTTCCAAATATTTTCAGTGAGCGCACTTTAGAAAAGATACATTTTCTCAGTCTATCCAATACACATTCCTTCATTTAACAAAATTTTTTCTTTCATATTAAAAGGAAAATTTTAATCCATTTCATTGAGATGAAATCTTGGGATTCTTAGAAGTGTCATACTGCATGCCAACTAGGAATAGAAAAATTAAAATTTCAACCTAAACAATGTTTCATGAAATAAAAATAATTTTACTTTTATAATGTATTGTATCTAGTTCTTTTACCTGTGAATAAACTACACTGGAAACTAAATGGTGCAGCTTTTTTTCCCTCTTCTGTTACACATTTTTGATAATCAGTTTTATTAAGTAAAAAAATTAGACATTAATTCTATAACATTGAGCAGAAATGAGGAAACAATACTTTTTTTCCTACAAGTTAATATGACTTGCTATTTCTCTAAAATTTTCCAGGTTAAATATTTGTGTTGTCATGCATTTCATTCTTCCTAAACCAAGTGTCAGTTTGTATCACATGGTCAGAATTGAATTAATTGAATTGAACTTGATCTACTTATTGTTAGAACTGGTGTGTATCATGTGGAAAGATAAAGCAGCAACATATTCTGGAAGAATTTGAATATGGCAGAAACAAACCTGGAGGTATCATAGCATTATATACACACACACACATATTTGAAGTCTTATTGTGGTTACTACTTAATTACTCAGTTACTTAACAAAGTTTATTGGAAATCCATATTCCTTGCTCAGGACAGGAAAATGTTAGGGTGAGAAGATTTTTCAGGAATGTGTGATAATGGAGGAAGTTTCTCTGTGTAGACTAAAGCAGATTTTATGCTGTGGGTATCATTGATATGTATTTTTATGGAATCTTAAAAAGTAAGCCAAAGTAGAGAACAGATAAAAGGAGGGACAGCTCAGGTCACAGAAGATGAGGAGGCCAGGGTTTTCATTGGCTCTCTCCACCCATTATTCTCAGCATTGACTTTTAAAAAACATATATTTATTAATTATTTATTTTATTTATTTATTTTGGCTGCACCGGGTCTTAGTTGTTGGACCACCAGGGAAGACCCATCAGCATTGACTTTTCCAACACATAAACCATCTAGACTTCCAAAGACTAGTTTGAAAAACAGTGGCCTAACCTATCATGTAGAATTTTCTTTTTTAAACATCTTTATTGGAGTATAATTCCTTGACAATGTTGTGTTAGTCTCTGCTGTATAACAAGGTGAATCAGCTATATGTATACATATATCCCCATATCCCCTCCCTCTTGCATCTCCCTCCCACCCTCCCTATCCCACCCCTCTAGGTGGTCACAAAGCACCGAGCTGATCTTCCTGTGCTTTCAGCCTCCCCGTGTCCTCAAGTCCATTCTCTACATCTGTGTCTTTATTCCTGTCCTGCCCCTAGGTTCATCAGAACCATTTTTTTTTTAGACTCTGTATATATGTGTTAGCATACGGTATTTGTTTTCCTCTTTCTGACTTACTTCACTCTGTATGACAGACTCTAGGTCCATCCACCTCACTACAAATAACTCAATTTCGTTTCTCTTTATGACTGAGTAATATTCCATTGTATATCTGTGCCACATCTTTTTTATCCATTCATCTGTCAATGGACTCTTAGTTTGCTTCCATGTCCTGGCTATTGTGAACAGAAGACACTGTGCAGTAATTGAAGTATATATATATATATTTTACTTTCCTCTTTTTAAATCATAGCTCTACTAGATAATTTATAATCCTAAGAGAAAGGTACTGTTTTCTCCCCATTTTCTAGATTAGGAAAATGTGGCTTATTAAGGTAAAAAAACTTTATTACAATGGTACACTGAGAAAAAAATATTAGCAACTCACAGCACAGGCAAGAATTAATTTCCCTAAAACAGTAAAAAGCTCCTAGGAATCAAAAGCTCAGTAGAAAAATGGCAAAGAATATAAATAGACTGTTCACAGAAAAGTAATAGCCTTTATTTATATGAAAACATGCTTAAGTTTACCAATAATAAGATATGCAAATTTAAACTCTACTGAGACATCATTGCCTAGAAGTCTAGCAAAAATCCAGAAGTTTAACAAGTCACTCTGTTGGTGTGTCTGGAAAGAAAAAAGTACCCTCATGACATTAATAGTAAGAGTATACATTGGTGATGGTACTGGCACAAAAATATCATATAGAATTTATATGCACCAGTTTTTGAGAGAAGTGAATTCTTTTGGATTTAGTACATGTTCAAATTTAAACAAATCATTTAACCTTACTGTGTTTTTCTTTCTTTTTTTTTTTCAAGTACTAATCCCTACTATATCCCTGGCCCCCTCCCAGCACATACACATTTGTAAGGTTGTTGTGTGAATTACAAAAATAAAGTAGATTTGAACATGCTCTGACAGAAGGATAAGGAGGGGCTAAAGGGGTTGTAATTTTTTTGTGAATAGGGTCCCTAGTGGAGAACTGAAGATATTTAGGTATGAACGTGTGTTAGGTGGACAAAGTCAGGTCAGCTTAAAAGTAACCTTATCTGTTGTGAGGACAGTGACTCATCCCCAGCATCATCTCATCTGGGAACCATTTCTGATCCACGAGGATGTACTGGCGCCACTTCTTTCCTCTGTGCTCATCTTGCTCATTGCCCTAGACATGGTATTATCACTATTTGAGTGTCTTTCTTCTTCACTAGACTATGTGATAATTCATGACTTGAACTATTTTATTTATATAATCACATAGCACAGCCTCTTCAAAGCAGCTCATAATACAGCTCATAGCCCAGTGTATGCTTGTTGACAGACTTGCTAATTGAAAAAACTAAATCATGTACTTAATGTAGTCACATCATTAAGAATATCTCTTTTAGTGCAAAACCTGATCAGTGACTCATTAAGCAAGAAAATATAGTAACTTAATATTCCTTTTCTGACTTGGCCCTTATCTTCTTGACATTTTCTCTCAACCAAAAGCTGAATAGTTTTTAAATTATTTGAAGTGAGTTTTTAACTCTAGCTGTGGGGTTATATTAAGCATATTAAGCTTTGGGGTTAGAAAACAACTGCTTCCTAGTTCTTTCTACTTCACACTTTTACTGCCAGTAAACACTTTCAATAGGAAATTGCTTATGTTCTCTCGCAGAATTTACTTTATCTTTTGATTTTTATATACTTCAATTTATCATTATTCACTAACTCATTCATTAGTTCATTAAACATTTATTTAACAGCTGCTATATGACAATCACTGAAATAAGGTCTGGGAAGATAGAGATGAATAAGACATGGACCCTGTCTTTAAAAGCTTATAATCAATTAGAGAAGACAGGGAAAAACAGATGTAAGTCATTGTTTCCCCAGCCTTCAGAATTGTGAACTAAAACTAGGGTCATAATGACGGTAGCAAGACACTATCTCTCCAACAATTATAGAAAGGCTAGTTTCTTATGGAAGTATTTTAGGGAATCATCAAGGGCTGCTAATGTGTGCTCCCGAGCTCGGTTCTTTAGGTTATAACACTGAAGGGACATTTTATTCCTTATCCATTGTTTCTGAAGGAGCCAGATGTCCACATGCAGGACATTGCATATATTATGTTGAATATACCAGTGAGGCTGTGATACAGCTGCTATGCCACTGCAACACTGCTGTGAATCTGGCAGAAGGGCTTCTGAGTCAGCCAATGCTGCCCTCTTCTCTTACTCTTCTTATAGTAAAGAGTGTTCATGAGAATTTAAATATGACTAACCTGAGATCACATCTTGCCCTTCTTCCTGCAAAAAAAAACAACAAAGCCTTCACTATGTTTCTTTAATCTTTCTGAACCTCAACTTGATTGTCTGTAAAATAGAAATGCCTACTTTGTGGAATTAGTATGCAGACTCAGTATGATTGATATATATATAATATATATATGGCTGCAAATATTTAATTGTAAATTTTCTAAACTCCAGGATTACAGGGACCTAAGTTTTCCTTTAGGTCAGGTGCATGTATTGTGTAGTATCTCAGTAAATAAATTGGATAAATGTAGACAACTATTACTGCCCTTACCACCAGCTTTCCTTATACATCTTCAGCATTCTCTTTCATAACCTTTTTTTGATTTTTAAAAATTATTTTTCCCTAATTCTAAAAGGCTCAAGGGCTAAAGCAAAAGTGAACTTGTATTGGTTACATTTTGGCTAGATAGTGTGAAGCAACTCTGTTTAGAGGGTAGCATAGAAAAAGGAAAAATGCAATAAAATATGTTTGTAAGAATCATTAGCATACATGTCTTTTCCTGTGAAAAAAACGTGATTTAGTTGGACATACCTTGCTCACCCTAAGGAAACCAACAACATCTTCATGGTGCCCCCCACCCAATTCCCATATATGACACTACTATACCTCCTCTTTATAACCCTAATCCTAAACCTTCCCTTCTTCTGGGCATTAACTGTCAAGAACTGTGAAGGTTCTAAGATGTTACCCTATTTACAAGCTAACAAGTCAGCCTACCACATTTTCGTGGATGCTGGTGGAAAACACAAGACTCTTGTATCAAAAATAAAGTCAAATTTATTACTCACAGAAATAACAGTAGCCAGAATATCAGCAATTTTGCATTGATTCCCTAAGTTCCAGTTCTTCTCGCAGTATGACATAGTACCTGTACACTCTAATGTGTTACATTACAGGAGAGCAACACTAAGCTTAAGGAACCTAAATATTTTACAGTGGGCAGTAAGCTAGCCTGCCCTTTGCTGCATAGGAAAACATCTTTATTATACTGTGCAGTAAGCAGCCCGTCCTCAGCTCTGGAGGGAGACTCTGTCTTCCAAAGGTGTTTGCTATCTCATCATTCTTAAAGAGATGACACAGGATAAAATGTCTTGCTCACAAGATATGCAGAAACACAGGAGACCCATGGAGACTGACCCAGTCCTTGAGCCTTGTCTAACTTTTTAACTTCTTCAATAATTACAACAGCTTTAATACTGCATTTGTACATCAGGGCATAAATACAAAGCAGTCTATCAAGCAGCATGTTTTCTGGGGTCTCTGGGAAACCATAATTTTAAAATGTTCTTCTGTTGAAGTTAAAACAGTCTTTATGCACATTGTTAACAGTTTATTTCCTTTCCCCCTACAGCTCCTTCCTTCTGGAATTTAAAAAAAAAAAAGAATTTTGTCTCCCCTCTGAAAAGGTACAAAGTTTTTTGTTCTATTTTTTATGCACATTGTTAACAGTTTATTTCCTTTTCCCCCACAGCTCCCTTCCTTTGGGATTTAAAAAAAAAAAAAGGAATTTTGTCTCCCCTCTGAAAAGGTACAAAGTTTTTTGTTCTATTTCCATTTTATCATGATCCAAACAAACTATTCTATAATCATGAGGTGATGTTCCCCATGTCTCAAGTAATCTTTTGGTAGTTGATTCACATTTGTTTATATACTTCTGGTATCTTTTGCTAGATGCTTCTGTATAATAGCATATTGATTTTATTTCTGATCCGCGATGCAGCTGCAAACAAGCATCTACAAGTTAAATATCTGTTTATTTTCTTGTTTCAACCAAGCAATATTTTCAGGAGATTGCATTATAAAAAATAACTAGACTGAATAGCACAACCAGTTGCTGGAGGGAATGGACATAGCATTCCTGTTATTGAACAGAATGCCCATGATTATGACTAGAGCAGATAGCTCACAGTAGCAGAATCTGCCCAGTAACCCATTGGTGATAATGGATTAGGGGCTCTGGGGGGAGGCAAGGATATTTTCCAAGGTTGGCACCTTTTCTTACATGCAGGGTATTCCTAAATAAATGAGAACAGCTGTAGAATAACTACCCTGCCCTTGCTTATTATAGACCATTCACACTTCGGCATTAGAGATATGAATAGGCCCTCAAGGAAAGAGTGGATTCCAATTCAACAATAGAAAGAGAATGGCCTTTGGCCACTGGAGAAAAATGACCTTTGGCCACTGGAGAAAAAAAATGTATGAAACTATGCTATTTCCAGGATTGGACCACCCCACCAATTAGAAGTGAGGAAAAGCATCTGCTACAGATTTGTTTGGAAGTTTTTGTTTTTCAGAGCTAGCAGAAGGGAATAAAGACAAAAAGAGATATTTTCCCCAATACACTGGAGGAAGTGAATATAGCTGTTTCCTAATCAGATTCACAGGTGCTTAAATCTGAACATCACAGTTGATCCAATGACAATCCTTTAATGTTATGTTTAAGAGTAAGCACAATATAGAGTATAGTGCAATGAGCCTAATTTCATTTTTAAATATTACAATATTTGAGAAATTATTTGAAAGTAAAAGTAGAATAGATTTCAAGCCCAAACTAAACTGTTGTGTAGTGTGCATGCAAGTGTGTGTGTGTATTAGTGGAAAGGTAGCTGACATGTTCACTTCCTTCACATTTATGTGAATTAAAATCTTTCTCTTAAAACTATATGGAGCAGGATATCAGCATAAGAATTTAAGATCATTATTGGGTTATCTAGAAAGCACATCAGATCTATCTACATGTCAAAGATAAAGAAGATTTGGTAAATACGCTTTGTTGACAATATGCTCTAGCTCTAATGCTGTTCTCATTTAGAGATTGTGACAGATCCCAATAAACAAGAGGCCATAACAAATATGTAAGAAGAAAATTTCACTAAGATCTCTCAAATCTTGAAAGCACAAAGAAATATTTTTTGATCTATGAGTGACATGAAGCTTTCTGACTGCAGCATGGAAGTCAGTAGCCTGATCAGTTGGCTCTGTGCATCTCTGTGGCAACATCAGCAAACATTGCATGAAGGATATTCTCCATTTGCTTCTACAGACTGTCTGCCTACCCTTCTCTGTCTGGCTTTACCCAAAGACGCTGACCTCTATTGACTGAATCACACAGGCTCACTAGCCTCATACACAGAAAACTCATAACTTTTTTATTTATTTGGATAATAACATTTTGATATTGATAGAGTACAATGCTAGCTCAAATTTAGGACCTGTATCATGAGAATCTGGATAAAAGTCTAGACAATTTTATTTATACTTATGAAAGAATTTAGTAAGTTTTAAGTTAGGAGTAAAAAAAGTAGAACACTTGAATTGGTACCTACCAAGTAAAATAGAATTTCATCTGCTGTATTTGGGTGGGACATGACTTACATTTGAAGAGAATATAGAAACATGAGACCAGTTTTTATTTTTTTCCTCACGTCAAGAAAATGGTTTAACTATTATATGTCTATTTTAAATAACAGCAAAAATGCAAATTACAAGTGCATATTTTTCCTTGTATCCAAAGTTCTATTTCAGAATAGAATTGCAAAAATAATGCTACCCCACTGTGTAAAGGAAATGAGAAATGCAGAGACCATTAAGGAGGATTGTGAATTTATACAATGCATTAGCACCAAAAGATACAGCATGGATATTTCTTAAAAATTCAGTGTTTAATGGCACTTGGATTTGTACTGCTATCTGTCAGATATTAAATCCATGATAAGGTCATAATGTACCTTATTTTGCCAAAGAGCTTTGAGATGATTTTTTTCCTTATCAGTTTCTCACTTTGTTTATGCAGTTTAGTTTATTTAACAATGAAGAAATAGTTTACATTAAACACTCTGAACACAGGAAACACAATAGCACCTAAGTTTTTATCTGACTAAACCATAGCAAAGTCAGATAAAAATTATCTGTACTGTTTGAGGGTGATGGTTCCAGATATGTTTTGTCCAGTACCTATTATGACTAAGGATTAAATGAAGACTATAGAATTCTGTCTCCCCTTTTTTACCCTATTCCACTTTCATATTGCCTCACCACTGCCCCACCTTCAAAATAGATATATATAAGATTTTATATATATGTATATATATATATATATATATATATATATGTTCAAATATAAATTTTAGGTCTTTTCAGGCTTCATTATAAAAACTGTGTGTTTGTGTTTGATGCTTTTCGTATCCAGTTGTTAGGATTTCAAAAATTAATGAAAGATGGTTTTTAAAAGATTTTGAAAAGAAACGATACCCAATTTATGAAGAACAGGTTCAAATTCACATAAAGAATACTTGTCAGATTCTATTCATAAATTTCTTTATTTTTCTTAACATGAGGGTGAAATTTCATTTTCTCCTGTATGTGAGGTGCCTGGTACTCAGGATTTTTCCATGTTTATTTAATTTTTTTTCTCTTTAAATGAAATATATTGGTATTTATATGGTAGGGGAGCAAAATTTGCCACCCCAAAAATGTGTGCCTTTGACATGAGTCTTAATTTATGCTGATTATTTTTAAGAAACAGAAGACTCAGGAAGTTTTTTTGTGTGTCACCTCCCCCTTAACTGCCTAAAAGAATTTAGATAGAGGGTCTGTTCCCAGAATAGAGCTATTACCAGAGATACCTGCAAAGAATATTGGCTAGGTATGGTGGGGAAACTCAGCAGGGCCTAGAGATCACAGTCCACTGTGTCCCATTGTTTCTGCGTGGCCCAGCAAACATTTGTTTACCAAACACTTGATTTTCCATTTCCATGTGAATTGCTTTTCTCCTCTTTGAAGTCCCAAACCACTACCCCCAGCATTCTCTTTTGTCATTAGCTGAAGAAGGTATTTAAAATGAGGGTTTCAGCCATTTTGTAAAGTTAGTGTTCTGGGGTCTCTCCCGTGTATTTATATGTTATTTAAATTTGTTTAATTTTCTCCTGTTAATCTTTTGTTGCCAAAAGCTGTGCACGGGTGCCAAATCGAATCTCAGAGACAGAGCTTTGGGTGAAGTAGAAAAGAATAGTTACATTGCTTTGCCAAGCAAAGGGGGACACGGGGGTTTCCTGCACGGAAAAACTGTGTCCCAACCCAGGAGGATTTGATGAGGAGTGTTACAGCAATGGTTCAAGGGTGGGGTTGCTGGTAAGATCAGGGTGTGTGCAGGGCCCTGTACTCCTTTAATCTGGCCTCAGGTGGTCTCTGGATAAGCTTCTCTGGTTCTCCAGGCTGTCAAACCATGACCTTCTCTCTGGAATGACAATTGCTTCATCTTCTATTTATTGGGGGTTTTAGTTCTATAAAGAGCTCAAAAGATATTGTTATGTGTATCCCTTGAGGTGTGACCAGGACCTTGCCCCAAGGCTGTGCTATTGTTTCTTGGCTGCTCCTCCCTTGTCTCTGCAGCTCCTCCCTTCCCTGATTAGCAACTGTTTGAACCTGCCCTTTGGGACTCAGGGAAGGTCATGAAGGCTGAACAGAAAGGCTCCTGTGCCCAGGAGCCCCACAGAGTCCTGCTTGGTTTCACCATCTCATGTCAACTTAATTCTTAGACCAGCCAATGAACTTTGAAGGGTAGAGGAAAATTTCTTCCTTCCTGACAGTATCAGGTATAAAGGGAGAAGTTACCCATTTACAAAAGTTTTAAGTAAAGTGCTGGTTTTAAGGGTTTTAAATTGGTGCCCCATGAATTTTTGTCATCGAACCAAACTTGGGTGTGCTCGCCCATGAGCAGTAAAACCACTCTACTGACACCGACTGGGTTGTGGTGAAGGAAAATGCAGTGTTTATTGTAAAGGTGCCAATACAAGCGGGACAGTGGCTCGTACTCTAAAACCCCGAACTTCCCAAAGGGTTTCAGCAAAGCGATTTTAAAGGCAGGGTGAAGGAGGGGGTGTCCCAGTGTATGCGATCAGCTCATGCACAATTCTCTTATTGGTTGATGTTGAGGTAACAGGGAGGCTAACGTTATCAATCCTTAGGTGCCAGTAGTTCTGGGGGCTCTTGGTCATCACGTAATCTCTTCCATTTGGTGATGGTTTTAGCATCTGTAAAACAACTCAAGAAGTGTGCATCAGATACTATTATCTAGGTACTTCAGAGAGGAGCTACAGCAGAGGATATGGGGGAGGGGGTCTGTCCTGGGAAGGCCCCATAGGGTCCTGCTTGGTTACATTTTTACTCCTCACATAATTAGTAGTTATTTTACCAGGTTTCATAGTGAAAGCCAATAAAGATCCCTTCACAGCTCTGGCAAGGGAAGAGGAAAAGTAGACATTATGAAATATACCCAGAGTGTCCTTCATAACAAGGGTTACTCTCTGGGGAAATAATTTACCAGAGTATTAACCATTTGGGGAAGGATATTTCTCCTATTCTAGACCCTCCTGCTTTTTTTTTTTTTTTTTTTTCCAGCCGCTCCGCGGCATGGGGGATCCTCCCAGACCGGGGCACGAACCCGTGTCCCCTGCATCGGCAGGAGGACTCTCAACCATTGCGCCACCAGGGAAGCCCAGGACCCTCCTGCTTTTTCATCTCACCTAAGGAATGGAGGGAAAGAAAGCTAAGAAACATTTGCAGAGGGCATAGCCCATACACTGAGGACCGCTAAACAATTGATATTCAGTCAAAAGATTGTAGAGTTCTTCTCCTTACCTGTACTTTATCACCATACCAACAGATTTCCAGTATAAAGAGTGGGTTACAGGGACTTCCCTGGTGGCTCAGTGGTTAAGAATCTGCCTGCCATTGCAGGGGAACACGGGTTCGAGCCCTGGCCTGGGAAGATCCCACATGCCACTGAGCAACTAAGCCTGTGCGCCACAACTACTGAGCCTGTGCTCTAGAGCCCACAAGCCACAACTACTGAGCCCGTGTGCCACAGCTACTGCAGCCTGTGTGCCTAGACCCTGTGCTCCGCAACAAAGAGAAGCCACTGCAATGAGAGCCCGCCCACCGCAACAAAGAGTAGTCCCCGCTCGCTGCAACTAGAGGAAGCCCATGCGCAGCAGCGAAGACCCAACGCAGCCAAAAATAAATAAATAAATTAATTAATTAATTAAAAAACGAGTGGGTTACAGCTAATGAACTTCAAGACTATATCTGCAGATGAGTTCTTAGGAAACCCCAAGGTCAAAAGGGAAGAGAAAAACAAAGACATTAGAGGAATTTTAAGCCTCTGGCAGCTACAAAAATCACAGAAATTAAACACAGCCCAAATCATGGCCTGATTAACATAAAACCTCACAATAAAGGCTTTTTACCTTATTTCCTACTACCTGCTTCAACATATCCAGGTTCCAACAAAATCTTATAAACATACTAAAAGACAAAAACAAACAAGCATGTAAACAATAACAAAAGGCAGCCCAAAGAGATGCATCAAGGATCAGAACCATACTCAGATAAAGACAGAGATGTTGGAATTATCAGAGAATTTAAAATATTAGTGACAATATATTTAAGGCTCTCAAAGAAAAAGCACACAACATGCAAGAATAGATGGGTAATGTAAGTGAGGAGATGGAATCTCTAAGAAATAATCAAAAAGAAATTCTACAAATAGAAAAAAACACTGTAACAGAAGAGAAATAACTTTGATGAGGTTCTCAGTAGATTGGGTATTCATAAGGTATAATATAGACATAATTGGAACATCAGATGGGGAAGAAAGAGAAAATGGACCAAAAGACATATTTGGGGCTTCCCTGGTGGCGCAATGGTTGAGAGTCCACCTGCCGATGCAGGGGACACGGGTTCGTGCCCCAGTCTGGGAAGATCCCACATGCCGTGGAGCAGCTAGGCCCGTAAGCCATGGCCGCTGAGCCTGCGCGTCTGGAGCCTGTGCTCCGCAACGGGAGAGGCCACAACAGTGAGAGGCCCACGTACCGCAAAAAAAAAAAAATTTAAAAAGACATATTTGAAGCAATAATGGCCAGGCATTTTCCAAAAGTAATGGCAGACCCAAAGCCATGGATTTGGGAAATTCAAAGAATGTCAAGCAGGATATATATCTATAAATAACTGTAATATATATTAGGCATTTTATATTCAAACAGCAGAAAATCATGACAGAGAGGAAATGTTTAAAAAAGTCAGATGATTAACAAAATGTCTTACCGACAGCAGAATAGGGTCAGAATCATAGAGAACTTCTCATCAGAAACTATACAAGCAAGAAGAGAATAGAGTTAAATAAGTATTGAAAGAACAAACCTACCACCTGGAATTATACATCCAGAGAAATTATTCTTCAGAAGTGAGGGGGAAATACAGATTTTCTCAGACACACAAACACTGAACAAATCCAGTGTTGGCAGACCTGCCATGCAGGAAATATTAAAAGTATTTCTTCAGGAGAAAGGAAAATGATATAGGCAAAAAACAGATCTTCATAAAGAAAGGAAAAGCTTTACAGAAGGAACAAATGAAAGTAACATAAAAATATTATTCTTAACAGGTCTAAAAGATAACAGTTTGTTTAAAGCAATAATAGTAACAGTGGTAGTAACAATATATTGGTGACTATTACATATGGATAACTGAAATGAGAGTGATGTCACAAGGAATATCAGGGAAGAATTGAGAATATTTTTATAAGATAACTGTACTACCAGTGAGGCAGTTAGTATTATTTGAAGGTGGAGTCAGATTAAACATGTATATTGCAAATTTTAGGCCAATCAGTAAAAAAATAAATAAAGTTCAAAGAATTTTATGTGTTATCCTAAAAGGAGAGTTAAAATGAAATTATATAAAATGTGCAATTAAAACCAGAAAAAGAGGGAAAATAAGCAAGAAATATAATGAATAAAAAACTTTAAAATACTGTAAATAATAATTTATATTACTACAGTGGTAGTAATACTACTACTTCAACAAAATACTAACCCCCCCCCCAAAATCAGCAGCATGAAAAG
>NC_041219.1:82213216-82301220 GCF_002837175.3 Physeter macrocephalus | reverse complement strand
GAAGCCCATGCGCAGCAGCGAAGACCCAACGCAGCCAAAAATAAATAAATAAATTAATTAATTAATTAAAAAACGAGTGGGTTACAGCTAATGAACTTCAAGACTATATCTGCAGATGAGTTCTTAGGAAACCCCAAGGTCAAAAGGGAAGAGAAAAACAAAGACATTAGAGGAATTTTAAGCCTCTGGCAGCTACAAAAATCACAGAAATTAAACACAGCCCAAATCATGGCCTGATTAACATAAAACCTCACAATAAAGGCTTTTTATCTTATTTCCTACTACCTGCTTCAACATATCCAGGTTCCAACAAAATCTTATAAACATACTAAAAGACAAAAAGAAACAAGCATGTAAACAATAACAAAAGGCAGCCCAAAGAGATGCAACAAGGATCAGAACCATACTCAGATAAAGACAGAGATGTTGGAATTATCAGAGAATTTAAAATATTAGTGACAATATATTTAAGGCTCTCAAAGAAAAAGCACACAACATGCAAGAATAGATGGGTAATGTAAGTGAGGAGATGGAATCTCTAAGAAATGATCAAAAAGAAATTCTACAAATAGAAAAAAACACTGTAACAGAAAAGAAATAACTTTGATGAGATTCTCAGTAGATTGGGTACATCCAAGTAAATAATTGATTAACTTGAAGACATCAATAAAAGCTTACCAAACTGAAATACCAAGAGTAAAAAAAAAAAAAAAAAGCTGCAACAGAACATCCAAGATCTGTGGGCCAATTTCATAAGGTATAATATAGACATAATTGGAACATCAGATGGGAAAGAAAGAGAAAATGGACCAAAAGACATATTTGGGGCTTCCCTGGTGGCGCAATGGTTGAGAGTCCACCTGCCGATGCAGGGGACACGGGTTCGTGCCCCAGTCTGGGAAGATCCCACATGCCGTGGAGCAGCTAGGCCCGTAAGCCATGGCCGCTGAGCCTGCGCGTCTGGAGCCTGTGCTCCGCAACGGGAGAGGCCACAACAGTGAGAGGCCCACGTACCGCAAAAAAAAAAAATTTAAAAAGACATATTTGAAGCAATAATGGCCAGGCATTTTCCAAAAGTAATGGCAGACCCAAAGCCATGGATTTGGGAAATTCAAAGAATGTCAAGCAGGATATATATCTATAAATAACTGTAATATATATTAGGCATTTTATATTCAAACAGCAGAAAATCATGACAGAGAGGAAATGTTTAAAAAAGTCAGATGATTAACAAAATGTCTTACCGACAGCAGAATAGGGTCAGAATCATAGAGAACTTCTCATCAGAAACTATACAAGCAAGAAGAGAATAGAGTTAAATAAGTATTGAAAGAACAAACCTACCACCTGGAATTATACATCCAGAGAAATTATTCTTCAGAAGTGAGGGGGAAATACAGATTTTCTCAGACACACAAACACTGAACAAATCCAGTGTTGGCAGACCTGCCATGCAGGAAATATTAAAAGTATTTCTTCAGGAGAAAGGAAAATGATATAGGCAAAAAACAGATCTTCATAAAGAAAGGAAAAGCTTTACAGAAGGAACAAATGAAAGTAACATAAAAATATTATTCTTAACAGGTCTAAAAGATAACAGTTTGTTTAAAGCAATAATAGTAACAGTGGTAGTAACAATATATTGGTGACTATTACATATGGATAACTGAAATGAGAGTGATGTCACAAGGAATATCAGGGAAGAATTGAGAATATTTTTATAAGATAACTGTACTACCAGTGAGGCAGTTAGTATTATTTGAAGGTGGAGTCAGATTAAACATGTATATTGCAAATTTTAGGCCAATCAGTAAAAAAATAAATAAAGTTCAAAGAATTTTATGTGTTATCCTAAAAGGAGAGTTAAAATGAAATTATATAAAATGTGCAATTAAAACCAGAAAAAGAGGGAAAATAAGCAAGAAATATAATGAATAAAAAACTTTAAAATACTGTAAATAATAATTTATATTACTACAGTGGTAGTAATACTACTACTTCAACAAAATACTAACCCCCCCCCAAAATCAGCAGCATGAAAAGTATTACATACCACTATCAGGTGGGATTATCTCAACAATGAAGGGTGTTTCTACATATGGAACTCAAACTGTGTAATACATTATATTAATAGAATGAAGGGGAAGAAAAACACATATGAGCATGTCAATTGATACACACAAAGCATTCGAAAAAAACCAACAACATTTTCTGATAATGACTCATCAAACTAGGAATAGAAGGGAACTTTCTCAAAATGATAAAGGGCATTTATTAAAATGCATATCTAATAACATCATACTCAATGTTAGGGAAAGTGTTCTCCCTAAGATCAGAAATAAGATAAGGATCCCCATTTTAGCCACTTGTAGTAAGCATTGTACTAAAAGTTCTAGCCAGAGTACTTAGGCAAGGAAAAGAAATAAAAGGTATCCAAATTAAAAGAAAAAAAAAAAAAAAAAAAAGAAAGAAAACTCTCTGTTTTCTCCGATGACATTATATAATGGAAATCCTAAATAGTCATTGGAAAAAACTATCAGAGGTAATTAATGAATTCAGTCATGTTACAGTATACAAAGATCAACAAATAAAATTCAGTTGTATTTCTATACCATGGCAATGAATAAACTGAATGAAAATCAAGAAAAAAATTTTATTTACAAGCAAAAAGTATAACACTTGGGAATAAATTAATTATGGATTTGCAGATTTATACCTTGAAAACTATAAAACATTCCTAAAAGAAATTATAGAAGATCTACATAAAGTGTAATATATCCCAAGAACATATATTAAAACAGTTAATTTTGTAAAGATGGCAATACTCCATAAAGTGAGGTACAGATTCCATAGAATCCCTATCAAAATACGATTTTCTTACACAGAATGAAAAGCTAATCATTTTATTTCTTCTACTTGTCCAATTGCTGTAGCTAGGACTTCCAATACTATGTTAAATAAAAGTTGTGACTGTGGGCATCCTTGTTCCTGATCGTAGAGGAAATGCTTTCAGCTTTTCAGCATTGAGTATGATGTTAGCTGTGGGCTTATCATATATGGCCTTTATTATGTTGAGGTATGTTCCCTCTATACCCACTTTTGGAGAGTTTTTATCATAAATGGATGTTGAATTTTGTCAAAAGCCTTTTCTTCCTCTATTGAGATGATCACGTGGTTTTTAATTCTTTGATTTGTTAATGTGGTGTATCACACTGATTGCTGATGTTGAACCATCTTTGCATCTCTGAGTTAAATCCCACTTAATCATGGCATATGGTTCTTTTAATGTATCGTTGAATTTGGTCTGTCAATATTTTCTTGAGGATTTTTACATATATGTTCCTCAGCAATATTGGCCTGCAATTTTTTGGGGGGTGATATCTTTGTCTGGTTTTGCTGTCAGGGTGATGCTGGCCTCTTAGAATGCATTTGAAATTCTTCCTCTGCAGTTTTTTGGAATAGTTTGGGAAGTATAGGTGCTAACTCTTCTCTAAATGTTTGGCAGAATTCACCTGTGAAGCTGTCTGGTCCTGGACTTTTGTTTGTTGGGAGTTTTTTTTATTACTGATTCAGTTTCATTACTGGTAATTAAGTAGTCTGTTCAAATTTTTTAAAAAATTTCTTTCTGGTTCAGTCTTAGGAGATTGTACTTTTCTAGGAATTTTTTTTCCTCCTAGGTTGTCTATTTTATTGGCATATAGTTGTTTATTGTTGTCTCTTACAATTTTTTGTATTTCTGTGGTGTCAGTTGTAACTTCTGATTTTTCATTTCTGATTTTACAAAAGCAAAAATAAACAAATGGGACCAGTTAGGCTTAAAAGCTTTTGCTCAACAAAGGAAACTATCAATAAAAGACAGTCTACTGAATGGGAGAAAATATTTGCAAATGACATGACTGATAAGGGACTAATATCCAAAATATATAAACAGATCATACAACTCAACATCAAAAAACAACCCAATTGAAAAATGGCCAGAAGGCTTAAATAGACATTCCTCCAAAGAAGACTTACAGATGGCCAACAGGTACATGAAAAGATGATCAACATTGCTAGTCATCAGAGAAATGCAAATCAAAACTACAATGAGATATCACCTCACAACTGCCAGAGTGGCTATCATCAAAAGACCACAAATAACAAATGTTGTTGAGGTTGTAGAAAAAAAGGAACCCTTATACACTGTTGGTGGAACTATAAATTGGTGCAACCACTGGGGAAAACAGTTGGTGCAGCTCCTGGGTATATATCCAAAGAAAACAAAAACATTAATTTGAAAAGATATATGCACCCCAGTGTTCATACCAGCATTATGTACAGTTGCCAAGATATGGAAGCAACCTAAGCGTCCATTAACAAATGAATGGATAAAGAAGGTGTGGTATATGTATACAATGGAATACTACTCAGCCATGAAATGGAATGAAATTTTGCCATTTGCAACAACATGGATGTACTTGGAGGTATTATGCTTAGTGAAATAAGTCTGCAGAGAAGGACAAATGCTTTATGTTATCACTTATATGTGGAATCTAAAAAATAAAACAAGCTGGTGAATATAAAAAAAAAGAAACAGCCTCACAGATACAGAGAACAAACTTGTGTTTACCAGCGGGGAGAGGGAAGGGGGAAGGACAAGATAGGGGTAGAGGATTAATAGGTACAGGCTACTATGTATAAAATAAATAAGCTACAAGGATATATTGTACAGCACAGGGAATATAGCCAATATTTTATAATAATTATAAATGGAGTATAACCTTTAAAAATTGTGAATCACTGTTAATATACTTGAAATTTATATAATATTGTGAATCAACTATACCTCAATTTAAAAAAAAAAGCCAATCCTAATATTCATATGGAATTGCTGGGAAACCTGAATAGTCAAAAGAGTTTTGAAAAAGAACATAGTTGTAGGACACACACATCTCAATTTTAAAATTTATAACTAAACTACAGTAATCAAAACAGTGTAGTTTTGGCATAAAGATTTGCATATAGGGCTTCCCTGGTGGCGCAGTGGTTGAGAGTCCGTCTGCCGATGCAGGGGACATGGGTTTGTGCCCCGGTCCGGGAAGATCCCACATGCCGCGGAGCGGCTGGGCCCGTGAGCCATGGCTGCTGACCCTGCGCATCCGGAGCCTGTGCTCCGCAATGGGAGAGGCCACAACAGTGAGAGGCCCTCGTACCGCAAAAAAAAAAAAAAGATTTGCATACAGATCAGTGGGATAGAATTGAGAGTCCAAAAATAAACCCGTACTATCTATGGCCAATTGATTCTCGACCAGGATGCTAAGACCATTCAGTCATTCAGAGGCGATAGTATAGTCTCTTTAACAAATGGCACCAGGACAATTGGATATGCACCAATAGAAGAAAGCAATTGGATTCTTACACCATGTAAAATTTTAATTCTATATGGATCAAATACTTAAATATAAGACCACAGGTATATAATACTTAGAAAAAAAATTAGGAGTAAATCTTCATGACTTTGGATTTAGCAATGTTTTCTTAGATGCAATACCAAAAACTTAAACAAAGAAAAATAAATTGGAGTTGATAAAATTTTAAAATATTTTTGAATCATAGGACAATAAAATGAAAAGACAATGCGCTGAAGGGGAAAAAATTTGCAAATCATATATTTTATGAGTCTATTGTCAAAAATATATAACTTTCACAAGTCAACAAACAACCCAAGTAAAAAATCAGAAAGGTCTTGAATAGACATTTCTCCAAAGAAGATATACAAATGGTTAAGAGTACATGAAAATTTGTTCAACATCATTAGTCATTAGAGAAATGCAAATCAAAACCACAATGAGAAACCACTTCTGATCCAATCCGATGGCTATAATTATGAGAATAAATAAATAAATAAAAGGAAAATATCAAGTGTTGTTGAGAATTTGGAGAAATTAGAACCTTATACATTTTTGGTGGGAATGTAGAATAGTGTAACCACTTTGAAAAATAGTTTGGCAGTTCCTGTATAACTTAAATATAAGCTTTCCATATGATCCATCAATTCTATTCCCAGGTATATATCCCAAAGACATGAAAACAGGTGTTTAACAAAAACTTGTACAAGAATGTTTGTAGAAGCACAATTTTCAATAGCAAAAGATGGAATCAACCCAAGTGTTCATTAATTGATAAATGGATACACAATATATGGTATATCCAAATTTCTGTATGTTAGTTTTGTATCCTGCTACCTTTCCTAATTCATTTATCAATTCTAGTAGTTTTTGTTTGGAGTGTTTAGGGTTTTCTATATATAGTATCATGTCATCTGCATATAATGACAATTTTACCTCTTTCCTTCCAATTTAGATACCTTTTATTTCTTTTTCTTGTCTGATTGCTGTGGCTAGGACTTCCGATGCTGTGTTGAATAGAAGAGGTGAGAGTGGGCATCCTTGTCTTATTCCAGATTTTAGCAGGAAGGCTTTCAGCTTTTCACCATTGAGTATTATATTGGCTGTGGGTTTGTCATAAATAGCTTTTATTACACAGAGATGTGTTCCCTCTATACCTACTTTGGTAAGAGTTTTTACCATGAATGGGTGTTGAATTTTGTCAAATGCTTTTTCTGCATCTACTGAGATGATCATGTGGTTTTTGTGTTTTCTTTATGTGGTGTATCACATTGATTGATTTGTATATGTTGAACTATCCTTGTGAACTTGGGATGAATCCCACTTGGTTATGGTGTATGATCTTTCTTTGTGTTGTTGGATTTGGTTTGCTAATATTTGTTGAGAATTTTTGCATCTATATTCATCAGAAATATTGGCCTGTAATTTTTTTTTTTTTTCTGGTGGTGTCTTTGGTTTTGGTATCAAGGTGATGGTGGCTTCATAGAATGTCTTTGGGAGTGTTCCCTCCTCCTTCTCTCTTCCAAAAGATTGAAGGTTCCTATAAGTTCTTCTTTGTATGTTTGGTAGAATTTGCCTGTGAAGCCATCTGGTCCTGGGCTTTCTTTTGTAGGGAGTTTTTTAATTACAGATTCTATTTCACTTCTGTTGATTATCTATTTCCTCTTGATTCAGTTTTTGGTGAACTGTATGTGAAATAATCAGAAAGGGAATGTAAAAAGACAATACCTTTTAAAATCACACCTCCAAAAGTAAAATACTTAGGAATAAACCTGACCTAAGAGGTGAATGACTTATACACTGAGAACTATAGAACATTAATGAAGGAAACTGAATATGATTCAAAGGAAATGGAAAGATATTCCATGCTCTTGGGTTAGAAGAATTACTATTGTTAAAATGGTCATACAACCCAAAGCACTCTACAGATTTAATGCAATCCCTATCAAATTACCCATGACATTTTTTCACAGAACTAGAACAAATAATCCTAAAATTTATATGGAACCATAAAAGACTCAGAATTGCCAAAGCAGTCCTGAAGAAAAATAACAAAGCAGGAGGCCTAACCATCTCAGACTTCAGACAATATTGTAAAGCTATAGTAATCAAAATGGCATAGAATTGGCAAAAAAACAGAATGTAAGTTGGTTCAGCCACTATGGAAAACAGTATGAAGGTTCCTCAGAAAACTAAAAGTACAATTACCATATGATCCAGCAATCCCACTCCTGGGCATATACCCAGACAAAACCATAATACAAAAAGATACATGAACCCCTATGTTCATAGCAGCACTATTCACAATAGTTAAGACATGGAAGCAACATAAATGTCCACGGACTGCTGAATGGAGAAAGAAGACATGGTACAAATATATAGTGGAATACTACTCAGCCATAAAAAGAACAAAATAATGCCATTTGCAGCAACATGGATGCAACTAGAGATTATCATACTAAGTGAAGTAAGTCTGAAAAAGACAAATACCATATGATGTCACATGTGTGAAACCTAAAATATGACACAAATGAACCTATCTATGAAACAGAAACAGACTCATGGATATAGAGAACCGACTTGGGATTGCCAAGGGGAAGGGTGTTGGGGGAGGGATGTAGTGAGGGATTGAGGTTAGCAGATGTAAGATATTATATATAGAATGGATAAACAAGGTCCTACTATATAGCACAGGCAACTATATTCACTATTCTATGATAAAACATAATGGAAAAGAATACATATAAATAAAGAATGTGTATGTATATACATATATATAACTGAATCACTTTGCTGTACAGCATAAATTATCACAACATTGTAAATCAACTATACTTCAATAAAAATTTTTTAAAAATTAAAAAACAATGTATGGTATTCCATATAATAAAATATACCATAAAATATATGGTATATCCATATAAAATACTATATCATAAAATGTGGTATATCTGTATAATAAAATCCATGTATTATAATATAATAAAACACAATATATGGTATATCCATAAATAATGAATGAAATACCAATACATGCCACAACATGGATGAACCTTGAAAACACTGAAGCAAGTAAAAGAAGCCAGACACAAAAAGTCACATGTTTTATAATTTCACTTGTATGAAATATCTAGAATAGGCAAATCCATAAGACAGAAAACAAATTAGTGGTTGCCTGGTGTTGGGAGAGGGAGGAATGGGGAGTGACTGCTTAATAGGTATAGGTTTCTTTTTGGAGGGAAGATACGTTTTTTAATAAGATGGTGTGAAAGTTGCACAACATAGTGAATGTACTAAATGCCACTGAATGTTACTTTTTAAAATGATGAATTTTACATTATATGATTTTACTATAATATAAAAAGCTATTACATATACAGAGAAAATACAATTGAGAATGAAATAGTTTATGGGGGTTCTTTCTACATATAATCTCTCAATATGCTTTCAAGCCCTGTTAGGATTCACCACTGAACAAGCAATTGACCAATATAGAGTATTCACCTAAATTATCATCTTTTGTCTTGCCATCCTATTATATGTGAACATGCATTTCTCACATACAATATATCCTTCAAAATAGAATTATTTAAACTTTACTGCACCCTGTGGTAACTTGTGACCATTACTGTTCATCTTGAAAAAATGTTTAACATGAACATGTTCAGTAGTTATTTTCAGTTCCCTACAATGAGATACAATTTATATTATTTATGAAAGGCAGCCTAAACCCACGTATAATAGTCTGCTCTCTTCCTTGATATATGGAATTATAGTATATGCTTATAAAGCAGTCAAACCCAGTTATATATTCTATTTTATTTATAGATATATACATTTGGCATCATAGTTGTTAGGAATTCGTGAAACAAAGATATTTAAAAGAGCAGGTGAAAAAGATCAACAGCCTTGATCAACAACCTTGCTCTTACTCCCTTAAATAGTGACCCATTTTTTTTGTGGTACAGTGTTTTAAAAGAGTGGTCATTTGGTGATTATCAGGTGTGTGATTATCAGGATCAGCTCTTTAACTTACCCTTTGAATCCAGTCTTCCACAATGGAAAGGCCAATACCAACTCTCAGGTACCCTCCTAAAATAAGACAAATTAAATAAAGGTATAGCCTATAATGAAATGAAAAGCTATACCCGTTCCAAGTTTAAATAACGTTTAGTTTTATTATATTGAACCCACTCATAATTATTCAGTGTCCCAACCTTCCTGCTTAGTACTTATCAAAGAGAAAAATTACAAAGGTAAATAAAATACATTTTGATAACAAGGAGTTTGCATTCCACTAGAAATTGTTTCTCTTATATTCACATTTGTTAAGTATTTCACATATTTTTATAAAATGTTGATAAATTCAGATATTTCGCATTTACTTCCCTCTCTTACTCGTCTATCCTTTTTTAACTTGGCTTCTACTTCTGGTACAATTTCCAATTGCTTACCTAGGTCTGACATTAAAATCAGGAATATTTTCCATAATGTACTCATGCCCCAAGTTCTTTCCAAACTGTCTGGATATTCCTGAAACCAGAAAAGCATCTCTCCCTGGCCCTACCGTAAAAGAGAAAGTGATAGGAATACTACATCTAGTCAAAATAGATTCTAAGTATCTTCTGAGACATCACCATGTCCTTCTTCCTAACACACACCATGTAAGGTTTGTCATTGCTTTCTTCGGAATAGTCCAATGACATCTTAACTGACATCTCTTTCTTAAAGAACCACCACCCTGTAATTCATCCTCCTTACCACCAACAAAATGCTCCTTATATGACAAATTTGATAATACTACTCTCCTGACAAAACTTCTTTAATAACTTGCCAAAGCTCACATAAATTCCAAGTCATTTAGCGTAGCATCGATTTTTCAAAATCTGTACCTACCTATATTCTAAGAAACATCTCAGCTTTTCTTCCATTGTCTGAACACCAGTCCTATGATGCAGATATCAGACTGCTCCACGTTTTTTTTTTTATTTTTATTGTTTTTTTGCTCCACGTTTTTAAACACATACTCTAGCCCTCTTCTGTTTGTAAATTAGGAAAATTAGAAAATTCTATTTCTTCTGCCTAGATTTTTCTTCCCAAGCTTGTCTGCTTGGCAAACATTTATTCAAACTTCAGTACACTTCAGTTTCAAGTTCTTTGAGAAGTTTCTCTACACTTTGAAGGCAAAAATAAGACCTTTCTTTTTTCTTCCATTCCACAGCACTTTGTAAATGTCTGTGTTGTCAGTGTGCTGTCATAGTTAATTGAGTACATATCTGTCTCATGAAATAGACATAGTTATCCTCCTGTGTCTGATCTTTTCTTCTGTCTCTATTTATAATCCCCAAGGTCTGATATTTGTTCTTTTTAATTTCCATGCATATTTGTCTTTAAAATGTGATGTCGTTGATGTTGATGATACCTATGAAGAAATTGGTAATTATATTGAATATCTACTATTTGACAAGCCCTGGGACAAGTGCTGTATGTACATTAATTACTTTAATTTCTTAGAAATTACTTATTTTCTTTCAGCCTTACAAGATGGCTTATTTTACATACCAACCATAATGATATTCAGAGAGCATATCTAATTTCTTTAAGACCACACAACTAGTAAATGTGGTTCTACATTTTCTCCTTAATCAGGCAAAGTGACAGACTTCCTGGATTTGACTCCTAGATTTGTCACCTATTGGTGACATTGACATGCTATATGTTTTCTCTCAGTTTCCCCATCTATAAAATGGGCCAATCCTAGTAAATAACTCATAAGTTGTTATAAGTGTTCAACAAATCAACAGTTATAAGAAGTATTTAGAATAGCATTTACTGTGGAGTAAGAATGATAAACTTATTTTTAACATCTCCCAGAATTCTTTGACCTGTTTTGTCTTCCTTTATTCCCACTCCTTATGATTTCAGAATTTTCATCTCTTTATATCCAGTTGTTTCATTGGCATTCCTTTCTGGATATACAGTGACCCATAAACAATAAAGATAAGTATTTTATTATACCTTAATTTGAGTATACAGGCAGAGAGGAGCTCTGGGGTCTACCAAGCACCTTTTCATGATACATGATAGTGGATTAAGAAAATATTTGGCAGAGTTAAAGGAGAGAGTGGATTGAAGAGTTTATGCTAGGGGTTGGCCAACCAGCCACAGATAATATATAAATGAATTCACCTGGCTATGTTCCAAAAAAAACTTTGTTTTTAGATAGTGAAATTTGAATTTCACATAATTTTTATGTGTCAGAAAAAAATTATTGAATTTTTTTTCAACCATCTAAAAACAAAAAGAAACATTCTCAGCACACAAGCTATACAAAAGCAGGTGTTAGGCCACATTTGTCCAGTGGCCATGGTTTGGTGATCCCTGATTTGGACAAAGAAACTCATCAGAGAAATGTTTATGTTTAGTTCTCCTCCCATAGGTTGCTGTGTTAGTTGCTATTCAAACATTCTTCTAATATATATTTTTTTAATCACCAATAATTAAACTCTTTGCTCTTTGAGTTTTAGCTGAGGGTCTTCTTCTCTGAGGCAGGGATAGCTAAGGTCTGTATTTAAAATATCTGTGGAAGAAGGAGGGAGCTAAGACACTATAAATAACAGGATGGCAGATACACATATACACTTCTATTACAACTGTAAAATATTTTCCTAGCACATGTGTACCAGTGAAGAAATCTGACGAGTGATAACTCTGGACTGGAATACGTGAGTTCTGAATGGATTGAATAGAGTGGGCAACTAGACGGCACTTCCTTTATTTCTTCAAGCTGATCTGGCCATTTACCACTCTGTAGATGAGTGTGAAATATCAAATATTATTTGAAACTTAAGATTCTTGAGATCTGCCTTAAGTTACTCCCAGCACAAATTACTCCCTTTGGAAAATCAGGCATTTGAGAGGTGAAGCAAGAAAGGGCCCTTTTGACATAATGTGTTTCCTTTGGAGATGTGTGGAGAAAGAGAAAAACAAATGTAGAAAGTAAATATATGACAAAAGCAGAAAAATCAGACAGGTTCAGTTTTTCATTTCACTCCCTACTTTGCAGTTAAGTTCCTTTGAAATCATTGAGAATCTTTAATGCAGGGGAGATCTGCACAAGGCCAAGAGAAATGAAGATCTGATCTGTAAAGATCAGTGTCCAATAAAAGATTACATAAAGTGCTGCTGTTTTTTTGTTTTTTTAGTTTTTCTTTTTTTCTCCTGACTATCAAAGCAAATGATTTTGGGGGTAGACAGCCATTTAATTATAGTAGTTATCTGGTTAATTGTTACATGGTACTACTTACTTTACCTAGGGTTTAATTCAGTTTTGCTGTGTGTTGAAATATCCTGGAGATGTCAACAAGAATAAAAAATTCAGTAGTTGTAAATGTTAAGCATGATATAATTAATAAAGAGAAGTTTTGTGATTGAACTAATAGGGAAGATTAAAGTATATGAGGTATTTTTTGGTAAGGTATTTTTGTTTTTGTTTCTATTTTTAGTTCTATTGCAGAATAGTTTACCAGCCCTAACAAAATATTCTTGCAAAAAAGCAGCACTTAAGTCTTTGCACATCTTGATTTGTCCACTTAGCTTTCTAGCTACTACTCCATTTCAGCTCACTCGCTCACTAATGATTTAGGGCCAGGCAAGCCTCTATCTTTTGGGAAAACCTGATAGAATTTAAATCTCAAGAGAAAAAAAGCTAATCATAAATTCTCTAGAAACTATTACAGTGTAAAAAGTATTAATTCTTATGATTATATATAAAACATTCATTTAAGTGAAGTGAAACTGTAGAAGGAGTAATGATGTTAACATAACCAATCACAAAACCTTGAGTCTATTCTAAGACAAGTATATAAAAATTAGGAAATCCTTCTAAATGTCAGACTTTCCTATCACATCTCTGTAGCCTTTTTTGTATTACGTAAGAGGAAATATATGTTTATAAACCCATAGGAAAGTATGTTTTTAATGTGTCTCATATTCCCCCACTACCCATGTTGTTTGGTCATCTTAGGGAATAAGTCAACTCTTTAGCAAAATGTCATATACTCGGTTCTTAGATTGTGAGCAGTGGCTAGATTAAAAAAAAAAAATTATGACTGAGCCACCATGATTGTCACCCACCCTTCTTAAAACTTCGCCTGATGGCAGATAATTAGAAAGTCCAGAAGGAAGCTAATCGTTGACAACCATAAATTTTCTGTGATTCAGATATGAGATAGGAGGAAATATTTGGTACTCTATTCCTACTATTAAATTACTAGAGAAGAGCCAGCTTTTATCCTCCATGATGGCTGGTAGCTTTCCTATTCCTCAATTTATAAATATTAATTGGTCAACCTACTCTTTATAAAGACTATGCTAGTACTAGGACATGTCTCCAAATAATGACTTCAAGGAACTT
Organism: Physeter macrocephalus; assembly: GCF_002837175.3. Lineage (NCBI taxonomy): Eukaryota > Metazoa > Chordata > Mammalia > Artiodactyla > Physeteridae > Physeter > Physeter macrocephalus. The sequence continues at coordinate 82,287,417 of NC_041219.1, read as the reverse complement.
ACAGTCCAGTTGAGAAAATATAATTTCTTATTAAAAAATACCTTTTATAAAGAAGAATTCAAATAAGTTATGTAGATATACTGCCCACCTTAAAGTGTTACAACATAATTCCCCATCCCTTAAGTGTAGTTTACTTTTAGTGACTCGCTTTCAAAGACTAAAGTAGTGAAATGAAGAAAAAAGTAACTTCAGTTGAAGAAACCTGGCAAAATTTATAGTGGAAAATCCTGCATACCTTTGCTATGTGATAAAGGTGAACATTACTGGTAATAAGTTATGTTGATAGCATGTACTCTTGTTATGATGTGTTGAGAATATTTTTTCACCTCTATCATCTTCCACCCAAACACACATAACCCCAGTCTAATCATAAGAAAACACAAAACAAATCCTAATAGAGAGACATTCTACAAAATACCTAATCAATACTTCTCAAAACTGACAAGGTCATGAAAAACAAGGAAATTCTGAGAAACTGTCCCAGCCAAGAAAAACCTAAGGAGACATGATGACTAAGTGTAATGTGGTATGCTGGATGGGATTTGGGACCAGAAAATAGGATATTAGGTAAAAAATAATGAAATCTGAAGAAAGTGTGGACTTTAGTTAATGATGGTGTATTATTGGTCATTAATTATAACTGATGTACAATACAAATATTAGGAAAAACTGTAGGATATATAGGAACTTTCTGTACTATTTTTGCAAGATTTTGTAAATCTATAAGTATTCTAAAATAGAGTTCATCAAAATGGGTTTTTAAAATCATAATTTTAAAGAAGAAATTGGCAGAGAAATAAAAGATGACATATTTAGTAATGGGGAAAAAATATGGGAAGCCTAACAAACCCAGAATCAGTGGATGTATTTTTGACTATTTCGTAAACTTCTTTTATAATATTTGCACATGAAGTTTTGTTGCTATATCATCTGTCATAAAAGTAATACAGAAATTAAAAGTAAAGTCACTCAGGTGTATCATATAACAAATAAATGTATTTACATACTTATGTCTGACACAGTTGAAGCAATCACAAGAATATAAGTATTCTTTTTAGTATCACGACATCTTTGTTTTAAGTCTCTTCCAAAGAGAAGTATGCAGGAAAAATTGTTTTATGCCATCTGGTTCCACTGTTGCATATACCCGTACATTTAGGTAACACTTCATGTTGGATAAATAGATATAAAACATATGCAATAGTTTTATTGCTAGTACTGATCACAGTAAATCCCAGGGTTTTAAATGGGGCTGTAGGAGTTACATTATTTATAAATTACTTAAAATATTTCTGTAGAGACAGTAACATATATGTATGTTAGTTTAAGCTACACTTTAGGAGCAGTGAGTTGTGCTAGTCAGAAATTCTGATTCCAGAGGTTGTCAGCCAGCATTTAATAGGAAGGTCACGTACCAAAGGTAGATGCTATCAATAGTTACTGCCTGTACTTCAGCCACACTTAACTCATTCAACATCTGGGACCCACACTGGCAGCCAGCCCAGGCCCCTGTGGCTGTGCAAGTGCAGAACACCAGTCTAGAGCCCCACAGCTGACCCCCACCAACATATGCACTCCAGAGGCTAGCCCCCCCACCCCTGCTCCCCGCTGTCACCCTGCGTGCCCTGTGCCCAGTGGCCCATCACCAGCCTCCGCTGCAGTGCCCATGCTCGTGGGGAAACTGTGCAGCAGCCACAAGAGTACATGTGCACAGCTAGGACTCCACAGCTGCTTGTGGGCCCAGATTTGGCCCTTTCTTCTGTCACTGGCCTACACCACTGGGCTCACCAATATCTAGCCCCTTCAGCTGTGCACTTGTACACCCCTGGCCTGACTCCCAACACCAGCCTTCACCACCATATGCCTGTGGTGAGAACCAACAGTCACAGCGGTGCACGTGAACGGCTACCCTCCCACAGCTGCCGGTTAGCCCACAATTGGCCCTGGCCCCCATCACTACATGTGTGTTTGCAGCCGGCCTCTGCCGTTACATAGGCACATGCAGCTGGCCCCTGGAGACAAGTGTATGTATACCACCAGCTCTAGCAAACACAGTCATCTGCCAGGTCCCTGGCCACAGGACCTGTAGGTGCTGCTGAGGACCCCAGTAGCCCTTGCAGCCTCTGGAGACACCGCCACTCCCTTGCAGTGCTCACCAAGGACCACACAGTTGTTGATACTGTGGACCACAGTGTCTACAAAGAGTCACAGTGCCTTCCCCCAACCCTGCCAGGCCCAGAGGTGCCACATGCCCCACGCTTGGCACTCTGAACCACTAGACCCAGGGTCACGGCATGCTCCAGGGTGCCCACACCCACAGGTGAAGGTTGTTCCTTATGAAAGTCACTCCATAAATTATGGAAGAGGTGATTGCATCTATGAATATGCAGGCACCTGCACAAGGCTTCAGGAATCAGGAAGAGTCAGGGAAACACGGCTTCACCAAAGGAACACAGTAAACTTCCAGTAACTGATCAAAAGGAAGTGGAGATACAGGAAATGCCCAATAGAGAATTCAAAATAATTGTTCCAAACATGCTCAGAGAGCTACAATAGAACACAGATAAATAATTTAACAAAATCAGGAAAACAATACAAGAACAAAAGGAGAAGTTCAACAAAGAGAAGACATAAAAAAGAACCAAACCGAAATTTATGAAATAATGAAAAAAAAAAGAATAGGACATAGGAGAAAGTAAATACAGTTTAAAGGTTCAAAATTTCTATCAGAGTTGAGAAAGATGGAAACAAAATGATTTGTATTAATCCGCAATGAGGCAAGAATGCCAATTGTAATCTCTAGAGTAATTACTAAAATATGGTTTAAAATGTGTAACTTACAAGGTGGAGGTGGAAAAGAAGAAAATTATACTATTTGTACGATCTAAAAATCATCAAGACAGAAAAAAAGATAATATAACTAAAAATCTGAGACAAATAGAAAATAAATAGTAAGATTGTGGCTCTAAACAGAATTATTAATTACATTAAATCAAAAAGAAAAATTCACTAAGTAAAAGTTTAAAAAGTCAAAGCAGATGAAAAGTTAACCCAATTTCATGTATCTTACAAAACACTTCTGTAAGACAACTCAGAATGATTTAAAGCAATGTGCATGCAAACATTAATCAAAAGAAACTGCTATACTTATACAATGTTGATTTTAAGTAAGGGATCTTAAATGCAGCTAACGAGGAACACTTTATAGTAATAAAAAAGGTTAATCTAACAGGAAAAGATCATAAATTCTCTTGGTATACCTTCCAGAATTAATCTATTCCAGGAACTATTATGCCAGTAACATAAATATGTTGTTCTGATTCACAGTCTTTTCAGCCTATGAAACTGTCACTAGGACTACATTTTGGTAACCAGTATAAACACTTAAGAACTGAGACTCATGAGATTTAATTGATTAGTTGCTTTACCCATGAAACTGGTTTCAGTCTGTAGGAAATATAAATGATAAACATAGCAGTTACTTTGCTGATGACAGTTTCATGCTGGATACCAATTTGTCTTATTGTATCCATAGCAAAATGGCAAAATATACTGGGCTTTGATTGCCTAATATCTTTATAGTATTACTCATTCTGGAAATGTTATAAATTTCTCATTTAGGCAATTTTACATTTACATGTTTACACTTTATATTTTGGTCTTAAAGATAAGGAATAATAGTTGTAAAGCTATTAATGGTATATGCGTCAGGATTTTTTCCACACCTACTTACTAAAGGTATTTTTAAAATGTCTAAGGAAGTCATCAATGTTAAAAAATAATCTAATAACCAACTAGTGCTGTGAACCTTCTTAAGAAGTCATAGTTTAAACCATTAATTGAATTTACTGTTTTTAAGGGCACTTCTGTCAGGAAAAAAATGAAAATTATTATCTTGAAAAAATCGTAGTAAACATTTTGCTTTTTAAAATCTGCAGTCAGATAAAAATCGATTCAAAATAGCAAAGCCTTTTAGAGCTACTAGGATTGTAATTGAGAATGGACACCAAAATTAAATAGCTGTAGCTGTTAGAGTTTTCTTGGCTACTGACTTGAAATTTTCAGATATAGGTTATAATTTTTTTTTTTTTTTTTTTTTTTTTTTTTTTTTTTTTTTGCGGTACGTGGGCCTCTCACTGTTGTGGCCTCTCCCGCTGCGGAGCGCAGGCTCCGGACACGCAGGCTCAGCCGCCATGGCTCACGGGCCCAGCCGCTCCGCGGCATGTGGGATCTTCCCGGACCGGGGCACGAACCCGTGTCCCCTGCATCGGCAGGCGGACTCTCAACCACTGCACCACCAGGGAGGCCCTAGGTTATAATTTATCTGTTACCTCCTGTTATTATATTGAAAATTCTTGGCTTTTGTGTGTGATTCAACTTGCCAATTAGTCCTACAGCTCTGTTGAGGGAACAAAGATATTAAACAAAGCCTGCTCTTTAATCTAGGAGATTCCCCATAGTGATTCCATGTACTGCCAAATTTCACAGATTGACATCTTATTGTAATCTTGCATAGCAAAGCAGAAATATTCACAAGAGGTAGATACTTTGACCTGGAAAAGAGACCGGAGCATAAGTACAATCTCTGCTGTAGTGAATATTGATATATTTTTACCTATGGTGAAAATAAAAGACATGATGGATAATCTGTTCCACCTGCAGCTTTATGACAAAAATAACACACAAACAAACAAAACAATAATCCTCCTACATTTTTTAAAGAATTAAAGGAAGTGGATGTAAATAGCATATTCTCTTTATTTCAGTTAAGTATACGATACTAATTTATGGGCCATTTATTTGTAATATATAATATTTAGAACTGGGATGGTTACTAGATATAACCAAACACTCATTTTACAAAATGAGGAAATTGAGGCTGGGAATTCAAGTATTTGTGGGAAATCTGTCCGTCTTCAACTCAAACCCACTACCTTGAATATATCTACAAGATAACTGTCATATTCTAATGCAAATTAGTATTTTCTTCTCTGAATTCCCATTTATGAACTAAGTCTTTTAAGAATAGATGTAGTAATTGGTTAATTTTTTGAATAAGATATTAATCTTATATCATGTTTGGCACATTATAAGTGTTAAATAAATATTAGAATAAAAGAGATAATACCATCACAAAAATTTCATAGTTACACTTTACTCACTTAAGACGGAACATATTATTTTTAAAATAACAGATGTTTAAATGTCACTTATTTTCCATATTTTCATAAAATATACTACCGTGATAGTAAATTAGTAATTAATACAAATTCTAATGCCAGCGTACATGGGCAATAACTAAACAGTTATATACCACTTACCATTTCCCTAATGATTTACATGGTTTAGCTCAATGAAACTTTAGGGTTAATCCTGCCTAAGAGGGTAGGTACTGTTGTTATCTTGATTTTACAGATAAGGAAACTTGAATTCAGAGGAGTTGAAATTTGAATTTAGGACTCTTAAGAAACACACTGTAATATGGGTTTCATTTACAGTATCTTAGTAATGTCCATGTAAAGATGCACACTGAGGTGCTGGAAACACAGAACTGCCTGGAGTTCAGGAGGGAGTTAAATTTTGGAGATATAAATTTGGAACTCATCAGATATCAAGGGAATGGATGAAGGGTCCAAAAAAGAATATAAATTAAGGCTAGGGGGAATGCATCACTGCAGTTCAAATTAAATAACGTAGAGAGTGAGTAGCAGAGTCATTAAGACCAGATAAAGTCTCCTACAAGACAGAAACACGATTAAGATGAAGAGTATACTTTAATAGCTATATTTAAAGTGAACAAATTGTCATATATTTTCAGTTTTATTTTTACTGTTAAATACAATTTTCTAGGTTAAATAATTCAGAATAAGAAATGTGATATTTACCCATTACTATTTTATTATAAAAAATTATGGAATTATCAAAAAAAGATCATTCACTGTATATATTTTTAATGCAACTATGTTTTAAACACATTGAACCTTCTACCATGAAGTTGTCTCACTTCACTTGTATAGTTATAGGTACACAGGAATCATTACAATTTAGTGCATTCATTTGTTCATTCAACAAATATAAAGAACCTATTAAGTGTTAGGTATTGTTTTAAGCGCTGGAGGATTTATCAGCATGTAGAAGATAATTTCTTCCTTTTTGCATGTGTCTCATGTTCTGGTGAGGCAAGATATTGACACATGTAAATAACGAATGACAGAATTTCAGATATTGAGAAGTTCTCTAAAAAAATAAATAAATAAAAGAAATGCAATAGGGAATTGTGGTAAGTAAGTGAGTGGATCCTAATTTATCTAGCACAATCAGAAAAGGCTTTTTTGAATGGCTAACATTTGGGGTAGAAGGTGGATGTTGCGAATGCATGAGCCTTGGAAATATTTGGGACTCGGTTATAGGCAACAGGAAATGCAAGTGTAAAGATCACACTTGACTTACTGAAAAGTTAGTAAGGGAGATAAAATGGCCAGAGGTAAATTAATATGGGGTACACTGTAGTGGTTGATTTTAGAAACACAGGCAAGATGATATAACAATTTATTATTATATTAGGACTACAGAGTATGATATTATTATGTTTGTTGCCCTTGGTAAGGGGTTTATGTTGTCCTCCATATACTATGGAAAGTCATGGAAGGGATTTAAGCAGGAAAATGATGATCTAATACATGCTTTAGAAAAAAGAATGTGGCCTTTTTGTGGAAAATAAACTGTTGTGAGAAAAAAGTAAAACGAAGAAAGATAGAGAGGAGACTGTGAAACTACAATAGCCGCCCCCGCCATGTGCAGTTTCACTTTCTGCAATTTTAGTTACCCGCTGTCAACAGATCTGAAAATATTAAATGGAAAGTTCCACAAATAAATAATTCATAAGTGTTAAATTGTGGGTTGTTCTGAGTTGTCGCACCATACTGTTCCATCCTGCCTGGGATCTGAAACATCCCTTTGTCCAGCATATCTAGCCCATTAGTCACATAGTAGCCACCTGGGTTATCAGATCAACTGTCAGGGTACTGCAATGCTTACGTTCAAATAACCCTTATTTTACTTAATAGTGGCCCCAAAGTGCAAGAGTAGCGATGCTAGCAATTTGGATATGACAAAGAGAAGCCGAAAAGTGCTTCCTTTAAATGAAGATGTGAAAGCTCTCAACTTAATAAGGAAAGAAAAATATCGTATGTTGAGGTTGTTAAGCTCTATGGTAAACACAAATCTATCCATGAAATTGTAAAGAAGGAGAAGGGAATTCATACTACTTTTGCTATTGTACCTCAGACTGAAAAAGTTATGGCTGCAGTGTTTGCTAAGTGCTTAGTTAAGATGGAAAAGACATTAAATTTGTACAGAGATTTTGATAGAGAAAGAGAGCACATTCACATAATTTTTATTACAGTATATTGTTATAATTGTTCTATTTTATTATTAGTTATTGTTGTCAATCTCTTACTGTGCATATAAATTAAACTTTATCATAGGTATGAATGTATGGAAAAAAACAGTATTTATAGGGTTTGGACTATTCGTAGTTTCAGGCATCCACTGGGGGTCTTGGCACACAACCCCCATGGATGACGGGGGCTACTGTAGATCGAGTAAGAAATGATGGTAATTGGTCTAGGAATGAAACAGAGGAAACCGTGAGATGTGACTAAATTACAAATTTATTTGGCGGTAAGACCAGCAGGAGTGCTAATGATTGAATATTGAACTAGAGGGACACAAATCGATCAAGAATGACACCTGGAGTTTTGGTCTGAGCAATGGAAGGTAGATAATGCTGTTCTATGATGAGAGGACAAACTAGGGAAGGAGCTGGCTTGTGAAGGGGGAGTGAGAGGAGTGATACAAGATGCTTTCAAACCTTCTGTTCTTCATCACTCTGGTGAGCTTGGATGAATCTATTGGAAGCAAAGGATCCATTTTACTTTGTATAGAGTAAAATATAAGTAGTATATTTTAGTAGAGATTTTATATTTTGTATATAAGTAGTAGAGACAGGCATGGGGATAAAGGAGGGATTTTAAGACTGGGCAAGACTTGATTGTGTTTAAAGACTGAAGGAAAGGAGCTACATGTGATAGGAAGAATGATAGAGAGGAAGTGACTGATGAGCAAAGCCCCGGAAAAGCCAAGAAGGTAGGACATTATGTGTACATATTTATGAATTGGCTATCTATAAGGTATTCCATGTTATAATACTTGAAGAGGAGCAGTAAGAATTGGTTTAGATGAAGTGATGAATATGGTGAAGGAGGTAAAGGCTTTCATGTATAAAAGTGATCTACTGAAAATAAGAAAGGATATTGGAGGAGATTTAAAGACTGTTATGTCTAAAATCAATGTTAAAGGAAATGTCATTGAAAAGATGGGGACAGCTGAAGACCAAACTAAAATGGAAGGCCCAAAGTTTATAATAATACACATTTTCATGGAAGATAACTGTCTACTGCAGGTTTCAGAAGTTATACATGATTATAGATGTTATGTTTTAGTATGGAACCGCTTTTCAAATTCCACTGAACTGTGCAACAACTAAACTACAGAGGTGCAAGGGAAAAGCAGTGTCTCATAGTGATTAATCTCAGGAACTTTAGAATCAGATTTGAGTTTGAATCATGACTCTGATACTTGCAAGTTTTGCAAGCCAAGAAATGTGCTTAAACTCTCTTAAGCCTCAGTTTTCTGATCTGTAAGGTGGAATAGAAATTTCCCCTTCACGGTACTACTTACCTTGTTCCTGATATTAGAGTAAAAGCATCCTGTCTTTCACCATTACCTATGGTGTTGGCCTGGAATTTCATTGATGCCTGTTATCTAGTTGAAAAAATTTTCTTCTATTTCTAGTATGTTGAGAGCTTTTATTAAGAATAGATGGTGGATTTTGTTAAATGGGAGTTTTCTTTTTTTTGGCATCTATTGAAATGTTCAAGGGGTATGTGTCCTTCATTCTTTTAATGTAATGTATTACATTAATTGGTTTCTGGATGTTAAGCCAGCCTTGAATAAGATATCACTTGTTGGTGATTTATAATTCTTTTTTCTACGTGACTGGATTTTGGTTAGCTAATATTTTGTTAAAGATTTTCAGATTTATGTTCATAAGTGCTATTGATCTATAGTTTTCTGTCTTGTGATATCTTTATCTTGCTTTGGTATCAGAGTAATATTGGTCTCATAAAATGAGCTGGGAAAAGTTCCTTTCTACTCTGTTTTCTAGATGTTGTTCCATTAGTCTTTGAGGTTCTCTTATTTTTCTTCACTCCTTTTTCTCTGTGATTTTAAGGTGGCATAATTTCTATTAATCTCTCAAATTCACCGATCCTTTTTTCTGCCATTCCAAATCTATCTACATTTATTGTCCTTTCAACTTCGTAGTTTTCACTTGTTTCTTTTTAATAGTTTCTATCTCTGTTGAGTCCCCTTTTAATGTTATTGTAATCTTATTTTTCTTCAGTTATTTAAATATGGTTTCCTTTAATTCCTTGAACATATTTATAATAGCTGCTTTGAGGTCTTTGCATGATAAATTTAACATCTGGGCCCACTTATAATTGTTTCTAATGACATATGTTTTTAAACTGAGCATGAGTCTTACTTCCTTTCTTTGTACGTCTCATAAATATTTGTTGAAATATGGAGGTTTTAAATAATATGTTGCAGCAGTTTTATATTCACTTTTGTTTCCTGAAAAAAAAAAAAACTTGTCTGTACTTATTCTGATTTAGAGAGCCCTAAAATGATTGTTTTAACCATACTGTGCGGTATTATACTTATTTCTTGGGGCGAGGATAAGCTTATTTCTTTGCATTGTGATGGCTAAGGACTCCTGTCTAGCTGTGCAATTTTTTAAAAAAGATACCTTTTATCTGTTTCTCAATTTCCTTGCAAATAAAATGGAGATAATAAGAGTAACTGTCTGAGAGAAATGTTAAGAAGATTAAATAAGATATTATAAAAAATGTTAAAAGTGTCAGGCACATTGTAAGTATAACATTATTATTTGCATTCTTTTTTGTTAAGTACCATAAAATCTATACAGGGAATTATTCATATTTAATGAAGTTGTGACTCAATTAATAACATGTTATTTTTTTCTAAAAATGACTCAGTGATTATTTCTGCAAAATGTATAATTTATTGAAGACCTTTCTCTATACTAGAAATATGTTCCAACAGTCATGGAGATAAAAATTAGCCTAAAAGTCTAAGAAAACTCCTGAAGAATAGTACAAATTTTGTAAATCTGAAAATAAGGAAACTCTACTAAAAAATCCACATGGCAATGAAATAAAACTGCACCCTAAAAACTTTGCCTTAATAAGATTAAATTAGCAGATTAGGAAATTGCTTTTTGTATCATCTAAATATTTAAATTCATTATAAGGTTTAGTTTCTGTTTAAGTACAGAAAAAACAGTTTTTGTTTATCTCTTTAACATCTTTAAAAATAAGCCTCGTAACTCTGATAATATATTGCAACCAGCTGAATGTTCAGATTTATGACTTTTTCTAAAAGGAGAATTAGGTAGGAGCCACTGACAATGGGCAATTTATGGGACATAACATATGCCCTGCTTGCTCTCAAAGAACTTCCTCTGTTAGATTAGGACGTTACTAAAAACTTCTATCCCAATCAACTGTTGCTTCCTATAGTTGAAAGCAACAAAATCTAATTCAACTCTATTCAATAAATATTTATTCAGGAAATATAATATGCAAAGCACTCTCCTAGAGTTTGGAGAGATAAGCACACAGATGGTGGGTGATAGGTAGGTAGGTAGGTAGGAAGGAAGGTAGATAGATAGATAGATAGATAGATAGATAGATAGATAGATAGATCTTTAACACCCCACTTACATCAATGGACAGATCATCCAGACATAAAATCAATATATGTAAAAGAATGAAATTAGAACATTTTCTCACACCATAAACAAAAATAAACTCAAAATGGATTAAATACCTAAATGTAAGACTGGAAACGATAAAACTCCTAGAAGAAAACATAGACAGTAAACTCTTTGACATAAATCATTGTAATTTTTTTTTGTATCTGTCTCCTAAGGTAAAGAGGGCAAAAGTAAACAAATGGGACCTAATTAACCTAAAAGCTTTTTCACAGAAAAGGAAACCATTGACAAAATGAAAAACAGCCTACTGAATTGGAGAAAATATTTGCAAAATGATATGACTGATAAGGGGTTAATTTCAAAATAAGTAAACAGCTTATTCAATATCAAAAAAACAAACAACCTGATTAAAAAATCAGAAGACCTGGATAGATGTTTTTACAAAGACTACATATAGATGGCCAGCAGGAACATAGAAAGATGTTCAGCATCACTAATAATCAGAGAAACACAAATCAAAACCACAATGAGATATCACCTCACACCTGTCAGAATGGCCATCACCAAAAAAAAATAACAAATAACAAATGTAGGGAAGAATGTAGAGAAAGAGAAAACCCTGTACTCTTTTGGTGGGAATGTAATTGGTGCAGCCACTATAGAAAACAGTATGGAGGGTCCTCAAAAAATTAAAAATAGAACTACCATATGATCTGGCAATTTCACTCCTGGGTATATTTCCAAAGAAAACAAAAACACTAATGTGAAAAGATACATATGCCCCAATGTTCATAGCAGCATTACTCACAGTAGCCAGGATATGGAAGCAACCTAAGTGTCCATCAAAAGATGAATGGATTAAGAAGATTATACACACACACACACACACACACACACACACACACAGGAATGCTACTTAGCCATAAAAAATAATGAAATTTTGCCATTTGCAAAAACATGGATGGACCTGGAGGACATTATGCTTGTGAAATAAGTCAGACAGAGAAGGATATGGAAGCAACCTAAGTGTCCATCAAAAGATGAATGGATTAAGAAGATTATATACACACACACACACACACACACACACACACACACACACACACGAATGCTACTTAGCCATAAAAAATAATGAAATTTTGCCATTTGCAAAAACATGGATGGACCTGGAGGACATTATGCTTGTGAAATAAGTCAGACAGAGAAAGACAGATACTCTATGTTATCACTTATATGTGGAATCTAAAAAATAAAACGAATGAATATTACAAAACAGAAACAGACTCACAGATACCAGTTACCAGTGGGGCAAGGGAAGGGGAATGGGCAAAATAGAGATAGGGGATTAAGAGGTATGAACTACTATGTATAAAATAAAGAAGCTACAAGGTTATATTTTGCAGCACAGGGAATGTAATATTTTATAATAACTTTAAATAGAGTATCATCTATGGGACTTCCCTGGTGGCTCAGTGGTTAAGAATCCACCTGCCAGTGTAGGGGACACGGGTTCAAGCCCTGGTCCGGGAAGATCCTACATGCCGCGGAGCAACTAAGCCCCTGTGCCACAACTACTGAGCCTGCTCTCTAGAGCCCACGAGCCACAACTACTGAGTCTGCATGCCGCAACTAATGAAGCCCACGCACCTAGAGCCTATGCTTCGCAACAAGAGAAGTCACCGCAATGAGAGGCCCACACACTGCACTGAAGAGTAGCCCCCGCTCACCGCAACTAGAGAAAAGCAACGAAGACCCAATGCAGTCAAATAAATAAATAAATTTATAAAAAATAAATGGAGTATAATCTGTAAAAATTTTGAATCACTATGTTGTACACCTGAAACTAATGTAATATAGATCAACTATACTTCAATAAAGGAAAATAGTAAATGCACTTGTATGTTAATAGAAGGTAAATAGATCAATACTTTATTAAACATATTTGTTATTTTTCATAAAATACTATTCAATCTAAAATATTTCAGAATTTCTTTACTTTGCAAATGAGGGGAGGGTGGTTGCTGATTTATCTGGAATATTTTTCAAGATACTTGCAAGTCCTCAAATCTACAACAACCTACAATATATTATATTTTGGGGATGCCTTTACTCAAGGTGAGTCTTAGTTAGTCCAGAGGTTTTGGAATAAGGCAGTCCTCAGAAAATGAATTAGTCTGAAATAATAATAATTAGATGAACACAATTAGAGAGCATAAGATATTTTCTAGGTAGTTAAGTTTGTCTGAGTCACAACCAATTTTACTTATGCTGAATCTCCAGAAGGACAAATCTTATTTCAGCTACTTAATGATATAGGTACCTCAATTATCTATCTATGATTTATTAATGGCATCAATACTATAGCTGATATACTTCACTTACACAGAGAGACGATTCCTGAGGTCCATGTGTGCCTAGAAAAGAGAGATTATCCAGCCTGCTGAAATGTGCAAAAGGAAACCATTCTCCCTGCATCAATTTATCATCTCTTTCAGTACCTTTTCTAAGCTACTTCAAGTCTGGCACTTTTAGTGACTTCAGAGAGAGTTTGGCAATGCATTAGCTTTGTAGGAGCATGCAACCAGGCCAAGACACAGTACTCGCTGGCATTATAAACAGTCAGTGATCCATATTTTAAAAATAACTGTCTGTGAAAATAAAGCCATTTGTAGAAAGGAGTCAGGCACCTGAATGAGGAAAGTATGTTAGGCAGTTGTTGAGTCATAGAAGATAAATATTGCATACAATGAGAAACAAAAAAGGAGCTGCACCATTTAATTCATAATTCTACCTCCACAAGAGTTTGAACATAACTGTATTCCTTATGAGGTATTAATATAACCATGGATGTAGGTATGAAGTAGTTATAAGTATAGTAAGACATACCTTGTCCCTGTTTTGTGGTTATCAGTTTTTTATTTTCCATGCATGACCTTCTATATGTGTATAGGTAGGCCCCAAAATTATATAGTTATACCACTGCTTTCATGTGCTAGAAGTTTTAATTTTATGCAGGTGGAGAAGAAAGATGAAAAATATAAACAGTAGTTAAGTAGAGGCCTCAGCAATATTTCTTAATATGCATAGCATTTTTAGGGGGAAAAAAGGATTTTTTGACCAAAATAATGTCTTTAAAACTTTAGCTCCTTGGTGGTAATACTTTAATTCTCTTATCAGAAACACAGTGAAGACAGTCTTGTCTCCTGGAGGTCAGTCTCTGAAAATCAACAAGAACAGAATGGCTGAGAGCCTTCTTAATCATTAAGAAATTATCTAGTAAAACAAACAAACAAAATGAATATAGAGTTAGAATTGAGCTAACAAATCATTAACTAAAGGCAGCTGCCTTTTACCCCACCCTACCAACAGACCCGATGGCGCTGCTTCTGGAGACCACTGTAAATGTCTTCTGAGGGACAGTCTTAGGCATTCCTCATTGTTAATTAAAAAAAATATATTTTAAATAAAATAATCTAAAATCATGTGAAACTTAAAATCCGAGATCTTTGTTGACATTAACTTTTATATTGGTGGTTTTTATCTCATCCGTGATATGGAAGGCACATTAGGATACAGTTACTACTTCAGAGCCTTTCTGAACAAAGGCAGCCCTCAGCAGTAATTGGTCAGGGAGTCACTTTATCGAGTAAATATGATCTTCTTTAGAAGTGAAATTTTAAGAAATTTGAATCCTGTTACCATAGTTGTTACTAGGTTTTTTTTTTTTTTTTTTTTTTTTAGCGGTACGCAGGCCTCTCACCATTGTGGCCTCTCCCGTTGCGGAGCACAGGCTCCAGACGCGCAGGCTCAGCAGCCATGGCTCACGGGCCCAGACGCTCCGCGGCATGTGGGATCTTCCCGAACCGGGGCACGAACCCGTGTCCCCTGCATCGGCAGGTGGACTCTCAACCACTGTGCCACCAGGGAAGCCCTGTTACTAGGTTTTAACTAATTAAAAGAAGTATTATACAGTGTAACAAAACAGTTCCTTGAGTACTTGAGTAGAAATCAGTTTTTGGTATCTAAGTTATATGTTAAAATATAGAAGTCATTTTTAATAGAGTGCCCAAAATGCAAATTTCAGATGTTTATTCTTATTTAGTTGCCTATGTGAGTCATTTATGTTTTCCGAGGAGTAGATTGATTGAATGAGAACAGCTGCATCTTATTGCAGTTACAGAAAAATGAAACACAAAAATATTGAGAGAAACCAATTAAATTTTTGGTTCTCTCAAGTTAATTAAAAACACTTTAACTAAAATGAGATTTTATAAATACACATTTTTAAAGTTCTTGATAGATATTTAATACTTAGTCAATATATTTTAAAAGCTCTATTCAAGACACAAATCCATTTAAAAAGTAAACCCAGCAGCTATCTAATGAGATATATTACCCTGTCAGCATATTTAAAAAGCAATCAGTATCTCACCTGACACTGCCCATTTTGTCCCAATTAAAATGAAATATAAATCCACAAGAGCAATTTCAGAAATTGCTTGAGCAAAATAAATTCTGACAAACCAAACAAATCACCAATATCTGTCTTAAATCTTGCTACTGTGCAAACATTTTTTGCTGTGTAATAGTGTAAAAATATATATAACACTCCTTAATAGATGAAAAGCCCTTCCAAAATTAACTCTAAAGTGCTGTTTTATAGAAAGTGGAATAGAATTGTACTAAACTTGATTATAGTAGTGATTTTAACTTGAGAAACTAACATTAAAAGCAGGGAAGTAAGGAAGAAGGCACCAGTAATCGTATTTCATGAAATGGAATATTCTTTTCTATTCTTAAATCTGTTCATATATTTTTTTATGTTTAGTTCATGCATCTAAAAATATATGTTTTATAAAGTCCTTACTCTATAACTCCAAAATTTAGTTGGCAGTGGGAAATGGGTCATTCTCACCGTTTCTTTGTCAATCAACAAAGTGAAATGAGGACTTCCCTGGTGGCGCAGTGGTTAAGAATCCTCCTGCCAATGCAGGGAACACGGGTTCGCTCCCTGGTCCAGGAAGATCCCACATGCCACGGAGCGACTAAGCCCGTGCGCCACAACTACTGAGCCTGCGCTCTAGATCCTGCGAGCCACAACTAATGAGCCCACATGCCACAACTACTGAAGCCTGTACACCTAGAGCCCGTGCTCTGCAACAAGAGAAACCACCACAACGAGAAGCCCGCGTACCTCAACGAAGAGTAGCCCCCACTCGCTGCAACTAGAGAAAGCCTGCACACAGCAATGAAGACCCAACGCAGCCAAAAATAAACTTTTTTAAAAAAGTAAAATGAGGGGTTCCCTGGTGGCGCAGTGGTTGGGAGTCCGTCTGTTCCAACGAGGGGCTTCCCTGGTGGCGCAGTGGTTGCGCGTCCGCCTGCCGATGCAGGGGGGCCGGGTTCGCGCCCCGGTCCGGGAGGGTCCCGTGTGCCGCGGAGCGGCTGGGCCCGTGGACCGTGGCCGCTGGGCCTGCGCGGCCGGAGCCTGTGCTCCGCGGCGGGAGAGGCCCCAACAGTGAGAGGCCCGCGTACCGCAAAAAAAAAAAAAAAAAAAAAAAAAAAGTAAAATGAGAATAAAAAGTGTTCTTTTTGAATGAGTATATGTGTATATGGTTATTATTAATATTATAATATTTAATACTGGAAATATCAGAGATCAGATTTTCTGTATTTGTATATTTTATGGTTTTGGACACTGACAATTAAACAGCTCAAATCATGTGTACCCTTAGTTTTCATCACATCTTGGTTTTAGACAAACATTAAATATTTTTAAATTTTATTAATTTAAGTACTGGCTATAAAAATATTTAAAGGAGGGTATAAAAAGGAAAACACAGTAAGAGAGAGAGGATGAAGAAGAATGAGGCAGCATCATTTGTGAACCCATATTACCTATACAGTACTTTAAAATATGCTAATTTATTAAGTCTACAAAATAGTCCTAGGACAAATTCTGTTTCTACAGAAGATTTCATAAAATTAAGTAATTTCTGGTAAACAGTGAGCAATCTCTAGAGTGTCTCAGATATAGACTAAATCCCAAATTGTCCTACTGGTGATTTTATGGTTTTGACAAACCATTTGACTTCTCTGAGTTTCATCCTCATCAGATATACAATGATATAAACATTTGCTTTAAAGTTTTTTGTTAAAGATGCACTTCTTAAGTGCACAGTTCATATTAGCTAATCAGTTGTACAATATGAGTTTCTAGATTACACAAGTTCTTATTTCCTACTCATTCATTCTCCAGAATGAACCTCAATACAGTTAATGACATTTTTATACATCATTGTTTAAAATATATACTTATTTCCTTGAAGGCACTGATTCTTTGTAATTCATTTTTGTACACTCTTTACCAGCTCATAGGGTACTTTACATTGTAGGCATCCAGTAAATACTGAAAGGATGATTGAATATGCTCCTTGGCCTATCTGTCCAAAAATAACATAGAGTTAAGCCTTCTTCATGTTCTTCAGTGTTTAACTTTTAGACGGATTCAGCTTTTGCTGAATTATTTTTTATATAAAAATATAAAACTAAATTCCTTATCCAATTAACTCACAACTTTTCTATTCCTATCTTGGATGTAAGAAAAAATGGGACTTGCAAACAGAAACATTAAATATGTGGTAGGTGCATGGAAAAGGAAATAAAAATAATCAATTTATACTTTTCAAGCGATGATTTGAATCTCCAAAAAATAAAATGAGAAGCATTACTGTATACTTTAGTCACCAATTGAATTTTTAAAATAATGTTCCCAATATATGTCCACCAGTTTTTAAGTGAGCATAGCTGTTACTTTATCTTGGGTTATATATAATCCAGTAGAATATCAACCAGGATATGATTGAATTCATCCTTTCAGTTGTTCAGTACAAATAGTCTGGAAATTGCATTTGAAATCCTATATAGAAACAAAGATCCTATGGTAACTAAGACAAAGTAATCTGAGAAAAGCAGATATCAGTATGTTGTAACATTTCCATTTGTCTAAATAAAAATGAGAATGTGTTAAAATCATTTCTAGACAAATAAAGGAAGCAGAGAGTTTCACAATCATTCATTGAATTCAAGTTTTCTTAATAGACAATTTAGATAGTACAAGCAGAACAAATCTCAGTATATGGTTTGGAAACAGTATAATAGAGCTAAACAATAGCCAGAGACATGCAGGTACAGGTGGCTTTACAGTAATATGAATGTAAGACGAATGCTCATATGTGTCAAAATGCAGGGTGTAAGGATTCTGAAACACTGAGTTGGGCTTGAAATTTCTAGAAAAATACTTTTAGCTCTGTTTTCTAATTGTACTTACAAAAACAGTTTTCAATGTGGGGGAAATGATGCAAAGGAAAGGAACAGTGAACTGGAATGAGAAACCTTGTTTTCTAGAAACAACGTTATTATAAACCACAGTGAGCAATCATATGCACCTTCTTAGTCTCAGTTTCTTCAATAGTAAAATCAAAAGGTTAAGGTAAATTATCTTTACTTGTTATATCATGTGGTTTGTGAATTAGAAACTACCTGTTACTTAAACAGTACCTCAAGTCCACATGCTCTGTCAGTTACCAGTGTAGAGAGTAAAACCCAGAAAAAATATTTCTATTAAAGATATATTGACAGAATTTTGACTTCAGGCCTTTTATGAAAGAAGGATGGTTGTTATAAATTATCCCGGAATTGGCATCTTTCTAATACATTTCCAGAAAGAATTGTTGTCTTGTGATATTTTTTAAAATTACATTACAAATGTGAACTGTAAAATAATTCATTTCAGAATTATAATCTTACCAGTACTTTTAAAAAATGGCATGGTTTGCTGTCACTGAACAGAATTTTTTTTTTCTTTTTTTTTCTTTTTTTTTTTTTTTTTTTTGCAGTACGCGGGCCTCTCACTGTTGTGGCCTCTCCCGTTGCGGAGCACAGGCTCCAGACGCACAGGCTTAGCGGCCATGGCGCACAGGCCTAGCCGTTTAGCGGCATGTGGGATCTTCCCGGACCGGGGAACGAACCCGTGTCCCCTGCATCGGCAGACAGACTCTCAACCACTGCGCCACCAGGGAAGCCCCAGAATATTTTCTAATCGAAGATTTTCGATCAGCATTGCAAAGCTATGGATGACTTAGCAGAGTTCTTTCATCTACTTCATCATCCAATTTTAATGAGATTTGTGTGTACTTCTCAGGAAGTCATTATTAACACACTTGCTAATTATTGTCAAAGTTAACACTTCAAGGGGAGGTGGGAGTATTAGTATAATTTAGATACTGAACTATCCAACTAAATGTGAGTCTGATCTGATAGCCTTTTCTATTGAAGAACTAAAAAACAAGTTGTGCTTAAAACTAACTTTAATTAGGTTCTAAAAGACAATTGCTTGTTAAGAGTCAGTCTGATATATGGTACACAGAAGGGAAACCTGAGGAAACAGGTGCAACAGAAAGTAGTGAGCCCATTGATTAAGGATGATTCCAGTTGATTCTTGACTTTAAAATAATGTAAAGAGAGATGTATTATTAAAAGTGAATCTTCAATACCTAATATTAGCTCATAGACTACTATTTAGAGTTTTCCAATTTAAAAGGAAGTATTGAGGGCTATAGATATTAATATAAATTATTTGATGTTAAGGCAACAAATCTTCCAGATAGTTTTAAAGAGTAGGTTTAAAGCAACTAATCTGATTTGATTTATGACTCATAGTTTCTTTGATCTTTTCCATTGATTTTCTAGTCTCTCTTTATTTCTGTTCTGATCTTTGTTATTTCCTTCCTTCTGCTAACTTTGGGATTAGTTCTCCTTTTCTAGTTCTTTGAGGTGTAAAGTTACATTGTTTGAGATCTTTTTTCTTAAAGTAGGTGTTTATTGCTATAAACTTCCTTCTTAGCACTGCTTTTGCAATGTCCCATAAGTTTTGATATGCTGTGCTTCCATTTTTGTTTGTTTCAAGATTTTTTTTTTAATCTCATCTTTAACCCATTGGTTGTTCAGGAGTGTGTTCTTTAATTTCCACATATTTGTAAATTTTGTAGTTTTCCTCCTGTTGATTTCTACTTTCATACCATTGTGGTCAGAAAAGGTACTTGGTATGATTTCAGCCTTTTAAAATTTGCTGAGACTTGTTTTGTGGTCTAACCTGTGATCTTTGCTGGAGAATGTTCCATGTGCCCTTGAAGAGAATGTATATTAGGCTGCTGTTGGATGCTGCCATGGGCTGACTGAAGGTGCCTATGTGGTGGCAGGGACTGACTGCAGATATACATGTAGTGTCAAGTGTTGGGACCAGCAGCAAGGGCTAGGGCCAACTGTGGGCGCAAAAGCAGCTGTGGGTTTCTAGATGTTGGCATGTACTTACATGAAGAGGAGGGTCTCAGACAAATGGTGTTAGTGAAAGGGAAAGCCTGTGGGGCAAAACTTCAGTGGCAAAGATCTGCAAGGGGTTCATGGTGGCTGTGTAGGCCACAGCTTCCCTCAGTGGAGAAAGCTGCTAGCGTCCTCTGAAGAGCAGTTTGGGGGTCCATGAAGAGGTCACGTGATGAAATCTGGGGACGTATGTAGTGTCTGCACGGGCTGTTGAGCACTTAGCGGTGAAGTTTGCTGGGATCCTCTGCAGAGCAGGACACTGGGCACAAGGTTAATCCTGCCACCTGGCTGACACTGGCTGCTCCTGTGCTTCTTCCCTGTTTCTAGCTCTCTCTAGATGTCTCAGCTCTGCTAATCTCTCTGGGAGAATTAAAACCAAAGAGGATCCTTTGTGCAGAGCGCCAAAAAGCTGGGAAGCTAGTCACTCATCCTGCTCTCCTTTTCTTTGTGAGGGGAACTCTCTCAGGCTGGGGAGCTCTTGGTGAGGAACAGTGCTTGTCTGATGCAAGAGTGCTGGTCTGGGGCAGGCAAAATTAAACTGTTCTTTCTACTCATTTTGTACAGTCCTTTCCAGGTTTATTGCTCACTTTATTGCTGAAACTTTTCAAGTGGACTCAACTTTCCCAGAGCTATTTTTGCTCATGGATAGCTGTCTAGTTATTGTTCTCTGTGGAGGGGTGGAGACTGCGGGTCTCCTACTCCACCATCTTGTCACTCACACTCATTTAATTTTTAAAAAATAGAATCTAGTTCTCGGTTGAAATTGTCTATCTTTCACCTATTTTGACTCTATGTTTCCTATTTAACACATTAATCATTAATTGTAGCCTCCTACATTATACTCAGAAGCTACACACATAATAAATTTTGAAACTTTTTAAAGGAAATTTAATAATTCACATGATATATATGAAGTAAAGAAAATGAAGGAAAACAATGTATCAAATTTAAATATGTTTATGAAGCAGAAATGATGGGAACTCTCAAAAATAGCAACTATGTCATCAAGTGGCAAGGAAGAGAATTTTCGTTACATACACTCAGCATCTCAGCATCAAGCCTCCACAGTTTTGAACTGTGTTTGTGAGCATCTGTGCCTTATCTTGATTTATCTTGTGCATCTGTTAGCAACATATGTCTGTCCTAAGGTACTGCTTCTTCACTTTACACCATTTGGCTTTTGAAAGTTTTCATAGGGGAACCTGTACTTAATGATAGTAACAAAATTACACAAACATGACTCTGTAGCCAAATCATGATTGGATCTCCAAGAACATAATGTTTAAACAGCAAAAACAGCAATAACCAAGACAAACTAACAGACGAGAATACTGACCTGCCATAAATATAATTTATAGAAATGAAAAGGAAATTCTAATAGATTTTTCTGTAGATAATCTTTTTTTTTTTTTTTTTTACTCTTTGGCTTCGTTGGGTCTTCATTGCTGCACACAGGCTTTCTCTAGTTGCGGTGAGTGGGAGCTACTCTTCCTTGTGGGGTGCAGGCTTCTCAAGGCTTCTCATTGTGGTGACTTCTCTTGTTGCAGAGCATGGGCTGTAGGCGCATGAGCTTCAGCAGTTGTGGCACGCAGGCTCAGTAGTTGTGGTTCGAGGGCTTAGAGCACAGGCTCAGTAGTTGTGGCACATGGGCTTAGTTGCTCCGTGGTATGTGGGATCTTTCCGGACCAGGGCTCAAACCCGTGTCCCCTGCACTGGCAGGCAGATTCTTAACCACTGCATCACCAGGGAAGTCCCCTCAAAGGTAATCTTTGACTCTCAAAGTCTTAATTGGTCTTAATTACATTTGCAAGGTCTCTTTTGCCATATTAGGTAACATTCACAAGGTCCACGGATTAGGATGAGCATCTCAGTGGGCAGTGTCCTGCCTACCACAATGATAGTTATAGATTTTTTTTTTTTTTATGGATACTGTTTTCCAGATTGAGGAAGTTTCCTTCTCGTGCTGTTTGCTGAGAGATTTTGTTTTCATCTGAATGATCGTTAAAATTATTAATGTCATTTCTATATCTGTTGAAATAATCATATGACTTATGATTTTTCTCCTTTATTCTGCTAATGTTATGAAATATATTGCTTTATTTTCAAATATAGACCCAAATTTGCTTTCCTGGAATAAATATTTCTTGTTCATGATTTACTATTCATTTTTATATTGATGGATTGATGCTAATATTTTGATAAATATTTTTCATATGTTCATGGGAGATTTTAGTCTGTGATTTTCTCATCTGGCAGTGTTCTTGTCTCTATTATCATTATCAGAATTGTGCTGGCTTAAAAAAAATTAAATTGAGGAAAGTTTTATTTTCTTATGCATATTAAAGAGTTTTGTAAGTTTAGTATTGTATCTCTTTTGCAAATTGAATACAATTCACCAGTGAAGCCATTAGAACTGAAGTTTTCTTTGTGAGAAACTTTTTAAATGAAAAATAAATTTATTTAGTAGACATAGTACTATTTAGATTTCTTATTTCTTCCTTTATATATTTTTATTTCAAAGAATTTGTACATTTTATCTAGAAATGTATTACTTAATTTTCAGATATTCAGGGATTTACCTGAAGACATTATGTTACTGATTTTAATTTTAGTTCAGCCACTGTAAAAGAAGATACTCTGTATAATGAAATACCACTAACTTTATTGAGACTCATTTTATAATCAAGCATATATTCTATCTTGGTTAATGGTTAATGTGTTCTTGGAAAAAAAAGTGTACGCTGGCAAGCGTTGGTGGATTGCCTACAAATTTCAGTTAATTGAGATGACTGATAGTGTTTTTCAAATCTTCATCTTACTGACTTTTTTTTTGTCTAAATGCTCTATCAATTACTACAAGAAAAATGTTAATATAGTTAATTGAAATTTTGGATGTATCTCTGCCTTTAGTTCTGCTAGGTTTTGTTTCACTATCTGAACTTCTACTATGTGCATACATTTCTAAACTTGCATTGTCTTTTTGATAAATCAACTTATTATTAGGGGATATCCCTTTTATCACTGACATCAAACTCTTGATTTGAAGTCTATTTGCCATAAAGTCACATGGTTGCCTAATGCTAAATGTTGCCATAGCTTGAATTTTTTACCCGTTTAATATCAATCTGATTGGTACTTTAAAATGTGCCTCTTATATTTGCTTTTGTTGCCTGTACTTTTGTTGTCATATTCAAGAAATCATTGCTTAGATCAGTTTCATCAGTCTTTTTCCTTATTTTTCTTCTAGAAGTTTTACAGTTTCAGGTCTTGCATTTAAGTTTTTGACCATTTTGAGTTAATTTTTATGTGTGGTGAAAATAGAGTCCAGTTTCATTCCTTTGCATAACAAGTGGGATTACATCAAACTGAAAAGCTTTTGCCCAGCAAAGGAAACAGTCAACAGAGTGAAAAGACAATCTACTAAATGGGAGAAGATATTTGCAAACCAAATATCTAATAAGAGGTTAATATCTAAAATATATAATGAATTCATAACTCAATAGCAAAAAAACATAATACCCAGTTGAAAAGTGAGCAAGGGACTTGAAAAGACATTTTTTCAAAGAAGACATACAAATGGCAAATAGGTATATGAAAAGATGCTTGACATTACAATTCACAGGGAAATGCAAATCAAAACTACAGTGAGCTATCTTCTCACACTTATTAGGATGACTATTATTAAAAAAAAAAAAAACCTCAAAGATAACAGTGTTGATGAGGATGTGGAGAAATTGGAACTTTTTTACACTGTTTGTAGGAATGTAAAATGGACAGCCACTATGGGAAACGGATGGTCAAAAAACTAAAAATAGAATGACTTTATGATTCAGCAATCTCACTTCTAGGTGTACAACCAAGGGAATCAAAGTGATATATGCATTTCCATGTTCATTGAAGCATTATTCACAATAGCCAAGATTTGAAAACAACCTAAATGTCCCTTGACGATGAATGGATAAGGAAAATGTGGTATATATATATATATATATATATATATATATATATACACACACAATGGAATCTTATTCAGCCTTATAAAAGAAAGAAATTTTGCCATATGTGACTTCATGTGCAAACCTTGAGGATGTAAAGCTAAGTGAAATAAGCCAATCACAGAAGGACAAATACTGCATGATTTCATTTATATGATATATCTAAAATAGTCCAACTCATAGAAGCAGATAGTAGAATGGTGATTTTCAGGGGTTGAGGGAGGAGGAAATGAGGAGTTGCTATTCAATGAGTATAAAATCTCATTATATAAGATACAAGATAAAGAGGTTCTAGAAATCATCTGTACAATATCACACCTATAGTTAACAGTACTGTATTGTACACTTAAAATCCATTAAGAGGGTAGATCTTATGTTAAATGTTTCTACTACGATTAAAAAATGTCTCTTTTTAAGTAGATCTAGTGGCATCCTGCTTTTTTTTATCCAGTTTGCTAATTTGTGACTTTTGAGTGTTAAGTCAGTTTACATTTGTTATATTTATTTCTGTGTTTGCAGTTAAGTCTACCATCTTAGTGTTTGCTTTCTGTTTGTTTCTTCTCCTGTGTTCCTGCATTCCTGCCTTATTGTTAATTACTTTTAATATTACCTTTAATTTGTCTGTTGATATTTTACATATACATTTTTGCGTGTGTGTGTATGTATGTGTGTGATTGTTCTAGGGATTTCAGTATGCATCTTGAAATAATCACAAACAAACTTAAATAATATTTTATCATTTTACAAGCAATGCAAGAACCATAAAACAGTATGTTTCCACATAGCTCTTTCTAGTCTTTTATACTATTGAAGTTATGTATTATATTTTGGGGTCATTATTTCTTAGTTTTGTTTTTGTTTTCTGCATCAATCTTTTCTCTCTCCTTTCCTTGTGGGACTCAAATGACAAGATAATAGATATCTTGATCTAATTCCACAGGTCACTGAAGCTTTGTTCCTTTCCTTTATTTTCTTTATTTCCTCTTCTTCTTTTTAAGTACTTTAAATCTGTCTGGTTCAGTTTGGATACCTTGTGCTAACCAGTCTTCAAGTTTTACTGTTCATTTCTTATGCAGTTTCTAATTTTCTGTTGAGCTTATCCATCTATCTAGTGATATTTTTATTTTAGGTATTGTATTTTTTTTCCATCTAGAATTTCCACTTGGCACCTTTTAGTAGTTTCCATTTCTCTGTTAACATTGCCCATATCTTCACTCTTACTATCAATCTTTTCCTTTAAGTCATTAAACCTATTTATAATGCCTACTTTAATTATTTACCTGCTAATTCTAACATCTGTGTCATCCCTCATTTTATGTGTATGATTGTTTTCTTTTTCTGGCTATAGGTTACATTTCCTTGATTTTTTTGGTATACAATATGAACTTTGCTTTTTATCCTTGACAGCGTAGATGCTACCTTGTTAAAAGTCTGGAATGTGTTATCCTTTTAAATGTACTGAATTTTATTACTGCTGGCACAGCTAGACACTTTGCCCCTTATAGTTCAGTAGTCTCTCATGGCCAATGGCTAGTCTCTGTTTCCTCCACTTACATGGACCATTGCTCTGTTTGGGCTTTATTTCCCTATGCCACTCTGTGAAAAGGATTTCAAGGCACAAAGCTAATGTTTATGTGGCACTTACCTGAGTTTTTAGGCTTCAGGGGGACAGTCCTGTGCTATCTGCTGTCCAGTGCTGGAAAGCAGTTGCTTTGTATATTTTTCCAGTTTTATAGTTTGTATATTTTTATAGTGGGAGGATAAACTCAGTATCCATTAATTTCTTATGGATAAAATTGTAAGTTTTCCTTGTTGTTTTATCTGGATCAAACAACTACTTCTGCAGCTGGGAGTAGAAATTTGGCTCCAGTAGATCTAATCATGGCACTGTCTTTGCAAACTGTTCATTTTATTAATCTTTAATATAACATGGGGCCTCTTTTACTGCAGGATTGAATTTTTGAACTCCTGGTATTCTGTTATACTGTGGATTTAAAATAATGGTAAAGGTAGAAAAAACAATTAAGTTTTCCTTTCTCTTAAGCATGCTAAGTGTATGTTCTGTATATGACATGGTAGTTTTAATGTAAGTAAAATGGGCCAAGTGACTATTAATCTTTCTTTTGAAACTAGAAAGAAAATGAAATGCGAGGAATATGCGTTACACATATAGTGTGACCAAAGGATTCCCGTCATTATGACTGAGATGAAATACATGTAAGTATTAAAGAATTAAGAGGAATGGGGGCCTGTCATTTTAAATAACAGTTATAGACTTAATTGTGTATGTATGTTTATGAAACTTAAAATAGCAGCATTAAGTTTACGAATATATGAAGTAGAATAGATTGTTTTAAAAATTATTTATGTTGCCAAAAAGCTTACCAGCACTGCCTCAAGGAATTTATATTCCTCTCTTCACTAAATTTGACATTCTTCTACTCTCTTTCTTCCTGTTATAATAAATCTGTATGTGTGTAAGTTCAGCCTACAGCTTCCACACATGTTCTCCAACATAAAGTCAGACTCCTTTGCAAATGTAAAGTGGAGTACTCTTCCTTTTTGGAATATGAAAATTTCTGGAAAAATAATATTTTATATATTCTGGGGAAAATAATATTCTGGGGATACATTTTATATTTCAGATATATTAACATTTTAATCAGGAAATTCAGTATTATATCAGTGTTTACATATATCATTAGTTGTCATCACTGACATTTCAGTTTTTGATTAAAATTATAGAACCTACATAATTACTGCATCATTATTACTATATTCAACATTTGATCATAATATTAGGCTAAAAAGTAGTTGTGGAGTAGCCAATTTTTAAGCTAGCCTAACATATAGATTCCTGTTTGGTTTTTTGAGCTGCTTAATTAGAAAATATATATTATTTTATCACAGCATGTTTTTAATATTGAATTTTTTAAATAGGAGATTTTTGCAATGCAAATTATACCAATAGCCTAAACTTTACACAGTAAACTTCTCCTTTCATATAAAGCTAACTTTTTCTCAGCCTTTTTAAAAATTCTCCTTGGAAGTTCTATCACAGAAGTTAGTAAATATATCACTTCAATTACATAACACCAACCATTTTTCAATTGCTAAGGTAACTGAAATAAGAGATCTTCCTCTTACATTTTTCCTGGTTAAAACTCCACTGGTTGACCTTCTTTCCATTAATTATTTTTGATAGTTTGGATTTTTATTTTTTTATTTGTGAACATGGATCATGCCTTAAAGAAGCTTAAAAATTTCATAGTAAGTCATTATTAACGCAATGAAATAATCAGAAAGAAACTAGGTGCTTAAAAGTTAGGATTACAGGGACTTCCCTGGTGGCACAGTGGTTGGGAGTCCCCCTGCCAATTCAGGGGACGTGGGTTTGAGCCCTGGTCTGGGAAGATCCCACATGCCGCGGAGCAGCTAAGCCCATGCGCCACAACTACTGAGCCTGTGCTCTAGAGCCCACGTACCACAATTACAGAAGCCCGCATGCCTAGAGCCCATGCTCCGCAGCAAGAGAAGCCACCAGAATGAGAAGCCCGCGCACCGCAACGAAGAGTAGCCCCTGCTCGCCACAGCTAGAGAAAGCCCATGCACAGCAACGAAGACCCAATGCAGCCAAAAATAAATAACCTAATTAATTAATTTTAAAAAAGGATTACAGAACTGCTCTAGAAGCTAAAAATAGGTAGTGAAGACTTCATGAAGGAGATTGAATTTGAGTTAATATTTGATTAATGAAAACTAATATTTAATGAATATTTACTGAGTGTCAACTCCTTGCAAAATGGTTTTGCATGAATATTTTAATTTTTATAAGGACCATGTAAGTAATACATAAATATTTTTTTTCTCAAGTTTCAAATGATAAGAACATTTTTAAAAAGTAATTTGACCAGGGTCACACAGCAACACATGTTGCTTAGTCAGAATTTATCAGTTAATGGAACTTAAATCCTGCTTTATTAACCACAGACTTTAAAGCAGAGGTAGAAATTGGCTCTGTGTAGTAAGAGAATCAATATTGATGCAATAACATTACAGTGGGGTTGGCAAACTTTATCTGTAAAGAGTCAGATAGTAAATATTTTAGGCTTTTCAAGCCATACAGTCTCTGTGGTAACTATGCAACTCTGTGGTTGTATCATGAAAACAGACAATACACAAGCAAATGGCTGTGGCTGTATTCTAGCAAACCTTTAATTACCATACAGACAGTGGCCCAAATTTAGCATGTGGTGGTCCATAGATTGCCAATCCCTGATATATGGCCCCAGCTGGTTATTGCTTTATTCTGCCAAGAGAAAACAAACAAAAATATTCTACTTAAAAAAAAATACAGTAGAGTTGTTTATACTCTACATCACAGAAATAAGTTTTTTAACACAACTAAGGTTACAGGTCCCAAATGCTGATACATAATGCATCTGTGTAACACATACACAAGGCCTCTGATAAATAAATGAAAGAGTAACATTGAAGATCCTATGTGAGTATTTTCCTTGTCTCTTGACACCATTCCTTCATTCAACATACATTTCTAGCATCATAAAAAATCTATTTTATACAGACAGTCATAGACCGATGTCATAATTAGCTGCCACTGATTGTTTTGGAAGCCTTTCTTCACATTTTCAGCTCAGCTTACTTACATGATGGGTATTGTTGATTCTAAGGGCTACATTCTAAGGTGAGTACATAATTAGTATCTATATCCAAAGGTAGTCACATTGAATTAGGCACTGTAAACAACCAGCAATGGGATTACACAGTTTGAGTTTCAAGCTTATATATTTTTTCACATTAAGATTTCTGCTAATAAATGAGAATTCAGGAGGTATGTTTCCCTCATTTTGATGAGATAAGAATATCCCTAAGAGTTCTGTCTGGTATTCTGATAAGATTATTGAGTTCCATTGGGAATGTCATTTCTTTGGAAATTCAGAATGACAATTGAGAATCTTGTTTAAAAAAAAAAAAAGCCCTATCATATAGACTTTTCAATGTAGTGGTGGGGTTAATTTTGTGGTAATATTGATGCTCAAGGTATTTGGGATACTGGGACTACTGAACAACTGTTCTTTGAAAACAAGCTTTCTGATAATGTTGTCTCCTAATCTATTTTGGGCCCTGTTCAGCCTTGGCACAGGCACAGAGCAAGGCTGAAAATGTCTGTATTAGTTTACTAGGGCTGCTGTAATAAACTGCCACAAATCGAGTGGCTTAAATGACAGAAATGTATTGTCTTTGAGCTCTGGAGGCTGGAAGAGGTCAAGTGTAAACAGGGTTGCTGCCTTCTGAGGGCTGTGTGAATCTTTTCCATGCCGCTCTCCTAGAATTTTGGTGGTTTGCTGGCAGTCTTTGTCATTCCTTGACTTGTAGAAGTATCACCCCGATCACATGGCATTCTTCCTATATGCATCTCTGTGTCCAAATTTCCCGTTTATAAGGACATCATTCATAATGGATTAGGGGCCCACCCTGCTCCAGTATGACCTCATCTTAACTAAATACATCTGCAGTGACCCCATCTGCAAATAAGGTCACATTCTGAGGTACTGTGAACTAGGATTTCAACATATGTAATTTGAGGAGACACAATTCAACCCATAACAATATTCATGATGGAGTTTCAAGTCAATAATACTGATTCAGTTCTAATGTTAAGATTACATTCTATGAGACAAACTGATCTATTTTTTGCCACTAAGTAAATCCTGGGTGTGTATTCATAGTTTTCCAATTTCTATTCAACACTTACTTTAATCTTAAATATAACATTATAGAAATATTTTAAGTTTATCTTTAATATGAAATATTTAAGAACTACTTAAAACAGTCAACCAAAGGTATCTGGAAATATTTCAAAAATTAATATGTAATCCTTTCACATATAATTTAGTTACAAAGAAAGAAAAAAGATATTAAAGGTCCATGATTTAAAAAAACAAAAAAGCACTCCTGGGCACATACCCAGAGAAAACTATAATTCGAAAAGATACATGCCTCCCAATGTTCACTGCAGCACTAAGACATGGAAGCAACCTAAATGCCTGTCTACAGATGGATAAAGAAGATGTGGTGTGTGTGTGTGTGTGTGTGTATGTATGTGTGTATATATAATATATATATATATATTATATATACACACACATACATATATAGTGGAATATGGAATATTACTCAGCCATAAAAAGAACAATACCATTTGCAGCAACATGAGTAGACCTAGAGATTATCATATTAAGTGAAGTAAGCCAAACAGAGAAAGACAAATATTATATGATATTGCTTATATGTGGGATCTAAAAACAAAAAGATACAAATGAACTTACTTACAAAACAAAAATAGACCCATAGACATAGAAGACAAACTTATGGTTACTAAAGGGGAAGGGGGTGAGGGATTAATTAGGAGTTTGGGATTAACATATACACACTACTATATATAAAATAGATAACCAACAAGGACCTACTATATAGCACAGGGAACTATGCTTAATATTTTATAGTAACCTATAAGGGAAAAGAATCTGAAAAAGAATATATATATTGTATATATATATGTATATAATTGAATCACTGTGCTGTACACACAAAACTAATACAACATTGTAAATCAATTATACTTCAATAAAAAAATCAAGTCGATTAATAAAAACAGCTCATTAATTACTAAAGAAAATTAGATTATACATATAATTTATATATTTTCAGTGAAAATTTAATAATTATTATCCCACAGGTATTTATATACTATGATGTTTTAAAGTATTGTCATATGTCTAAGCTTTAAACTATATTTCTAATCCTTTAAAAACCCATTCACATAAAGCATTTGACATTTTTCCATTGTTTCAATACTAGTGATTGTGCCTCAGTTTTAAACTATTCAGTAAAATATTTTCTAAGGAATAGGTGTTTTCGTTTTAAAATTATCTTTTGAGTACCATATAAAATCAAAATGAGCATCTCATATCATAATATACTTCCCATGTATTCTACTTTAATAAGTTTAGCATTTAGCTGTGAAAACAGGCCAACACGTTTTTTGTGTGTCAGTGATCTAATCTTACTTTTTCTCAATGTTTAAAGAGGTGATGATCACATGAATATAAATGAATTGACCGTGTCAAATCTATTACACCAAATAGTCTGATAACACTGAAGAAACATGTATTTTTAAAATACAGTATTAGTTTCTTTACTATACTAAATTAAAATCCTCTGCATGTTTGCTATTACTGTGGCAACAGGTAGTTTATATTGTGATAAGATTATACTTCTAATTGCCTGGGACAAGCATTTATTGTTTTGGTTTTCTTATTTTGATGTTCCTCTTTCTCTTTACACATGTATTTCATTATAGACTATCTGAAACCATTTTTCCTTTTTCTTTGAAAATTTTATTCTGAAATAATACAAGATACACAGTAGACTTGTAAAGATAGTTCAGAAGTTTGGATTTTTTTTTTCTGTTCCAGGAGGTATTTTCTTTATTTGTAACATCTTTTCCAATTTGTGACAGCTCAGTCTTTCCTTGTATTTCATGATACTTTTAAAGAATAGTGTTCAGGAATTTTGTCGAATGTCCCTCAATTTAAGCTTGTCTAGTATTTTCACATGTTTGGACTAAGGCTATGGATTTGGGGGAACAATATAATAGAAGTGCCCTTCTTATCACATCATAGGATGTGCATGATATCAACATGAGTTATTACACGTGATGTTAAAGTTGATCATTTGGTTAATGTAGTGTCTGTCCAGTTTCTCCAGTGAAAGGTTACTCTTTTCTCTTTCCATTCTCTATTCTTTGGAAGTGAGTTACTAAGTCCAGCCTGTATACAAAGGGAAGCAAATTAAATTCTTAGAAGGAAGTATATCAAAGATTTTTGTGGACATGTATTAAAGCAAACAGTAAGTATGTTAACTCATTTCTAAACACGTATCTATATGCATTTCTTTATCTATGACTAAACATTAGTTCATATTGATCTCACCACCTCTAACCCAACACTACAGGGTGCATTCTAGCGTTCTTCCTTACTTACTTGTACAGTAACTTCTTTCTCTGAGAGTGAGAAACTGTGCTCTCATTGTCTACCATCTATTTACTCATTTGTTCAATCATAATATACATGTAAGTTACTTTCAGAATCACTAAATTACAGCCTTGTGAGAAACAAAATTACCAACTAGGATATACTGTTTGTCTTTAACCTTATGATGTCCAGACAAAACCCTGTTTTAAAGTGATTTCGGTCAGTTACTTTCTTACCCATTTCCTTCAGTGAAGTTATGTCATACATTTGTAACACATTAATTCATTTTTCATAATCTCAATCACATCCTGATTTCCCCTCATATCCTGGTTGATTTTTATTGTGTGATAGGAAAAGTCACCTAGTGTAGTATAAGGTGTTTTTTTTAATGCCAGTTTTTAAAAATTTATTTTTATTATTTTTTAATTTATTTTTGGCTGCGTTGGGTCTTCGTTGCTGCGCGCAGGCGTCCTCTAGTTGCAGCGAGCGGGGGCCACCCTTCATTGTGGTGCGTGGGCTTCTCATTGCAGTGGCTTCTCTTGTTGCAGAGCACAGGCTCTAGGCACGCGGGCTTCAGTAGTTGCAGCATGCGGGCTCAGTAGTCACAGCACACAGGCCCTAGAGCACGCGGGCTTCAGTAGTTGTGGGGCATGGGCTCAGTTGCTCGGTGGCATATGGGATCTTCCTGGACCAGGGCTCGAACCCGTGTCCCCTGCATTGGCAGGAGGATTCTTAACCACTGTGCCACCAAGGAAGTCCTAGTATAAGGTTTTATGGGCCTTAATGAATACATAGTCATGGATCAACTACTATGTATCATATAGAACAATTTCAACAACTCAGATATTCATTTATATATGGCCCCTTTGTAGTAGCCCACTCTCTCCTCCACAACTCTTGGTAATAACTGATATGTTTTCCATCCTTATATTTGTGTCTTATTAGGATACCATATAAATGGAATCATGCAATATGGAGCATTTTAGGCTGGTTTCTTTCACTTAGGAAAGTACATTTAAAATGTATCCATATTGTTATGGATATCGAGCCATTCTTGTATCCTTGGAATAAATCCCACTTGATCGTGGTGTATGATCCTTTTAATGTATTATTGAATGTGGTTTGCTAATATTTTGTTGAGGATTTTTGATCTATGTTCATTGTGATGCTGGCCTGTAATTTCTTTTTTTTTATTTTGTGATATCTTTGAAGGTTTTGGTATCAGAACGATGCATTTCCACTCGTCTTACCCATCTTATTGTGGTTCCTTCTTTACATCTTTAGTTGTAGAAGATCTTTTCTGCTAGTCTTTCGGTCATTCTCACTGATACTTACTCTGTTAACAGTTGTAATTTTGGTGTGTCCGTGGGAGGAGGTGGATTTAGGAACTTCCTGCTCTGCCATCTTGGTCACTCCACCTGTTCACTGACTTTTGTATGTTTACTTTGTATGCTGTGGCCTTGCTAAACTCACCTATTACTTAAAGAAACTTTTTATAGATTACATTGGATTTTCATTTATTACTTTTCTGTGGCTGCTTTCATGCTGCAGTGTCAGAGATGAGTAGTTGCAACAGAGTTTGTATGGCCCTCATACAATTTACATTAAAATTAAATCACTTTTAATTTACTTTCTGGTTATTTACTTCTTCTTGAGTTAGTTTTTGGTAAGTCATGTACTTCAAAGAATTACAACATTTCATCTAATTTCTCCAACTTATGGATGTAGAATTGGTGATGATATTCCTTTTCTTTTTAATGTCTGTGGGGACTGTAGTGATATACCCGTTTTTATTCCTATATTGCCAATTTGTGTCTTCTTGTTTTTTTCTTGGTCAATGTAACTATGGTTATATCCATTTTATTCATCTTTTCAAAGATGAATATTTTTTGACTTTCAAAAATAATCTTTTGTTTTCATTGGTTTTCTTTATTGTTTTTGGTTCTAAATTTCATTAATTTCTATATTATTCTTCATCATTTTTTGTTTTCTTTTGGTTTATTGTTCTTATTTGTCTGGTGTTTAAAGGCAAACCCTAAAGTAATCAATCTAATCTTTTTTTTTCTAATATAAACATTCAATGCTATAAATTTCCCTCTAAGTATGTCAGCTGCATCCAACAATTTTGAAATGTTTTATTTTCATTTTGTTTAAAAATCTTTTTAAGTTTCCTTATAGCTCCCTCATTTACTCAAATGTTATTTAAAAAGAGTATCTCTGGATTTCCAGTGTTTGTGCTGAATGCCCAAACTTATTTCTGAAATGGATTCCTAGTTTAATTCTGTTACAATCTGAGAGCGTAATTGACATAAGTTTTATTCTTTTAAATTTGTTAAGATTTCTTTTTGTTCCATTTTGGTGAATTTTCATTTGCCCTGGTGGACAGCATGTTTTCTGATGTTCCTGAGTTGAGTTTTCTGTGACTGTAAATTAGGTTAAATTGGGGATAGTGTTGTTTAGGTCACCTATATTTCTTACTGATTTTCTTTCTACTAGTTCTGTCAATTATTGAGAGTGTTGAATCCTACAACTATAGTTATGAATGTGTCTATTTTTTTCTTTCAGAGCTATCAGATTTGCCTCATTTATTTTGTGGCTCTTGTTAGGTACATACACATTTATGGTTGCCATGTCTGCTTGGAGAATTTATCTATTTATCATTATGTAACATCCCTTTTTATCTCTGATTATATTCCTTGTCATGACATCTACTCCATCTTAGTTTTATATATACTGCTTTTGTTTCATTTGTATGCCATATCTTTCTCATTATTTACTTTTCATTCAGATATATCTTTATATTTAAAATAAGTTTTTTAAAAACAGCATATAGTTCCAAGGGGTTTCCACCAGTGTTCGAAGGTGACAGGTTTTGTCACTCTTCCTCCTGCAGATTAAAACTTTCCTTTCATTGGAGAATAGGGGAGTTGGCTTTTGGCAGAATTTGGGGGAATGGTTTCTTTTCCCCTCCCTTAGCCAGTACTACAAAACCAGGTTTCTCTGTATTTTTCTTGATCTTCCATATGACTGCCGGTAAAGTTTGTGGAGGAAAAAGCCTGCAAAATGGTACAAGTCCCTCTATGTTTGTAGCACCCTGGGGCTTCAGATTTTCATGTTATCACACATTCAGTCTTTAACAATTTGTTTTTTAAAAATATAGCTGGATCGTTTACTTGCTTATATGGCCTCCAGTAGCATCTACCCTGGTCAACTAATGCTTGGGTACTCTTGCTCCCTGCAGGTACCTATCTATCACTACTCAGATTCCAGGTTAGTTCTTTGACTTGTATATTAGTTTTTCATGGCTGCTATTACAAATTACCACAACTTAGTGGCTTAAACAACACAGTCTATCATTTTTGCATTTCTGTAGGTAGAAGTCTAACGAAGATATTACTGGGCTAAATCAATGTGTTGCCAGGGCTGCTTGCTGTCTGTGGGATCTGAGTAGGATTTGTTTCCTCATCCTTTCCTGCATCTAAAGGAGATGCCTGTTCTTTGGGTCATATCCCTGCTCCTTCATCTTCAAAGTTAGCAGAGGTGAGCTGAGTCCTTCTCATAGCACATCACTCTTCTGCCTCTCTTTACCACGTTTATGATCTGCTTCCTGCATATCCAGTGAGTTTAGTAATATCACAGGATCCCACCTTTTTCTTTTTTAATGTCCATCTCACCAGATGGGACAGGAATTTCAAAACTGAATATAAGATATCAAACAGCTAGAATTTCTAAAATTTGCCTTCCTAGCTGTATACAGATAAATATCTGTTTTTTATCAAAATGTTTGTACTGTATTTATATACTTGGATTTATGTTATCTTATCACATAATACATTCCAGGCAGCATTTAGGTAACTATTTAGATAATACCAGGTTTCACAACTGTTCACCGTCACATTTTTCAGTCAATGTGCAATATGTCCACAGAACATCACCAAGCACTTCAAAGTACACATCAGAGAAAGATATATTGCTTGTCACCCACACCCAAGGGATTTCAAGTACTAAGAGAGACAAGAAAGAATATTACAACTGACAATAATTAAGCACCATAATCATAATTCACATGAATTGAGTGAAAATAAAATGGATAGTAATATTCTTAGAGAGTGGACAAAGGAGAAGGCTATCAAGAAAAATTTTTAGAGAAAATGTCATTAGATATATACAAGAGCTTTTATGACTCTTAGCTCATATTTCTATACATATACTTATAGCTGGAGCTGATAAATTCTAAAGAATGCATCCACAAACTGCTAGCCAGGAACATAAATTTATTAATTTATATCCAGGAAGCAAAGTATATCACAGTCATCTATCAGTGTAGAAATGATACATCAGATATCCAGGAAGAATATAGCCAGGCCAGATCTCAGTCTTTGCTCCCTGATGTACCCAAAACACGAACTCTCTCATTTTGTTCTGTATCCCCCAAACTGTAAGATGTGTAAAGGCCAAATTTAACATGGATGGAACAAATAGTACCACATGGGGAAGGCTATTTATAGTGCACTGTTTTCTTAATAATTTGCACTGTATGAAATATCTTGTCAGTATCAAATATCTTGTCAGTACTCTGTAGCTACATGATGTCACATTATCATATTTTCCTGTTTGACATCCCAATCAAACACTGCACAAGGAAGAAAAGTTTCCTGCTCAAAGTAGTCAAAAATCATAATTTTATAATCTGAAAACTCTCTGTGGACTCTTAAGAAAGCATTTCATGGTACTCTAATACTTTCAAGACCATTAGCATATTTCATCCCAAAATAAAACCTTGATATAATCTAGTGTTGTGACGGAACTCCAGCCATATGCATCTTTATAAATCAGATGCAGAAATTTATTTTATCCTAAATATTTAATTTATTCCTGAATCATACTCAGAAGGCAAAAGATTATAATACCCTGACATAAATGTAAAAAAGGTCAACAGTTTCTGCCTGTTTCTTTTCTGAGTTAGTGCTTAGGTTGGCCAAGAACTGCAGCTCCTGGATCATAATGAAATTGCTTAGGAAACTCTGCAGTCCAGTGGTCAACTAGAACTGGTCTTTGGTTCAACTCATTCATGCATTTCTCCAGAACGAAAATTATTTATACCAGTTATGTGCATCCTTCCATCCAAGGACAACATGTGGACCCAGCCCCACTGTGATGCACACATGTGAGGATGATTTTATGAGCGTCCTCATCTTATACATGAGAAAACTGGCGTGGATTTTGTCTGACTTATGTGATCCACCTTCCTCTCCCAGCAGTTTTGTGCTACCTTATTACTTCAGATCTCTTCTAGCTAGGACATGTCTTCAACAGGGGCAAATTTAATGACAGTAAGAATGCATTAAAGTCTAGATTAAATTCTATGCATTATGCAGTGTTACTCCAGGTTTTTTTTTATTCCAGTGTATTTTGATATGTACTTCATGCATTGATGTTTCTAGCTTTCAGAGTACCATGTATAGCATAATAATTGATGACATATAGTATAACCCTGAAGTGGAGAGTAACCGGTCATCCACCTGCAAGTGAACAAGTGCATTGCTAACACTTTGGAAGTTTGCCAGTTATACTCAACAATTAAAAGAGCATAGAAAGTGAAAAACGTATTGCTTGAAGACCACGGATCCTTTAAATACATTGCGAGTACTTATGGTATAACACCATTTTATGGTGTAGAAATGTTGGTATGAATAGAATAATTTCATAAGCAAGGAACGTTTACTCTCTGTAGGTTCCTAAGCAGAGTTTTATCAATCTCTTTCAAGTTTGGGGCATTTTGGCTCACTTCTAAATATTATTAAATTTGAATCTTATTTGAAATAACTTACTGATTCAAACATTACTTATGAAACTTTAAAAATTGCTATATAGTTATAGTTTTGAACCTTTAATCTTTTACTGAGTCACATTCTTCCTTTTTGTAATACTTAGAGAGCTTCTGATTAAGTTTTTGAGCCACACTGAAGTTCATTCTAACATGACAACCTTTCAGTTACTGTCTTTTAAATTAACTTTTGTCTCCTCTTACCCTCAGCTTCCCTAGAAATATTTCATTATATGCTTATTAGGTGAATTCCAACATGTGAACTTTATTATCATGCTCTAGACTATTTTTTCAAAGTCTCTCAAATATTGAGGTACCTATATCAAGCACAGTATTGCAGATATAATTCTCATTAACCAAGAGGACCCTGCAAAGAACAAGAGACCCCTGTGTACAAAGAGGCAATAATGGATTACAGGGAGAAAGAAACACGAGATAAACAGATATTGATTTATTCCAGCATATGACAGTTACAGTGTATCATCAATACGTGGT
Organism: Physeter macrocephalus; assembly: GCF_002837175.3. NCBI lineage: Eukaryota > Metazoa > Chordata > Mammalia > Artiodactyla > Physeteridae > Physeter > Physeter macrocephalus. Next base: position 82,248,801 of record NC_041219.1, on the reverse strand, counting down.
AAATAGATACATGTTGATGGATAGATGGATTAAGGAAGGGGTCCCCAACCTTTTTGGCACCAGGGACCTGTTTCGTGGAAGACAGTTTTTTCACAGATGTGGGGGTGGCTCCGGCGGTGATGCAAAGCGATGGGGAGTGATGGGGGGCGATGGGGAGCGGCAGAGGAAGTTTCGCTCGCTTGCCAGTCGCTCACCTCCTGCTGTGCGGCCCAGTTCCTAACAGGCCACGGACTGGTACCGGTCCGTGGCCCGGGGATTGGGGACCCCTGGATTAAGGGATATCTTGGTAACTGTTTCTTAAGGCAATTAAAAAATAGTTCCAGAAATTTTCGATTACAAAAGTTGTCATGTTTTGGTTTGGGCAGGAAAATTAAGGCCTCAGAGACCATATTCATTGTATAACCTTAGTCAAATCACTTAATCAGAGTTTGATGGTTACAAAATAAGAGTTACAGTAGATACATGCTAACCAACTTGATGGCTTATAATGAAAATATTAATTCAATTTACCGAATATAGTGCTGATACAAATATTCTCACTACTAAAATTCTTGGCTGAGATTATAATAAGGCATTTTGGAAATGCTAAACACTTAAAAATGACATCTTTAGTATTATCACATCATTTTCAAAATTTTCTAACCTATAGGTCTTGGAGAATCTTAATCATTGATCTCTGCATAGACAGGAAAATCAAATGTGAATAAACATTTAAAAATACGATGATCTTTATAGTATGAAAGAACCAACTGTATGGTGATTTTGAGCAGATTTAGGAATTTAAATTATTTGGGACTTAGGTAATTCATTGAAAGTCTCATAAATAGAGTGATATGGCAATGGTAAAGGATGATAATAAACTTCATATAGTATTTCTTTATGAAAAGAGAGAAGTGATTCCTTTGGGATATGCCAGGGATTTAGTTGATTCACTAATACCTTAGAGCAATAGGTGGCTGTGATGTAATGAAGTGCTTGACAGTGATAAGTTAAACAAGCTGACCTGCTTACATAGCATCTGTAAATATTGCATGAGTCATAGCATTAATTGGGTCATTTGATTGCACAGGCCGAAATGAAGGGCTTCTAGCAGTTTTGTACCTTTTATAGCATTTGTCAGTTTTACCCTACTTAATGAAAGGTCACTGGCTTGAAATATCTTCTGAGCTTATTTTGATTTCACTTCCTAGGCATCATTCTAGGTTCCTGTGCACAATACAAGATATTTGCTAACCAGTGATGAAACAGGTACCTACATTAATCACTAAAGTCTAATGTTCTGTAGTTCTGATGAAATGCAAGAAAAGAGTTTCCAGAGGTTTCTGTTAAAAATATGACTCTTTAAGTAATCAGGAATATAGATAGCAAAGGAAATGATTTCCTCAGGATTTTGTTATATGAAAAAATGAAGCTTTTTACTTCGTATATAACCTGATTTTATGCAATTCATAGCAGAGAGTAATTCAGGTTTATAAATAACCTTGTAGAAAGGATGTTATAAAAGCTGTCACTGAATTTTGAATAAAATCCACATTTTAAACTTTGAATGTGTGATGCAAAACAAATAAATATGCTATTAGTTTACTGTATCTCAGTGAAATAGATTTCAAAATTAGTGGTGGAAAAATCTGCATTTTTAATTATGTATTTCTCTGTGTATAGAATACTGTTTTGTAAAATTAGTGTCATGTCTTCCTTTATAATAGCAAAAACAAACAACAGTTTGCCTGAAGTTTATTAGCATAGACTATAATCCCTACAATTAGATAAATTTGTTTACTTAGAAAGGTATATTTTCAGGATACAAACAAGGCATAGAGAACATTTTTTGCCCCCATTTTCAAAATGGATCTTGAAACCACTTCTCAGGCAGCTCAGATGTCTAAATGCTCTCTGGAAAACATTAAAATGCCATCTCAGTCCTTGTTTAGACATTATTGATTTTATATTACAAGTAGATGAAAGGTCCACTTGGGGAATACTGCTGTATAATTGCTGCAATGACCTAGCCATCTAATACTACCCAGGGCAAAAGCCATTTGATCAAAATCAATGTAAAATATACATTTATCCTCCTGAGACATCCAGGGTATAGAGGAGAGGAGGGGGGGGACGCCAAGTATGAAGAGCAATATTTAATAATGTGACATCAGAAGTAAAAGCAATTACATCTTTACTAACTCTCAAATGCAAATGACTCTATATGACTCTGAATTCTGGAGTCGTATGGTTTATTGACAATAAAATAGACAAATCAATAACTTCTTCAAAAAGAGTGTTTTGAAAGAATAAATCTTGTATTAGTAGCAGGAATGTAGCTTTACAACACTGCTCAAATGCCATACCTCTTGCTTGTTTAAGCACATGGTTTATAAAACATATTCTGGGCGGGGCTTACATTTTCACCTTTTCTTACATCTTCTCAAGCTCTTAGTTGGACGGCCTATATAGTCAACATGTTATATCCACTTGAAAATTCTTTTCGACCTCAGGAATATTGGTCAGATTTGTAGGTTTCAAGTTCTGCTCTATCTAGTCTCACTTCTCATCTGATCCCAGGAATAGGAGAGTGTGGCTGGACATTGTTGATGGGCATCCTTTACTGAGAGAGATGGATTTACCATGAACAAATGAAGTTTAAACTTCATACTCTCCTGGGGAGGATACTTTGCGTGGCCCTGGAAAGGACCCTAGCGATGTGTACATATATTCAAATATGTTTGTAAAATGGTAAGATATTTATAATTTTCTACAATTGCTTTTCTAACCTAAATGATGCAAATACTGTTATATTCATTATTTTGTTTTATTTTTTTGAAAGAGGAGTCCAAAACTGTATTAGCCTGTGACCCCACAAATCCAAGGTCTGCCCGAGCTATTGACAAGACCCATAAAATTATCCAAGTTGAGTGTGTGAGTGTGGGAGTGCCTGATACCTGATCGCAATGCCAATAATGTGTCCTTGGTCAATGTGTCCTATCATTCAAGGTGTTCATATTCTGTAAGCCCTGAGTGACCAAGTGCCAACTGAAAAGGATCAGCCATGTGTGAAAACAATACTCCAGTGTTATGTCTTTTAGCAAGAGCACAACATATATTTTTAACTCACCCTGTAGAATTTTATTTTAATAACTTTCTTTACGCTCGAAAAAATGACATCATTATTTCTCGCAATCATAGCTTCCACTCCACTGTTTCTCACACACACCCATAAACACAATGATATCAAAACTTTTGCAGTTGATCATTATCTATGAGAGATAAATTCGAGACAGAATCATCTATAGTGCATGCTCTGGTATCCCAAGAATGTATACAAGGTGAGAACTGATCTGCAGTATGTAAGTCAATTCAAAAAATCAAAAATGTCTTATCTGAGTTAAAAGCAGGAAAACACCTTCTTCAGACCCTTTGAGGCATCAAAGCTGCTCACATTCAGCTACACCACTCTGCTTTCTACCTGTGCACACCACATCTTTCTATCTAAAGCATATATATCCATAGCCTATACTCACATCAACTGATCTTACATCTGTAGATTGAGAACCTATGGATTCATTCATTCCTGAATTCATTCATTTAAGAAATATTTATTGAGCACATTTTTGGGCCTGGCATTCTTCTAGAGATGGAGCAAGACAAATGCAAGTGCCACTTTTAAAGAACTTAAAATCTGGCAGAACTCTGGTGCCATGATAGTCCCTACTATGTCAACTGAGAAGATCTGTCCTAAAGAAGCAAGGGTTGTAAATCATCTACCTTGGAAATGCACCAGGACTTTCTACCTGGGGAGTTCAAAGATCCCCAAGGCTCATCATCTAAGGAAAGGCATTTGGGGATGGAGGATGAGACGGTATCTTTCATGTTAGAGTATTACTACGGGGAACATTCTCATCACACAGACCACTCATGCATTTCTAGTGTAGCTTCCTTGCTTACTTGCTAAGTAATCAATAGAAACCCCACCCTATTATATCCCATATACATGCTTTTATGGTATATTGAATCTTCAGAGTTTCTTAGTATGATAGAGAGATAAGCTTGAATAATTAAGTTTGTGTGGGTGTGCATTTGTCTCTGTGTATGTATGTCTATTCTATCTTCTTTTGTGACGGTCTGCTGGTGGTGAAACAACACTGCCCAGCAGTGTTCTTAGAGAAAGAACCCTGGACTTGAATTCAGGTTATACTAGAGGTCATATTTATAAACTGTGTGATCCTAGCATATTACATAAGCTTTATGAACCTCAAGTTTTCATTCCTAACATAGAGTTAATACAACCTGTTTGATCAAGATTAGATGAGTCTTTTATTTTTCCCTTTATGTTTTAAATATGCTTCATATGATACCACCTTGCCTCATTTAAATCTGAACGTTCACTGAGATCTGGGATTATGCTTTTCAAATCATCATTTTTCTCTCCTAAATATTCGTAATGATAACATTTATTTAGTGTTTACTCTATGGTAGCCACTCTATTAACCACTTTACATACTTCACTCATTTAATTTTTGTAATATTCCTAGCCACTTGTTAAAATTTCAAGTTCTGCAGAGACTGCTTGACTTTAAAATTTAGCTCTTCCACTTACAAGCTATAATGGAAAAACCACTTAGCCTGTCTGAATCTCAGTTTTCAAATCTACTCATAGGTAGTTATGAGACTTAGATGAATTAATAAAAAGTACATAAATATTGCCTGGAATATAGTAAGTTATTAAATATACGATGGCTTTGTTTTCAGATATACCCATTTTTACCATTATCACCTCTAACTTGGAACAGGTAGATTTATTACTGTTCATTTTTTGCTCTTTTGTGGAGTTTGGTTTTTTTGTTCAGTAAAATATTCATAAGGAACAAACCTTAGCCTCACCTAGATAAGCCCAGCATATGGACTCTCTCCTTTCCTACCCATTTTCTCTATAGAAAGACTGTGTTTCCCCATACCATGTGTGTTTTTCCACACACATGGCCTTGTCCATGTGATGTTCTTTGGCTAATGGAATATAGTATGAAATGATCTGGTGTAAGTTGCAAGCCTCCACCTTAAGTAAAATCACTTGTTTCTATTACCTCTCTGGGAGATTCCTATCTCCACCCTGGGAAATACATGCCCCATATACCTGATGGCCCTACACACAGGCCTCAAGGATGTGAGGTAGAGTAGGTATGAACTTAATATGTAGGAAGAAGCAGAGCCACTGGAGCTGTCCAGCCGACACACATATCTGTTAGTGAGTAATCAATGCATACTGTTTGCCACTGAGATTGCATGTGTGCCTTATAATGTGGTAAAGACTGTCCAGTGTACATCTTCCCCTCATCAGACTCTTCTGTGTATTACTCAGAGTAGTTTTTAAAAAACATAAATCTAATACTATCATTTCCCCTGCTTAGCACCTTTCAAAGGCGCCATCACAATTAGACTAAAATCAAGTTCCTCGTCATAGCTTACGAGGATTTTAACTACCTCTCAGATATCATATTATATTTTTCTGTACACAGATCATCTGGACCTTTTTCCTTCTCCTAGAACATGCCAAGCACTTTTCCTTCTTAGGCCCTTCTCAAATGTTATTGTGTCTTCCTGAAAGGATATTCCACCCTTTCCTTTCCATGTCCCTCACCCTTCACGTCTTAACTTAAAAGTCATCTTCTCAGAAACGTCCGTCCTGACACCTTATCTAAATAGGATCTCTCTGTCAGTCTCTGTTTTATCTCTTGCTATCATTTTATACAATTTTAATCATTTATTTAATTGTTTTTTATCTGTCTATTCTACTACAATCTAAATCCTGTGAGGTCAACACATGAGTTTTACTTATTTACTATTGATTATCCAGAACCTAGCACGATGCCAAAAGCTTAAAAGTATCTCAAATTCTATTGGATAAATTGGTTTTGTTAAGGAAATTGAGGTAGATAATGAAATAAATTCCACAGTATTATACAACTGATAACCAAGTGCAGAACTAAGACTTCTATTCAAGTGTATCTGTTGTTTGTAAAGCTCCAGATATTTGGGAGAAATCAACAAACATACATATTTTATCTGTAATACATGTAGCCTTCACTTACTCAGTTTTGGTAATTCATACCAAATGTTGAGTAACCAGTCATTGAATTATCCCATAGTAAATGGTTAATTAATTAAGTAGTGCATGATTTTAAGAGTTGCATTTATACTACTTGGAATAGTAGGTTTCAGTTAGCCTCAAGTACTTTAGAAATACTTATTATTAAAAATTCACAACCTAAATATATAGTATTATTTATTTAAACAGATACTTTCAAGGTCCTTTACTATACAATTTGATCTACTTTAGTAGACATCTCTGATAAATATTTAATAGTATCTAAATTTCAATTATTTAAAACAATTTCATATTTCATGTATTATACAAATTTCATATTTTAATTGTTATCACATCCCTGTATCAGTTATAATAGGCTACATTGTTCTGTATTAAGCAGCAACCTAAAATATTAAAGGACTACAACAACAAATACTTATTTCCAGCCACATGTCTGTCATTGGTTGGCTTAGGCTCTGTTCCACATCATCTTTACTGCAGGACTTAGATTCAATGAATAGCCTCTTTCTGGAACTTTATTGGTTGTCATTGCAGAGGATATCTAAAATGTGATGAAATATGAGCTGGCTTTTAAATCTTCTGCTCAAGATACATGTCACTTCCATTCCTATTTCAGTGGACGAAGAAAGTCATTTTGTGAAGTCTGAAGTCATTGGGACAAATACAAATAATTTTCCCTGAGGAAGTGGCACTGAAATTAGGGGACAATAATACATTTTCGACATTTTTCACAACTCATTTCCCTGGCATGATTACTATGTAATTGTTAGTTTTGTTTTACTTTAGCTTTCTGAGAATAGCAGTTTGGTTTTCTCTTCTTGGAATGTCCATCACCCCTCTTTCTAAGATAATTCTGAAATCTCAACTGACCATATAATATGATTTATATATATATATATATATATATATAAATATATAAAAGTATTTATATAATATATACTTATATATAATATATATATAATATATATCTTACACCCACTGCTATTGTCTGTTTTCCCCCCAAATTCATGTGTTGAAATTCTAATGCCCAGTGTGATGGTGTTAGGAGGTGGGACGTAAGTGATTAGGTCAAGAGGGCAAGCTCTCATGAATGGATCCGTGCACTTAATAAAACATGCTGTAGAGAGATCCCTTGCCCCTTCCACCATGTGAGGCTACAGCTAGAAGTCTGCAAAACCAGAAGAGGGTCCTCATCAGATCATGCTTGCACCCTAATCTTGGATTTCCAGCCTCAAGAACTGTGAAAAATTTTGGTTGTTTATAAGCCACCTATTCTGTGGTATATTGTTATAGCAGCCTGAACATACTGTGACATCCACCGTTCCCAAATCTGAGTCTTTGGAACTGATATAATAAAAAGTAAACAATAGTATTTCGTTGCTAGAACCTTAGCTTTAGTAATACAGAAAATGACCTGTAGGCACTATTATTTTATACTGATTTTTACCTGACCAATTGGACATTAGAAGCCACCTAGGAAGAAGGGTGATGATGCTAATTCTATCAAGTCATATGGTGATTAAGGTTAGTGTTGCATGCATATTTCCCCAAATAACATTATCGTTAAAAATTAAGAATAATGATACATGATAATATCGCAGGTAAAGGTTTCTGGTTAGACTCAGTATAAAATTTGAAGATGTAGGTTTCATAAATAATGACATAGATGAAGGGCCATGAATTCATTCATCTACAGTGGTGACATTAATATGGATTGAAATAATCCTTCAAAGAACAATAGTAAGTTCAGGAAATTTCCCCCAAAGTTTCCAAAGTTTCCAAGGTGTAGGGTCAGAAAACTTCCCTTCTTTCCTTCTAGGTTCTTTGGCTGGTCTAATAGTTAAATTGACAGAAGACAGGTTAACAGGAGAAAAACAAATTGTATATGAGACTCCCTGGCAGTCAGGATACTGAGGCTTATATACCATTCTGAGCTAAGAAGGGGGTAGGAGTATGGGGCTTCAAATAGGACAAAAGACAATTCACAGGAAGGTGAGAAAAGCAAATGTTTGGTAGACAGATGTTTGCCATGCCATGCAGATAAGTCTTTCTGATATAAAAATTATCTCTGGTAATAGCTCTGAATAAATAGATACCCTTTGTATAAGTAGAATGTAGTGAACTCTGAATAAGTAAATATCCTCTGATTTAGCAGAAAGCAGTGAGACAACTCCTTAGACCCAATACTTGGTGCTTAATCCTCTCGTAATTCCTTTTTTGTAACAGCCTTACCTCTGTCCATCAAAGTAGGGCTTCCTGGTACAGACTCCCTATCTAAATCCTTTTAAGCAGTTAAGTGGGAGGTAAAAAGGTCTTCTTGGTTTTGCTGGGCCCCAGTTGTCTTCAATCTTGAAATAATCCATATGCCAAAGTGGTACATTCTGGTGTGGTGTATTCTTCTCCCCCTATGAAGTTTCTAAGGTTATCAAGTGGTGGACATAGAGAATTCTGAAGATAGAAATTTGGTAGTCTAGGAAAAAATATATAGATATTAGGATTGAATGACATAAGAGAACACTGACTAGCAAAATAGAATCTAAATTAGATCATTGATCAACCAGTTAGCCCAAACCTGGTACTGACCAGCTAGTCCAAGTCTTGGGTCGTACATAAAAGAAATTCACATATCCGTGCCTAAATATGGTATTTATCTTCCTGGAAAGCTTAGGAAAGGTAACCATGGCACACTACCTAAGCAGATCAGTCAAATTATTTTAACAGTGGAATAAGAGATACACTGACTAGTCTGCTATAATGTCCAGATTATACATTTCTTTATTCTATATGATACAGCCTCTGAATCTTCCAGTTGTCAGCTTCTTTCTCTTAGGTGGTTTATCATGCATTAGAATTTGTCAGCTCAATCAGACATAGACTTTTCTTGTCAGGAACATGATTGTCATGTGAAAATGTGTGGCTCAGAACTCCCAGTGGGGAAAAATCACTGCTACACCAGGGTGCTGAATACTAACCTTATTAGATTTGTTTAGGGTAGTGAGAGTTGAAAACAGGTAATAGTGTCATGGATTCTGATTTAGCTGGGAAGAAGTTCCGTCAAGGCTTCTGTTTAGGGAGAACTGGGGAAGTTGTATTCAGCATCAGAACATCCTCTAAATAAGTGGAATGTACTGAGACTCAGTACACCTTAGACTCAGTTTATGGTGCTTAATCCTCTTGTAATTCTTTTTTCAACAGCCTTACCTCTGTGCATCGGAAGTAGGGCATCTCTTACTTTCTTCCTCTCCTAAGTTTCTTCCATCAGAAGAGAGAGGTACTTATTCCTCAATATTCACTTACTACTAAGACTTAAGAAGATTAAAGGAGTCATTGGTTCAAATGACTGACTTTGGAAGCGAGATATACTAGTATTAGGAAATTTAAGTGTATATAATATATAATTATATACATACATCTATGGGTGTGTGTGTGTGTGTGTGTGTGTGTGTGTGTGAGTGAGAATGTACTTGTGGGTCTAGGTTTGGTTAATTACTTAAAAAAATAATTTATTTAATCGAAGCAGGCATTCCATATAATAACATAGTTAATTTGATTCTCATTTCTTTTTCCATTGAAATATAATTACAGTATATTGTGAAAATTCCTAATTTAGATCTGCAAATCAGAGAAGAAACTGTAGCTGGATTCTCTTAATTATCAGTTCTATTCAGTTGACCTGTATGATAAGCTGTCAACCTCTGGATCAAAACTCCATCTATTTAAATGGTCTAGGCATTGAAGTAAATAATGTTAAATTAATTTTTTATTAGCTTTCATGAACTATATGTGCTAGATTATAGTACTGTCAAAATATTTACTGTTTCTTCTTTCTTGGCCCTCCCTATGGGAGAATTATATTTATTATCTCATGGATATCAGGCATAGACACCTTATTAGCTTTGGGCATGAATGTGTGGACAAGTGTCATGTAGAAATTCAAGGCAGAAATCTTAGGAGTCATTGCATGATACCACCATCTCCCTTTTCCCTCAGTTATGGGCCTGGCAATATTCCAGATAAGGGCTGCTCTATCAGCTTAGTTCTGGAGTAAAGTGGATATTTAACAGAAACTTAGCAGAGGTAAACATCTATTATTGTATAAGCCATGAAGATTCGGGGCTTAATGCTTTTTCCACCATAGCATAACTTAGCCTAAGATTTATAGAGAAATGTTTCTCAAAATAATATAATACAAAGATGTAATTCAGTTGTTTCTGTTACACAAGCACAAAGGTGTGATGGATACAGCAAATACAAAAATCTTGTGTTACTTCTAATGTCATGTAGTATAGTACCAGAACTTAACTGTTACACATAAAATTAATGACTAGTATTTAGAGATTTGGCCCTTTCATACGGTGCTATGGGAGTATAAATTGGTACAATATTTCTAAAGGGTAATTTTCAATATATGTTAAAAAATATTAAAATACAATCTGATACAGTAATCCTACTTCAGAAAAAAAATATGCAAAATATAAGCAGAGGAATAGTCATTTTTAATAAGAAACATTTTGAAACAATCTAATATTCAAAAGTAGAAGATTGGTAAAATCATCATCTGTAAACTGAAATATTATGCAGCCGTTAAAATAATATTATGGAGGAATATTTAATGACATAAATGTTTTTGATAAAGAGCAAAAGCAAAACAAAACTAAATAATGCATGACCTCAGTTATTTTAAATGATAATAAACATGTACACAGAAACTGGAAAGAAATGAATCAACACCTTGACATGCGATTTTAATTCCATTTTCACTGATTTTGAAGTCAAGCTAGTGGTGTTAAATCAAAGAATTCCAAATCTTTAGACTAAAATGCAAGTCTCTTAACTATATCACTACTATCTCTTTTTCAAACTATTGTAGAGCTAGAGAATTTATGGTAATTAAATATTATTTAGTCATTAATGCCAGCTGGGACTGCTGATAATTATGCCGCAATATGATTTCCTCTAAGATATCTCACAGGCCATTGATAAACAGCTGAGAAGAAAAAAATCGGGATTATGGCAAAGTGGTTTGCTATTAAATTAATTGAATAAAAAGTAATTGGATTATGTATGATCTTCAACAGCTACTAGAGTTTAAACTTTAATTAAATTGTCATAGTCCTCATTCAAAAATGAATGTTTGAGCATAAGCTATTTTTAAACAACAAGAATAGCAGAATACTAATCAGGGCAGCCTATACCACCAACCTTAAGTTGAAAGCTCTATCAGACTGATTACCAACCAATTTTCCACACATTAAAATCACTGGGAACATTGAGCTCTAGTAATCATTTGCAAGCTTTTCAAATATGATTACTTGATAGGAAGTCAGTTAGCATTGACTAAGAAAACTCATTCTTAAACAATTAGCCGGGTTGTGTGCATTAAAGAAAACCTAGGCTTTTAATTTTGCCTGGAAGTTTTTAGAGCCAGAATTCCCCAGCTAAGTCAAAAATGATATTTCATCAACTATTTCTGTACCTACCATGAAAGACATTTTAAACATATGATATGATTTTTTATGCCCAGCTCATTCTATTAGTGTTCTAAAGTAAACATAAGTAAACGATTAAAATATTGTATATGAAATAGTGTATATATAATATTTACATAAATATATGCATGCACACATGTATTCATGTGTACATATATACATACAGATAGATACACATATATGCATATCATCTGGGACATCTTCCAGGCAGCTATTTGAAGGCTCTAGGGTAGATTGTTAAAGCTTTCTCTGAGGAAAAGACAAGCAGTTATTTTCCTTTTGATTTTCTAGTTCTAACCTGCACAAAGATGGTAAACGTAGGAAACTGCCTCATTCAAACACATAGATTGCAGTGAGAACTAAAGGTGAGAACTTGAGTTTTCTGACTTTAAGATTTTTAATACAGTATCTGAATTATCCTCAGAGTAAGTTCTTTTTAAAAATTATTAATAATTATTATGTGTTATATAATAATATTATTATGTTTTTTGAAAAAATCATTTTGAGTTACTTTTAATATATATAAACCAGACTTTCTCTAGCTCTCTATGGTAGATTTGAATCAGTTGCCTTTTATATCAATATTTTAGTTATAGATTTTTATAGCTTTGATCTTTTATCAATGATTTATCCACTTCAGGAATATTTAACTTTATTTTAAAATGAAGTCAAACAAAATTAAGAAACTACATTTCTGTTTTTTAAATGCCACTTTATGCTATATATGTTATATACACTATCTGATTTATCTCAAAAATAATATGAGAAAGTTATTTAATTTTAAAAGTGGATAACTGCAGTTTGGAAGGGCTCAGTACTTTATTTAAGGTCACACATACACATAAGTAAATGCTGGAACAGGGCATATATCTGAAAGCCCTGCTCATTACACTATCCATAAAAGACATGAGGATGTCCTAGGCCTAACATAGGGTGGGGCAGAGAATGGGGGGAATAGATTGGAAATCTCTTGTTTAATTAGTTCCCCACAGGGAGTTCCTCTACCTCAAGGTAAATCCACTGGATTGACCCTTACCACACTCCTTGATCCCAAACTTAATTTAGAAAGATTGGCAGTCCTGTGTTTAAAATTAACTTATCACATAATTTAGGATACCTGGCAGCAAATTTAATGCCACTGGTTAAATAAAACTAACCCTGAAGGCAACTTATATGAATATTTAAAATAATACTGTCAAATAAAAAAATATTTTTAAGCACAATAACAAAAAATGTCACATAGTGTGTGTTATTTTGTGCAGCACGAGAGGAAATAAAGTTTTTCTGGTAATAAGGTGTTACTGAGTATTCAGGGAATGATATTGTTAAGCTAATACATAATATCAAGTTACTCTTAGGTAAATATCAATCACACCCATAAGCAGTTTTATTCATTTAGTAAGTTTTTATTAACCAATTGCTTTGTGTCAGGCAATGAGTGAGGGACCAGAAATACAAAGTTTCCTATGATATGGCATCTAATCTTGAGGAACTCATGGAAGGAAAGAGATGCACATCATCACATCCCTGTGACTTAATATGATACATGCTCTAAAAGTGCTGGAGTCAGAGTCTTATGGTATTTGAGAAAAGAAATAGACTAAATAAACTTGAATAGACATTTCTCCAAAGAAAATATACAAATAGTCAAAAGGTATATGAAAAGATGCTCAACCTCGCTATTCATCAGGGAAATGCAAATCAAAACCACAATAATATATTACCTCACCTCTGTTAGAATGGCTATTAAAAAAAAACAGATAACAAGTGTTGGTGAAGACATGGAGAAATTGGAACACATATACACAATTTGTGGGAATATAAAATGGAAAACAGCATAGAGGTTCCTCAAAAAATTAAAAATAGAACTACCATATGACCCAGAAATACCACTTCTGGGTATATCCAAAATAAGAGAAATCAGGATCTTGAAGAGATGTTTGCATTTCGGTGTGCATTGCAGCAGTGTTCACAGCAGCCAGGATATGAAAATAATCTAAATGTCTATTGATAGATGAATGGATAAAGAGAATGTGGTATATACATACAATGGAATATTACTCAGCTTTAAAAAAGAAGAGAATTCTGTCATTTGCAACAACATGGATGAACCTGGAGGACATTATGCTAAGCAAAATAAGCCAGGCACAGAAGGACAAATACTGTGTGATTCCCCTTACATGAGGTATTTACAATAGTCAAACTCATAGAAGCAGAGAATAGAATGGTGGTTTCCAGGTGCTGGGGAGAGGAGGAAATGGGGAGTTGCTATTCAGTGCCTATAGTTTTCTTCATGATTTCCTTTCTTTGGTTTGATGAGCTTCTTGCATCTGTAGGTTTCGATCAATTCTGGAAAAAAATGGTCATCATTTCTTTAATTTTTTTCACTGTCTCCTCATTTTGGGAATTGGCCACTTACTGTTATCCCACACACCACTGAAGCTCTTTGCATTTTTTTCTAAAAAGTTCTCTTTCTCTCTGTATCATTTTGGGTAGTGATTAACACTATGTATTCAGAATCGCTACTAACCTTTTATTCTGTGATGTCTAATCTCTCAACTTTATACAGTATATTTTCATTACACATTGTAGTTTTAAATTATAGAAATTAGATTTGGATTTTTTAAGCTATCTTCTGTGTCTTTACATGTTCAAAATGTACTCTAACTTCTTAAAAACGTAGAATAGTTATCAAACTGTTGTATAGTGTCTCTGTCCACAAATTCTATCATCTGTTTCATTTTGTGGTTAGTTTCAATTGATTGGTTTCTCCTCATTATGGAATTATGAAGTTTTCCAGTCTGACTGATGGAAATTGGTAATGTTCCAGATACTGTGAGCTCCAAATACTGTTTTCTCCAATTTTTTCATGAAGTTCTTTTCTCTGACCTCTAATATTTTCTTCAAATCCATGCACTGAACAGTAGTCAACTGAATACTTGAAATGGACTCTTTGAAGATCTCTGGATTTTTCTCTTTGCACACTTCTTCTCTGTAAGTCTATCCTGCAACATATTTGAAAAGAAAATGCAGAACAAAAAACAATTCAAAATGTATAGAAATGTGGGAGATCCATGGAGAACTGTATCCCAAAAAATCTATCCACTTTTTACTATCTGGTCACCATCCTGGGCCAGGCCACCATTATTTTTCTCTTGGACTTTCCTAACAGCATCATAAATTATCTCTACATCCATCTTTCCCATTCAGTCCTTTTTATATATGGAAACTACCATCACCTTTTTAAAACATGGCTTCATATATTTTTTTATAAACTTTCGGTGGGCTTCAACTGTATATAAAATAAAATCAATCACCCTACTCTATCATAGAAGGCCCCTATATGAGCTGACACTATACACTTCCCAAATCTACTTTCCCTCTTTCTTTCTTGCTTCTTACTTTCCAGTTGCAATGCCTTTATAAAGACTTTTGAATATTCCAAGTTTTCTGCCACATTAGGACCTTCTTATGTGCTATTTTATATGCTTACAATGCTCTTTCCCCAACATGGCTGGGTTCTTCACATAATTTTGATATCTAGTTACTAATATTTTCCCCTTTAAACTATTCTAGTTATTAACAATCTCCTTTAAAAAAAGAGCCAACTGCAACTACTATTGCTATAGTATACACCACCCCTTTATTCTCTATTTTCAGTATCTGTTTCCCTGACTGCATTGATCGATTTAGATTTTTGCCTACCTCCATTTATAATCTATAAGCATGTAAGAAGGAGTCATGTCTGTATTGTTCAGAACTTATCACAGGGTACAGAAACAATGCTATTTAATATTTCTTACATACATTGATAATTATGAGTCCTAGTTAAGTCATGGTGTAATTATTCCTGTATGGGATTATTTTTCATAGTTCCCAGTAGTGTGTAATTGAATTATATGGGCTATAGTTTATCCATCTTCACAGTCTCTGTGAATATGCCTGACTTGAAGTGTTGTGTTCAATCGTGATTTTGAATGTGATGTAACATATAGTCATTTACTCTGTTCTAGACCCTACAGATACAGCACTGAACAAAATAGGACATGTTCCTGCTTTCTTCATTTTACTACTTAGTGGAAAGAAATAAACTCTAAACTAACAAATATTTGATATTTAGGCTGATGATAAATATAATCTGTTTTTAAAAGTTGGACTTGGTAAGGAGACAGTAAATGACGACAGGGGTGAAGGTAACTAGTATTTGATTGAGAGTGGTCAGGAAAAGCTTCTTGGATAAATAACATTAAGCAACGTCATGAAAGAGTGTGTATGTGTTTGTACTGGGGGTATGGTTTACAGGGTGGCAACTGGTCACGAACTATGCCTTTATCTACAGCAGGGTTTGGTAAATTTTTCAGTACTAAGCCAGATAGTAAATATTTTAGGCTTAGTGGGCCATATATTCTGCCACAGCCACTCAACTCTGCCACTGTAGTGCAAAACTAGCCATAGATAATACATAAGGAAATGAGTGTAGCTGTGTTCCCCAAACCTTATTCACAAAATCAGGCAGTGGGCTGACTTTGGCCTGTGGTCTATTATTTGCTGACACCTGATTTAATTAAGGAATGTTCCAGTAAAAGGAACCAGCAACTGCAAGGATCTTGAAAAGGTAGCATTCTTTTTTTTTTTTAACCATATGATATCACTTATATGTGAAATCCAAAATATGACACAAATGAACTTATTTATGAAACAGAAACAGATTCACGGACATAGAAAACAAACTTATGGTTACCAAAGGGAAAAGGGGGTGGGGGAGGGATAAATTAGGAGTTTGGGATTAACAGATACAAACTTATATATATATATATATATATATAAACTTGTATATATACTTATATATATGTTTATATATATAAACTTATATACTTATAAACATATATATATATATATTTACCTTGACATATTTGAAAAACAGCAAGGGATCCAGTGTGACTGGAATGGAATGAGAACGAATAGCCAAGTTCAGAAATACAACGAGCACCAAACTGTAGTTTCATATGGAGGTGGGAATTATTGGAGTATTTTGAGCAGAGGAGTGATATAATCCAATTTATGTTTTTAAAAGGTCACCTTGGCTACTGGTTTCAAAATTGATAGGTGTGGGTTGAAGAACACAGGTGAAAGCAAACTACTGCAATGTTCATGTGAAATTATTGTTGCTTGCATTAGAGTGGCGAGGTTGGAAATAGTCATGAGTTGTCACGTTCTATACGTATTTCAGAGATGGAGCCACAAAGATTTTCCTATTGCCTGAATATGATAGATATGAAACAGCAGAGTCATGGGTGACTCCTTGTATAATGTTCTAAGTACCAAAGACTTTTCAATAGTGCTGTACTTATGCTAGCATTAGCAGGGGTAGCATTACTAGGGGTAAGGACTTTGTAGAAAGAAATATCTTGGGCTGATATCTAAAAGATTCATACTTTTATGCCAGTTGGAGAAACAGAGAGAAATATCCCACTCAATGTGGAAAAATATCAAAATCTGTAATGCAGAGACCTGAAACTGTAGGAAATGTTTGAGGAAATCAAATTTCATTGTAGGGTATATATAGACAAAGATTATGATTTATTTTTATTTTATTTTTATATTTAAAAATGAAGGAAAGCAAAAGCTTGCAGTTAGGTTAGTAAAGTGGAAAATTCATTCCCTCATGAACCAGACTGGAGAAGTAAAAATGAGAGTAGGGGATATTCAAGTGAAAGGTGAGAACTACTTGCTCTTTTTGATGCATACTTGCTTAGAAGTTCACTAGAGTAAGTCAAGTAACTCATAAAAAATATTTCTATTTTCTCCTCAGAATATTTAAACATATGGCAAGCAATATGCTTCATTTCTCAAGGAATAACCAGGAGTTAGAAATGAGTCTTGAATGTAGATTTAAAGTCAGTTTTCGAGACTAAAACAGCCCAACTAGTTATTTAATTGTGCCAGATAATCTTCATGAAAGTCATTTCTATAGGTGCATGAATTCTTTACTTGATTTCCACAGCCCTTTTGGAGCATCTCAGTTTCAACTGAGTTTAGTGAATATCTTTGATTAGTTGAAGAATTTTTTCTGAAGTCTTCAACTATATGTGGCTTATCAAGAATTAAGGAGATGGTATGAAGTTTTTTCGTGTTTTTGATTTTTAATTTATTTTATTGAAGTGTAGTTGATTTATAATGTTGTGTTAGTTTCAGGTGTACAGCAAAGTGATTCAGTCATACATACATATATATTTATTTTTTCAGATTCTTTTCCATTATAGGTTATTACAAAATACTGAGTGTAGTTCCCTGGGCTATACAGTAGGTCCTTGTTGGTTATCTTTTGTGTATGTAGTAATGTGTGTATGTCAATCCCCAAATCCTGATTTATCCCTCTCTGCCCCCTTTTTCCTTTGGTAACCGTACGTTTGTTTCCTATGTCAGTCTATTTCTGATTTGTATATAAGTTCATTTGTATCATTTTTTTTTTAGATTCCATATATAAGTGATATCATATGATTTGTCTTTCTCTGTCTGGCTTACTTTACTTAGTATGATTACCTCTAGTTTCTATCCATATTGCTGCAAATGGCATTATTTCATTCTTTCATATGGCTGAGTAATATTCCATTGTATATATATACCACATCTTTATCCATTCATCTGTCAATGTACATTAGGTACAATGTCTTGGCTATTGTCAGTAGTGATGCTACAAACACTGGGGTGCGTCTGCCTTTCCAAATTATAGTTTTCTCCAGATATATGCCCAGGAGTGCTTTTTTTAAAATCATGGACCTTTGATATTTTTTCTTTCTATGTTTTCTCTGGATATATGCCCAAGAGTGGGATTGCAGGATCATATGGTAGTGCTATTTTTACTTATTTAAGGAACCTCCATACTGTTCTCCATAGTGGCTGTACCAATTTATATTCTCACCAACAGTGGAGGAAGTTTCCTTCTTCTCCACACCCTCTCCAACATTTAAAAAATTTTACTAACTTTTCATTTTGGAATTATAGATTAACAGGAAGTTGCAAAAATAGTAAAGAAATTCTGTGTACACTTTACACAGTTTCCCCCAATGTTACATTTTGAATAACTGTAGTGTACAGTATCAAAACAAGAAAACTGACATTGGTACAATATAAATGAATATTTCAATGTCATTTTATCACAGGTGTTGATTAGTGTAAGCAATCAATATACAAAACTATTCAGTCACCACAAAGATATTCCTTGTGCTGCCCTTTATAGTAACACTCAACCCCCTACTTCCTTAGCATCCCTGACCCCTGGTAACAAACAAACAACAAACAATTTGTTCTCCGTCTTTCTAATTTTGTCGTTTTGAGAATGTTTCTATAAATGGAATCATTTAGTATATGACTTTTGAGATCACTGCGTATATCAATAGTTAGTTCCTTTTATTGCATAATATTCCATGGTATGGATGTACAGCAGTTTATTTAACCATTAACATATTACAGAACATTTTAGTTGTTTCCAGATTTTGGTTATTACAAATAAAGCTGCTGTGAACATTTGTATCCAACATTTATTATTTGTAGACTTTTTGATGATGGCCATTCTGACTGGTGTGGGGTGATAACACATTGTAGTTTTGATTTGCATTTATCTTATAATTAGCAATGCTGAACACCTTTTCATGTGCCTTTCATCCATCTGTATGTCTTCTTTGGAAAACTGTCTATTTTGATATTCTGTCCATTAAAAAAAATTTTTTTGATATTGAGTTATATGAGCTCCTTGTATATTTTAGAGATTAATCGCTTGTCAGTTGCAACATTTGAAAATATTTTTCCCATTCTGTAGGTTGTCTTTTCATTTTGTTTTTGGTTTCCTTTGCTGTGCAAAAGCTTTGAAGTTTAATTAGGTCCCATTTGTTTATTTTTGTTTTTATTTCCATTACTCTAGGAGAGAGATCCTAAAAAGTACTGCTGTGATTTATGTCAAAGGGTACTGTCTATGTTTTCATCTAGGAGTTTTTTGATATCCAGTCTTACGTTTAGGTCATTAATCCATTTTGAGTTTATTTTTGTGTATAGTGTTAAAGAATGTTCTAATTTCATTATTTTACATGTACCTGTCCAATTTTCCCAGCACCATTTATTGAAGAGACTGTCTTTTCTCCATTGTATATTGCCTCCTTTGTCATAGATTAATTGACCATAGGTGTGTGGGTTTATTTCTGGGCTTACTATCCTGTTCCATTGATCTGTATTTCTGTTTTTGTGCCAGTACCACACAGTTTTGATTACTGTAGCTCTGTAGCATAGTCTAAAGTCAGTCAATTTCTACAGCTCTGTTTTTATTTCTCAAGATTGCTCTTTGGCTATTCAGAGTCTTTTGTGTTTCTATACAGATTTAAACTTTTTTTTCCTAGTTCTGTAAAAATACCATTGGTAATTTGATAGGGATTG
This sequence comes from Physeter macrocephalus, assembly GCF_002837175.3. NCBI lineage: Eukaryota > Metazoa > Chordata > Mammalia > Artiodactyla > Physeteridae > Physeter > Physeter macrocephalus. Next base: position 82,228,788 of record NC_041219.1, on the reverse strand, counting down.
CATTGAATCTGTAGATTGCTTTGGGTAGTATAGTCATTTTGACAAGATGGATTCTTCCATTTCAAGAACATGGTATATCTTTCCATCTGTTTGCGTCATCTTCAGTTTCTTTCATCAGCATCTTATAGTTTTCAGAGTACAGGTCTTCTGCCTACTTAGGTAGGTTTATACCTAGGTATTTTATTCTGTTTGATGTGATGGTAAATGGGATTGTTTCCTTAATTTCTCTCTTTCTGATCTTTCATTGTTAGTGTATAGGAATAGAAGAGATTTCTGTGTATTAATTTTGTATCCTGACTTTACTGAATTCATTGATGAGCTCTAGTAGTTTTCTGGTAGCATCTTTAGGATTTCTATGTATAGTATCATGTCATCTGCAAACAGTGACAGTTTTACTTCTTGTTTTCCAATTGGGATTCCTTTTGTTTATTTTTCTTTGATTGCTGTGGCTAGGACTTCCAAAACTATGTTGAATAAAAGTGGTGAGAGTGGGCATTCTTGTCTTGTTCCTGATCTTAGAGGAAATGCTTACAGCTTTTCACCATTGAGTATGATGCTAGCTGTGGGTTTGTCATATATAGCCTTTATTATGTTGAGGTATATTCCCTCTAAGTTCACTTTCTAGAGTGTTTTTTTAAAAATCATAAATAGATGTTGAATTTTGTTGAAATCTTTTTCTGAATCTGTTAAGATGATCATGGGGTTTTCCTTCTTCAGTTTGTTAATATAGTGTATCACATCGATTGATTTGTGTATATTGAAAAATACTTGCATGCCTTGGATAAATCCCACTTGTTCATGGTGTATGATCCTTTTAATGTATTTTTGGATTTGGTTTTGTTGAGGGTTTTTGCCTCTATGTTCATCAGTGATATTGGCCTGTAATTTTCTTTTTTTGTGGTATCTTTGTCTGGGTATGGTATCAGGGTAATGGTGAGACAGAATGAGTTCACAAGTGTTCCTTCCTCTGCACTTTTTTAGAAGAGTTTCAGAAGGATAGGTGTTAACTCTTCTCTAAATGTTTGGTAGAATTGGCCTGTGAAGCCATCTGGTCCTGGACTTTTGTTTGTTGGGAGTTTTTAAATCACAGATTCAATTTAAGCATTTGTAATTGGTCTGGTCATGTTTTCTATCTCTTCCTGGTTCAGTCTTGGGTGAGTGTACCTTTCTAAGAATTTGTCCGTTTCTTCTAGGTTTTCCATTTTGTTGGCATATAGTTGCTTGCAGTAGTCTCTCATGATCATTTATATTTTTGTGGTGTCCATTGTAACTTCTCCTTTTTCATTTCTAATCTTATTCATTTGGGTCCTCTCCCTTTTTTTCTTGATGAGTCTGGATAAAGGTTTATGAATTTTGTTGATCATTTCAGAGAACCAGCTTTTAGTTTCATTGATCTTTTCTACTGTTTTCTTAGTCTCTATTTTATTTCTGCTCTGATATTTTTTATTTCTTTCTTACTACTAACTTTGGGTTTTGTTTGTTCTTTCTCTAGTTGCTTAAGGTATAAAGTTAGTTTATTTGACATTTTTCTTGTTTCATGAGGTAAGCTTGTATCGCTGTAAACTTCCCTCTTAGAACTGCTTGTGCTGCATCCAATATAGTCTAGATTGTTGCATTTTTGTTTTCATTTGTCTCTAGATATTTTTTGATTTCCCTTTGATTTCATCAGTGATCCATTGGTTGTTTAGTAGCATACTGTTTAGCCTCCACATGTTTTTGGTTTTTGAAGTTTTTCTCTTGTAGTTGATTTCTAATCTCATAGCATTGTGGTCGGAAAAGACACTTGATATGATTTAAATTTCCTTAAATTCACTGAGGCTTGCTTTCTGGCCCAGCATGTGATCTATCCTGTAGAGTGTTCATGTGCACTTGAAAAGAATGTGTATTCTGCTGTTATTAGATGGAATGCTCTATAAATATCAATTAAGTAAGTCCATCTGATCTTATATGTCATTTAATGACTGTGTTTCCTTCTTGATTTTCTGTCGGGATGATCTGCCCATTGATTTAAGTGGGGTGTTAAAGTCCCCCACTACAATTGCGTACTGTTGATTTCTCCTTTTATGTCTGTTAACATTTGCCTTATATATTGAGGTGCTCCTGTGTTGGGTACATATATACTTACTACTGTTATATGTTCTTCTTGGATTGATCCCTTGATCATTATGTAGTGTCCTTCCTTGTCTCTTTTAACAGTTTTTATTTTAAAGTCTATTTTGTCTGATATGAGTATTGCTACTCCAGCTTTCTTCTGATTTTCATTGGCATGGAATATCTTTTTCCATCCCCTCACTTTCAGTCTGTATGTGTCACTAGGTCTGAAGTGGGTCGCTTGTAGACAGCATATATATGAGTCTTGTTTTTGTATCCATTCAGCTAGTCTGTGTCTTTTGGTTGGAGCATTTAATCCATTTACATTTAAGGTAATTATTGATATATATATGTTCCTATTGCCATTTTCTTAATTTTGGGGGGTTTGTAGGTCTTTTTTCTTCCCTTCCTCTTTTGTTCTCTTCTCTTGTGGTTTGATGACCATCTTTAGTGTTGTGTTTGGGTTGCTTTTTCTTGTGTTTGGGTTTTAGGTTTGCTGTTCCTATGAGGTTTTGATTTAGCAGTCTATATATGTACAAGGTTGTTTTAAGTTGCTGATCTCTTTTCTGCCTAAAGAAGTTCTTTAGCATTTGTTGTGAAGCTGATTTGGTGGTGCTGAATTCTCTTAGCTTTTGCTTGTCTGTAAAGCTTTTGATTTCTCCTTTGAATCTGAATGAGAGCCTTGCTGGGTAGAGTATTCTTGGTTGTAGGTTTTTCCCTTTCATGACTTTAAATATATCATGCCACTCCCTTCTGGCCTGAAGAGTTTCTGCTGAAAAAATCAGCTGATTACCTTATGGGGATTCCTTGTATGTTATTTCTTGCTTTTCCCTTGCTGCTTTTAATATTTTTTCTTTGTCTTTAATTTTGTCAATTTGATTACTGTGTGTCTTGGCATGTTCCTCCTTGGGTTTATCCTGCCTGGGACTCTCTGTGCTTCCTGGACTTGGGTGACTATTTCCTTTTCCATGTTAGGGAAGTTTCCAGCTGTTATCTCTACCCATATTTTCTCAGATCCTGTCTCTCTCTCTTCTCCTTCTGGGACCCCTATAATGCGAATGTTGGTGTGTTTGACATTGTCCCAGAGGTCTCATATACCATCTTCATTTCTTTTCATTCTTTTTTCTTTATTCTGTTTCATGGCAGTGATTTCCACCATTCTGTCTTCCAGCTCACTTATCCATTCTTCTCCTCACTTTTTCTGCTATTGATTCCTTCTAGTGTATTTATTTCAAATACTGTCATGTCTGTTTGTTTGTTCTTTAGTTCTAGGTCTTTGTTAAACATTTGTTGTATTTTCTCGATCCATTCCCCCATTTTTTTTCCTGAGTTCTTGGATCATCTTTACGATCATTACTCTGCACTCTTTCTCATGTAGATTGCCTATCTCCATGTTACTTTGCTTTTCTTCTGGGTTTTATCTTGTTCCTTCATCTGGAACATATTCCTTTTGCTGTCTCATTTTCTCTAAATTTCCTTTTTTTTTTTTAATGCATGTGGAAGGTTATGTTTCTCGACTTTGGAGAAGTGGCCTTTTGTAGAGATCTCCTCTGTGTCCCAGCAGAACAAGCCCCTCTTATCACCTAAGGGTCAGGGACCAGCTGGTCCCAGGGTAGGTTCTGATCTGCAATTTTGGACTTGATTCCACAGGCTGCTGGAATGTAGTTGTCTCACTTCTGGTGCCTGCCCACTGTGGGTGCAGCTGGGTCTTGGCCCTCTGGTATATGGGGCCATGTCATGGGGTAGGTCTAAAGGTGGCTGAGGGCAGCCTGTCTGCTGATGTGTTGGGCTGTGTTCTCACCCGGTTGATGGTTTGGACTGAGGTATCCCAGCACTGAACCTATAGTCTCTTGTGTAGGGCCAAGCCTTGGTGCCAAAATGGCAGCCTCCAGGAGAGTTCATGCTGATAAATATTCCCCGGTGCCTCTGCCACCAGTGATCTTGTCCCCACAGTGAGCCACAGCTGTCCCCTTGCCTCCTCAGGAAAGCCTCCTAGACTAGCAGGTAGGTCTGGCCCAGGCTCCGGTGAAGTCACTAATTTTGCCGTGGGTCCTGGTGTGCACAAGTTGTGTGCACCCTCCTAGAGTGGAGTCTCTGTTTCCCACAGTCCTGTGGAATTCCTGCAATTAAGCCTTCCTGGCCTTCAAAGCCAAATGCCCTGGGGGCTCATCCTCCCAATGCCAGACCCCCAGGCTGTGGAGCCTTACATGAGGCTCAGAACTCTCACTCCTATGGGAGAACTTCTGCGATATAATTGTTCCCCAGTTTGTGGGTCACCCATTCAGGGGGTATGGGATTTGATTATATCGCAAGTGCACCCCTCTTACCATCTCGTTGGGTTTCTTCTTTACGTGTTTGGATGTGGAATCTCCTTTTTGGTGGGTTCTAGTCTTTTTTATTAATGGTTGTTCAGAGGTTAGTTGTGCTTTGGTGTGCTAGTGAGAGGAGGTGAGCTCAAGGTTCTTCTACTCCCCCATCTTGTCCTCACTGGTATGAAGTTTTGATGAATAATGTAATTAGATCAACTCTTAGGTTTAAATTTTAAAAAAAGGTTACATATTTTTTGCCTTTTCTAATGATAAATATGATTTATCCATTTATCTATATCTTATATATCCCATTCAAAACTCAATTTTAGTATAATTAATAATATATGTAACATAATATCTGTAATTGCACTTTGAAAACAATGTAATGTTATCTAAATATAAAGATATAATAACCATAATAACAGTTATAAAAATGAGGATAATGATAAGGATAATGATGTCTATATGAGCATCATAATCATATTCCTTCATGAAGGCAGGTGGTGATCTTCACAGAGCAAATAATTTCCTAAGTAATTTCAATGCAAAATATGTCAACCAGATGTTTTTGAATTCCAGATTTATTGATGTACAGGGTATTTTTAATAATGTTGGGAAATAACATGTTTCTAATCAGTATTTTTTTAAAATTTGAATTACTTGTATAAATCATTTTCCTCTCTAATTGAATACATTTTATCTTCTTATATCAAGGTAATATAGCTGTTCTAATCTCTACTCTCAAAATATTTCAATAGTAACACTAAATAGCACATGATTTCTAATCTTCCTTTTGGCCTATAGTAGTGAATTTAGTATTACTGAGCTTTGCTTGCTTTTCTCTAATCTCTTTTCTTGTTTCTTCTGTTGAAGAAATTCTAACTAGACATGATACCAAATTATAACAATCATAATTGGAATAGGAAGAATTGGAAAGACTAAGTAGGATAATCCAGACATTTTCTGTAATCCGAGGGGGAGGCTTTGATAGTCACACAGTCTGTAAAAAACTCAGATTAGTGGGAGGCAATTAACTAGGTAGAACTACCAGTGAAATTTTAACACTGGTAAAATTAACATTCTCATTTGTATTTTTTTAATAGTGTAAAACTATATTGGACTTTTTGCTTTAGTGTGTTTTCCAACATTCATTTAATGTATTTATAATTATCTACCATTTAGCTGTGTCATGCAAAATTATATAATTAAAAAGGAGAAAACATTTTTTCCTGTAGTAGGCAGCCCTGAACATAAAACAGTATGCACAGACTCATACACACAACACCTAACCCTAGGAAAGCAATATTTTTGCAACATTTACTACTCTAAATAGAAAAAAAAAGTTGTTGGTATTGGTATTATATTTTTAACTGCAAAGTTTTTTTGAATTTTCATGAGAATTATTATCTCTTTGCACATTATTTTAAACTGTACTTGCATGTCTGTACTCTATCCGTACAGAATCCAATTTCTCAGACTTTTACAAATTACAGCGTATGTATGTAAAAGTGAAAGATGGAACAATTTTGAACTACTAGGTTTTTAGAATGTGAAGTGTCAAGCTATATTATACATCATGTCAGTCAACTTTTTAATGTGAATTTCTCAACTGCATAGAAAATAAACATTTTCAAAGGTATTAGGAAAAAAGCAATGATTAGCTGCATGCTATATTACATGATTTAATACAGATACAAAGTGATTTATATAAAAAATCAAAGGCCTATTCAGGGGCCACTTTTTTCTTCCTACTGTAGGTAATATAAAACCAGAGGTAAGATATGACATGAAATTTGTTTCAGGCTTAAGACTTCAAATGGCAAAGTAGAGGTCTTAATTTTTATGTATGTTGAAAATGGAGATGAAAATGAAAGTGCTGGGGCAACTTTTACTCCAAAAGTGCTCCCCTAATAAAAATTACAAGTATGAGTAAAATTTCTATGATGTCCTAGCTCATGTCAGTCTTCTCCTATAACTCTTGGGATTTAAATGGGTCAAGAAATTGAAAAGAATGACAACTTTGAAAATTACAATATTGTATTTAGTAATCAAACTATTTCTAGAAAACCTTTGGGGATTTGTGATAAATGTTTTTCAGATATGGTGTTTTTTTATTCTTGTAAGAACACTAAAATGAGATCTATTCTGTTAAATTTTTAAGTGTACAATTCAGTATCTTTAAACGTAGGCAGTATGCTGTACGGCAAATCTGTAGAACTTATCTTTCATAACTGGAACTTTATACCTATTGGTCAATAACTTCCCATTTCCCCTTCCCCCAGCCCTTGTCAACCGCCATTCTACGCTTTGATTTTATGAGTTTAATTATTTCAGATATCTCATATAAGTGGAATGATGTAATATTTGTCCTTTTGTGACTGGCTTATTTTACTTAGCATAATGTCCTCTATGTTGTTGCAGATGACAGGATTTCCTTCTTTATCCAGTCATTTGTTGATAGACATTTATGTTGCTTCCATGTCTTCAGTTATAAATAATACTGCAGTGAACATGGGAATGCAGATATCTCATCAAGATCCTGATTTCAATTCTTCTGGATATACCCAGAAGTGGAATTGCTGGATCATATGACAGTTCTATTTTTAATTTTTTGAGGAACTTTCATATTATTTTCCATAGTGGCTGTACTATTTTACATTCTCACTAACAGTGTACACATGTTCAATTTCTCTACATCATCTCCAGCAACTGTTATCTTTTAATAGCCATCCCATCCTAACAGATGTGAGGTGATATCTCATTGTGGTTTTGATTTGAAAAGAATCAAAATAGATTTTGAAAACTAAACTCAAAATAGATTGACTAAAAATACTGACCTGAAGTTGGAACTTAAAGAATAAAAGTTCTTTTCCTTCAATAGCTGTAAAAACTAATTAATTTTTTTGCAGGAAAATTTAGAATTTCAAATTAATTAGTACTGTACTGCAATATTTCCTTATTGGTTAAAATTAGTAAATTTACTTTTGTATATATGAAGCAAAACTTTCCTTTTGCCTTCTATACCTTTAAAATGTACTGTTGTTTACATATATGATTTACACCCCTACAAGTCTTTTTCTAAAGTTTGTATGGTGATGGAACGTGCTTTAAAATTAGCAGGCTTTTGCTTTAGATATTCTTTGCTGTTGAAAAATTTGGTCACTTTTCTGAAATAAACTAGCTTTGAAACAGTCTTGCACTCTTCAGAGATGTTTTACTTCCGAAAGAATATACCTATGGGAGAACTTTTTATTCAATCTGTGAATATCTGGTAATTGTATTGCAGTATCAGATGTGCATCAAATCTCACACCATCATACACTGTTCCCCAGGTCTCTGCAATCAGAAACTTCGGTAAGATTTCTCAGGCAATACAATCTGTTTCCCGTACAAATGATCAGTATGCTTCTCTTTCTTAATTACTAGTGGAATATCACATTTACTTTTACTACATTTGCTATACACACATATATCAGTGACCAAGACAGGCTGTGCAAGTCATCTATACGTTCTTTGGCCCCATTTAAAAAGATTCTTGATTACTGTATACGCATATTTTTAAAGTATTTTCTAAAAAATTTCTAAAATGAATTCCTTTGAAATAAAATTTTAATAAGATTATTAAGGAGGATAACTATTGAATGAAAATAACAGTATTTCAGATTTGTAGCTTATAGTAATACTATGCTCAGATAATACTGATTGAGGTAGTTAAGAAAATAATATACAAACGTAACGGTTCAGCAAATCACTTCTTATAACACTTGACAGAATTCATAAGGTCTACCTTTAGTTAGAAGGGGTGTCAAATGGTGGTTCTTGGAACAGTATTTCAATTTATACTGGAATTTTCATGTTTAGCACTAAATAAATCAATTATTCATGACATGTCATTCAGAGCATCTAATAAAGTCAGAGTTTTTAATACAAAAACTCAAAAATGAGAACAAGGCTTATGTAGCAAACTTTTTGAATGAGAATTTACACATGAAATAATACTTTTTAAGAAGATTTTTGACTGTAAAATCATGATTTTTGATTGCTAGGCCCATTCAACTGATGCTGAGTTACAGAGAGTAACAGAGTATAAGATAAAAAATTTAAAGTAAAGTACACTTATGACATGTTAATTAGTCATGTGATGATAAGTAGGCCAGTGAGGTAAGAGAACAGAGCAGAATGTTCACACAAAATAAAGTAAAAGGTATCATACAAAATGAATGTGAAAACTCAGTTCATAATTTGAAACCTACATTAAATATTCATGGCTTAGATTCATTATTGTGTTTTTGGTGTGCTAGTAAATATTTTGATATAATTGAATCGACTTGTATTATGGTATGGCTGTTGCTTCCCTCTGTTTTGTTTTGTCTTTAGAAATATATTGAACTACTTGAAAAAAACAGAAATTCATTTGACAGGCTTGCCAGCTGTTTTATGGGCACTGTGATCAATTTTCTAATGTTCTGTACTTGGAAGAAAATCCTGCTGTATTAAATTTGCTTCAAACTGCATCATGTTTAAAAAAAAAATGGCTCCAAGTCATCAGATTGTGAATTTGCTTTATTCACAGCTTTGATTGGAGTATTTAAAATTTTAGTTAACAATGTAAACAGCAATATTCTCAGGCAGTAATTACTGTTTAAAAAATATTTTTATGGTTGCAAATGAATCTGAGGGGCATAACTACCCTGCATTAGTTTGTATGTAAAATGTATTAATATTTAGGTCCAAGGAAATGCATTTTGCCTTATGTGTGTGACTGTGTGTATTCAATAAAAAATATTGAACAAATCTCTGTAACCATTAAGGATCGTATACATTAAACACTGATAATTTATTCCACATGATACTACATTAGTCTACAATTAGCTATTATCCCATCTCCTATTTATGAAGGACTATTTTTCTTTATTTTTATTTTTAGTTTTTGGTTGCATTGGGTCTTTGTTGCTGTGCGTGGGCTTTCTCTAGTCGTGACGAGCAGGGGCTACTCTTCGTTGTGGTGCACGGGCTTCTCATTGCGGTGGCTTCTTGTTGCGGAGCACGGGCCCTAGGTGCGCGGGCTTCAGTAGTTGTGGCGCATGGGCTCAGTAGTTGTGGCTCATGGGCTCTAGAGCACAGGCTCAGTAGTTGTGACACACGGGCTTAGCTGCTCCACGGCATATGGGATCTTCCTGAACCAGGGATCGAACCCATGTCCCCTGCACTAGTGGGTGGATTCTTAGCCACTGTGCCACCAGGGAAGTCCAAAGACTGTTTTTCAAGGTAACCAAACACACTGTTTTCTTTCAAAAACAGTATAAGAACAGAATATACTGAAAATGTTTACTTGTGAGATCTAGTAAGGAAGATTTTCAAACAGTAATTAAATCTTTTACTGAATTTTTAGTATTCTTATTAATAGAAAAAATTGGAGTTTTTTTAGAAATAGAAAATACAGGAGTCAACAAAAGAAACAAGGGCATTCTAAAAATACTGCTGCAAAAATGTTGAGAATTAAACAATAAAATCACCTGCTCCAGTGCTACACACACAGTTCTCAAATGTGATTTTCCAATTCATTAGACTGTTTCTGATTTCAGGGACATCAAGCACTCTTCTTTAAATATGTTTCTGCACCAATGACCAGGTTGCAAAACATTCTCTGACATAAATTATAGCAATGTTTTCTTAGATCAGTGTCCCAAGGCAGTGTCCCAAGCAAAAATAAACAAATGGAAACTAATCAAACTTATAAGCTTTTGCACAGCAAAGGAAACCATCAACAAAACGAAAAGACAACCTACAGAATGGGAGAAAATATTTGCAAACTCTGCAACAGACAAGGGCTTAATTTCCAAAATATACAAATAGCTCATACAACTCAATAAGAAAAAAACAAACAACCCAATCAAAAAATAGGAAGATTGCCTAAATGGGCATTTCACCAAAGAAGACATACAGATAGCCAATGAGCAAATGAAAAGATGCTCAACGTTGCTGATTATTTATTAGACAAATGCAACTCAGAACTACAGTGAGGAGGTATCATCTCACACTGGTCAGAATGGCTATCATCAAAAAGTCTACAAATAATGAATTCTAGAGAGCGTGTGGAGAAAAGGGAACAATTATACACTGTTGGTGGAAAGTAAATTGGTGTAGCCCTATGGAAAGCAATATGGAGGTTCCTTGAAAAACTAAAAATAGGGTTACCATATGATCCAGCAATCCCACTCCTGGGTATATATCTGGAAAAAAATGAAAACTCTAATTCGAAAAGATACATCCGCCCCAGTGTTCACAGCACTTTTTACAATAGCCCATACATGGAAACAACCTAAGTGCCCATCAACAGACAGTTGGCTTAAGAAGATGTGGTATATATACATACACCTATATATACACACATATACAATGGAATATTACTCAGCTATAAAAAAAGAATGAAATATTGCTATTTGAAGCAACATGGATGGACCCAGAGATTATTATGCTTAGTGAAGTAAGTCAGACAGAGAAAAGTCAAATACTATATGTTGTCTCTTATATGTGGAATCTAAAAGTAGTACAAATGAATCTGTATACAAAAGATAAACAGACTCACAGACATAGAAAACAAACTTATGGTTACCAAAGGGGGAGGGGGAGGGAGGGATAAACTAGGAGTATGGGATTAACAGATACAAACTACTATACATAAAATAGGTAAGCAATAAGGATTTACTGTATAGCACAGATAATTATATTCAATGTCTTGTAATAATCTATAATGGAATATAATCTGAAAAAATATATAGCTGAATCACTTTGCTGTACAACTGAAACTAACAATATTATAAATCAACTGTACTTCAATGAAAAAAATGAGTATGATATTGTATACAGAACATTTTCACCCTGCTTTTTCACTTAAGATAGTATTGTATGCATTTCTGTCCCTCAATATAAACTTTTCATAACATCTTCAAGGTCACATATTTCTTAAAGTTTCAAGATTCACTTAACCACTACACTGTATATAATACATTATACTTACATTGTTTCCATTTTCATGGTATTACACAATATTTGACTCAACATCCTTGTGCACAAATATCTGTCCACTTTACTTATCAGTGTGTTTGTTTTTAGAAAAAAAAGTACCCAATTGCTAAGCTGCTTTTAAACATTTTGGTCGAAGATACTCCATTAATTTTTCAATTGTATAGCTAAACTCTTTGGGCACTTTTTGTAAGTGCCAGATATAGAGAAACAAATGAGATAATGACCATGCCTTCAAGTAGGATTTAGTCTACAGGATGTATAGATAGAAAAGTTAATTGACCATGACGATAAAATATACTAGGGTGAAACATGAAGTTGCTATTTTGTAAATTAAAAGCATTTGCATATTGGCAACTTCACATGGCTTAACATTGTGCTATGATCTGAATGTTTGTGTCCTGCCCAAATTCATATGCTGAAGTCATAATCTTCAAATATGATGCTATTAGGAGTGGGTTCTTTGGGAGGTGCTTAGGTCATGAGAGTGGAACCCCGTGAATGGGCCAGTATCCTTATAAAAGGAACCCCACAGAGCTCCCTAACCCTTTCCACCATGTAAGGACACAGCAAGAAGTCAGCAGCCTGAAACCTGGAAGAGAGCCCTCCCCTGACCATGCCAGCACTCTGATCTTGGACTTCCAGTCTCCAAAACAGTGAGAAATAAGCTTTTGTTATTTATAATCTACCCAGATTGTGGTATTTTGTTATAGCAGCCCAAATGGATTAAGGCATATGTCATTATGATAATTGTTATGATGGAAAAGTGTGTGGGGTGCAATGAGAGCAAAAATGTATTGATTTCAGATTGGCAGAACAGGCTTCGCTTTCAGGAGTTGGTGACACAAACTACTTAGGTTTTAGCAGATAATGGGGGAGGAAAGTGGGGAAGAGGAAAGTTTGTAAAATAGCACAGGAAGTTATGCCATTTGGCATATCTCTACTTGTCTTTCAAATTTTCAAGTCTGAATTGCTTATTCTACAATAGCAATAATTTGGCCTTATTCTTACAGTGACCAATTTCAATCCAAAATAACATCTTAAATGGATTTAAAAAGCCTAAAACCAAATCTCTGTAAGACTTGCAGTATATATTCAGCTTCGTCTGTGTGACACTACATTGGAAAGTAAATCTACCAAGACTTTATTTGGAATTGGTAACATTAGTTAAAAAGGCTATGGTCTTCTGTTTGCAATTTTTCTCTGATAGAATATCTTGAAATACTATTTATCAAAGAACTTGTATTTAAACAGTTATATCCAGTGACTAATATCAGTGGGCAAAGACACTCTGGCATGCATGATGCATAGATGTTTATTTATAGAATCCATCTTCTTGCCTTGTATATCTGTTTATTTTATGAGAATATAGTTCATTATCTCTTAAAGATGATAGCACCTGCTCTTTATTTTTCCTTTTAGACATTGATGATTTTTTTTTACTATCTCCTAAACTTTTTATTGTATAAAAAATCCAACACAGAGATGAGAATTAATAATAAAATATAGCAAAACTCTGTATGAAAGAGGAAATTTTGCAAGTACGCTAGTTTTGTCAACAAATGACAAATTTTAAGTTTAGAAAGCTGCTTGTCAGAAAAACAATCGAATAACAAATGCTAAATTAGCTCTTAATAGAAGTAAAAGTAAACCATAAACCACTGCCTTTCCTTGCAGTATAAAATCCTCTTTTAAACACAATATGATTAAACATAATAAAACAATATTCAAAATGGCACTGAAAGTGCTAGTAATGATTCTTCCCTACTTAGCAAACAGTGAGTACTTTTTAGTATTTTTAATGTTTGGCTCATGGCAAGGTCAGTTTCATCTTTTGGGGTAACAGAAAGTGAAATAAATAAGAACAAATACATTTCACTATTTCAGTGTGTAGGGTTATATATATATGTATATATGGACAAAGTTCACTAAAATATATTTTATTTTTATTTCTAGCTAAGCTTTCTTTTTATATACATATAAGAATTTTTAATGTTTCTTATGATGACTTGATTTGAATTACATGCCACTTGGATTCTGTGTTGTTGTGTTGTTTTTTTTTTAACCTGCTGTTTCTTTTCATTAATTTTAATTTTAATCTGATAACTTTATAGCTTTTCTCTTTGACTCCTTGATAGTGTTTATAGATTAAACTTTAGTATTATCAATCATTCAATTTCCATTTCTTACATATATGTGTTTTCAAGCAGTTGAAGCAAGGTAAATGGGATGCTGTAGGTTATTTTACAAATTAGTATTTTTATTCTTAGTTTGACAGTATTGCAAATTAAAGAATAATGTATGAACTATGAATGGAGATTATGGGTCTATATTTTCAAAGCATGCCATTATTTAATTTTATTTGCTATGTGATCACTCTCTCTGATTCACTTATCTTGTGTATATCTTCTTTTGATCCTGTTAATCAAATCTGTTTTCTTTTTTATTATTGAGTTACTTTACATTTCTCTATGTTGTATAATCATTATTAGCAGAGGCAAATGCAGCTTTTTTATTAAGTAAAATCTCTATTTCAGAATATATTTAAAGAAACTGTAAGCATTTATTGTCGTATTATTTACTTGAAATTAAGTTTTGTTTCTCATTGAAATATATGTCTTTTTTTCTCTCTTACTGGCATTTACTAAAAAACTTTTTGTACACAGTTGTCCCCATAAATCTAACACTCTTTTTGTTTTATAGATCTTCCTTATACTGCTTTCACAAAACTATCAAATTAAAAGTGAATTATAATTCCTAATATGAATTTGTCCTTAAGAATAATGAACTATAAAATAAGTAGCAATTTTTATGTTACTTAGAACTGTTTTCTCCCTGCCCTATCATTCCATCCAAAAACGACAGAATACATATTTTTCTCAAGGGCTCATGGAACATTCTCCAGGATAGATCATATCTTGGGTCACAAATCCAGCCTTGGTAAATTTAAGAAAATTGAAATCGTATCAAGTATCTTTTCTGACCACAACGCTATGAGACTAGATATCAATTACAGGAAAAGATCTGTAAAAAATACAAACACATGGAGGCTAAACAATACACTACTTAATAACGAAGTGATCACTGAAGAAATCAAAGAGGAAATCAAAAAATACTTAGAAACAAATGACAATGGAGACACGACGACCCAAAACCTATGGGATGCAGCAAAAGCAGTTCTAAGAGGGAAGTTTATAGCAATACAATCCTACCTTAAGAAACAGGAAACATCTCGTATAAACAACCTAACTTTGCACCTAAAGCAATTAGAGAAAGAAGAACAAAAGAACCCCAAATTTAGCAGAAGGAAAGAAATCATAAAGATCAGATCAGAAATAAATGAAAAAGAAATGAAGGAAACAATAGCAAAGATCAATAAAACTAAAAGCTGGTTCTTTGAGAAGATAAATAAAATTGATAAACCATTAGCCAGACTCATCAAGAATAAAAGGGAGAAGACTCAAATCAATAGAATTAGAAATGAAAAAGGAGATGTAACAACTGACACTGCAGAAATACAAAAGATTATTAGAGATTACTACAAGCAACTGTATGCCAATAAAATGGACAGCCTGGAAGAAATGGACAAATTCTTAGAAATGCACAAGCTGCCGAGACTGAACCAGGAAGAAATAGAAAATATGAACAGACCAATCACAAGCACTGAAATTGAAACTGTGATTAAAAATCTTCCAACAAACAAAAGCCCAGGAACAGATGGCTTAACAGGCAAATTCTATCAAACATTTAGAGAAGAGCTAACACCTATTCTTCTCAAACTCTTACAAAATATAGCAGAGAGACGAACACTCCCAAACTCATTCTACGAGGCCACCATCACCCTGATACCAAAACCAGACGAAGATGTCACACAGAAAGAAAACTACAGGCCAATATCACTGATGAACATACATGCAAAAATCCTCAACAAAATACTAGCAAACAATCCAACAGCACATTAAAGGGATGATACACCATGATCACGTGGGGTTTATTCCAGGAAAGCAAGGATTCTTCAATATACGCAAATCAATCAGCGTGATACACCATATCAACAAACTGAAGGAGAAAACCCATATGATCATCTCAACAGATGCAGAGAAAGCTTTTGACAAAATTCAACACCCATTTATGATAAAAACCCTG
>NC_041219.1:82188847-82213160 GCF_002837175.3 Physeter macrocephalus | reverse complement strand
TATGAAATTAGAACACTCCCTAGCACCATACACAAAAATAAACTCAAAATGGGTTAAAGTCCTACATGTAAGGCCAGACACTATCAAACTCTTAGAGGAAAACATAGGCAGAACACTCTATGACATAAATCACAGCAAGATCCTTTTTGACCCACCTCCTAGAGAAATGGAAATAGCAACAAAAATAAACAAATGGGACCTAATGAAACTTAAAAGCTTTTGCACAGCAAAGGATACCATAAACAAGACCAAAAGACAACCCTCAGAATGGGAGAAAATATTTGCAAATGAAGCAACTGACAAAGGATTAATCTCCAAAATTTACAAGCAGCTCATGCAGCTCAATATCAAAAAAACAAACAACCCAATCCAAAAATGGGCAGAAGACCTAAATAGACATTTCTCCAAAGATATACAGATTGCCAACAAACACATGAAAGAATGCTCAACATCATTAATCATTAGAGAAATGCAAATCAATACTACACTGAGATATCATCTCACACCGTTCAGTATGGCCATGATCAAAAAATCTAGAAACAATAAATGCTGGAGCAGGTGTGGAGAAAAGGGAACACTCTTGCACTGTTGGTGGGAATGTAAATTGATACAGCTACTATGGAGAACAGTATGGAGGTTCCTTAAAAAACTACAAATAGAACTACCATACAACCCAGCAATCCCACTACTGGGCATATACCCATGAAGAGCCTAGGGGTAGGATGGGAATAAAACACAGACCTACTAGAGCATGGAACTGAGGATATGGGGAGGGGGAAGGGTAAGCTGTGACAAAGTGAGAGAGTGGCATGGACAAATACACTATCAAATGTAGGATGGATAGGTAGTGGGTAGCGGCTGCATGGCACAGGGAGATCAGCTCGGTGCTTTGTGACCACCTAGAGGGGTGGGATAGGGAGGGTGGGAGGGAGGGAGACGCAAGAGGGAAGAGATATGGGAACATATGTATATGTATAACTGATTCACTTTGTTGTAAAGCAGAAACTAACACACCATTGTAAAGCAATTATACTCCAATAAAGATGTTAAAAAAAAAAAGAATCTATAGGAAAAGGAAAATCACAATAGGAAAGGCAAATATATATATAAATTGATGATCACTTAAGCCAGTACAAAAAAAAATACAAAATAAAAAAAAATTCTGTGAAAGCAATTATAACTAAAATGAACAACAAAAGATAAACATGAAGATGTAAAATAGGACATCAAAATCACAAAATGTGGGGGAGGGGAGTAAGAAAATGTAGATCCTTTAGAATGTGTTTGAGCTTATATGACTACCAGCCTAAAGCAAGTACACATAGTTTTGGGTTAAAATACTTGAAAACCAGATTAACCACAAATCAAAAACATACAGGGATTTCCCTGGTGATGCAGTGGTTAAGAATCCGCCTGCCAATGAAGGGGACACAGGTTCGAGCCCAGGTCCAGGAAGATCCCACATGCCGCGGAGCTGCTAAGCCCATTCACCACAACTACTGAGCCTGTGCTCTAGAGCCTGCAAGCCACAACTACTGAAGCCCTCATGCCACAACTACTGAAGCCTGCACGCCTAGAGCCCATGCTCCGTGATAAGAGAAGTCACCACAATGAGAAGCCTGTGCACCGCAATGAAGAGTAGTCCCCGCTCGCCGCAACTAGAGAAAGCCCATGCGCAGCAATGAAGACCGAAAGCAGCCTAAATAAATATATAAATTTATTTTTTAAAAAACCAAACATACAGACTTACCAAAAAAAAAAAAAACAAAGAAACTTAAGCATAATACGAAAGAAAACAATCAAACCAGAAAAGGAGAAACAAAAGAAATGAATTAATACAAAACAACAACAACAACAAAAACAACAGCTACAAAAAAAGAATACAAATCAACTGGAGACCTACTTTTAAAATGGCAATAAATACATACTTTTCAATAATTACTTTAAATATTATTGTACAACAGATGAATGGATATAGAAGATGTGGTACATTCCACATATAATGGAATATTACTCAGCCATTAAAAGAAATGAAATTGCATCATTTGTAGAGATGTGGATGGACCTAGAATCTGTCATACAGAGTGAAGTCAGAAAGAGAAAAACAAATATCGTATATTAACACATGTATGTGGAATCTAGAAAAATCGTACAGATGAACCTATTTGCATGGTAGGAATAGGAAGCTAGATATAGAGAAGGGACGTGTGGACACAGGGTGAAGGGGAGGATGGGATGAACTGGGAGATTAGATTTGACATAAATACACTACCATGTGTAAAATGGATAGCTAGTGGGAACCTGCTGTATAGCACATGGAGCTCAGCTCGGTGCTCTGTGATGCCTCATTGGGTGGGATGGTGGGGAGGCAGGTGCAAGAGGGAGGGGATGCAAAAACAGACATACAGATTAATGGAACAGAATAGCAAGGACAGAAATAAACACACACTCCTATGGTCAATTAATCTTCAACAAAGGAGGCAAGAATACAGAATGGCACAAAGACAATCTCTTCGGCAAGTGGTGTTGGGAAATCTGAACAGCCACATGTAAATCAATGAAGTTAGAACACTCCCTCACACCACACACAAAAATAAACTCAAAATGGGTTAAAGACTTAAATATAAAACATGGGGCTATAAAACTCCTAGTTCTAAGAGAACATAGGCAAAACATTCTCTGACATAAATCATAGCAATATTTTCTTAGGTCAGTCTCCCAAGGCAAAAGAAATAAAAGCAAAAGTAAAAAAAGGAACATAAACTTACAAGCTTTTGCACAGCAAAGGAAACCATCAACAAATCAAAACGACAACTTACAGAATGGGAGAAAATATTTGCAAATGATGGGACTGACAAGGGGCTAAGTTCTAAAATACACAAACAGCTCATACAACTCAATATCAAAAAGAAAAAAAAAAAGCCAAGCAGAAAATGGGTAGAAAACCTAAATAGACATTTCTCCAGAGAAGACATACAGATGGCCAACAGACACATTAAAAGATGCTCAACATCACTAATTGTTAGATAATGCAAATCAAAACTACAATGACGTACCACCTCACACTGGTCAGAATGGCCATCATTAAAAAGTCTACAAATAATAAATACTGGAGAGGGTGTGGTGAAAAGGGAACCCTCCTACACTGTTGGTGAGAATGTAAATTGATTCTGCCATTATGGGAAACAGTATGGAGGTTCCTTAAAAAACTAAGAGTTACCATATGATCCAGCAATCCCACTCCTGGGCATATATCTGGAAAAGACAAAAATAATTTGAAAAGATACATGCACCCCACTGTTCATAGTACTATTTGCAATACTCAAGACATGGAAGAAACCTAAATGTCCACTGACAAATGGCTAAAGAAGGCATGGTATATATATTTAATATATATTAATACTACACAGCTATAAAAAGAATGAAATAATGCCATTTGCAACAATATGGATGGACCTAGAGGTTATCATACTAAGTGAAGTAAGCCCGACAAAGACAAATACCATATGATATCATTTATGTGTGGAATCTAAAATATGACACAAATGAACTTATCTATGAAACAGAAACAGACTCACAGAAATAGACTGGTGGTATAATGCCATTTGCAACAATATGGATGGACCTAGAGGTTATCATACAATATGGATGGACCTAGAGGTTATCATACTAAGGGACTTAAGTCAGACAGAGAAAGACAAATATGATATCACTTATATGTGGAACCTAAAAAATAATACAAATTATTGTATTCACAAAGCAGAAACAGACTCACAGACATAGAAAATAAATGTATGGTAACCAAAGGGGAAGGGGGAGGGAGGGATAAACTAGGAATATGGGATTAACAGATACACACTGTCATATGTAAAACATAAACAACAAGGTCCCACTGGATCACTTCTCTGTACACCTGAAACTAACACAGTATTGTAAATAAACTATACGTCAATTTTTTTTATAAAAAAGAGATGTCTAAAGTTTCTTGTGCCCAGTTTTCCAGTTTTTGTTTTTTTTTTTTTTTTTAATCTGTGAATATTCTGCATGCTGTCCTTGAAAAGGAAGATTTCAGTGATGTCTTATTTGGAAAGATTTGTGAAAAGGAAAAAAGCATATTGTCAGTCAACTTTCAGTTTTAAACAAATGTGAAAATGAAAATTCTTTGTGTATCATATTACTAAATATGACCCTAGTTGAAGCTATAAATGTAGATGTCTACCAAGTTCAACCTAGCTATTTTAATTTACTAAAAATACTTGTTTAAAAATTAAAAGTCCAGTATACACAAATGTTATTTACTTAGTCAAACTATGAGGTACATCTATACTCATTATAGAAAGCTTATAATTGAACTGTAGTTATGTATAAGAAAGTCTGTCTTTACTTGAAAGAATTTTTTGAAGGCTAGTCAGGGATTCAAGCTCATTCATATTTGTACTACACCAGGTGTCTTAACTGCTTCTAGATATACAGAAGAGAAGCAATATTGTTTGAAAGAAAAAGTTAATAATGAATTAATCTATTTTATTACTAAATCCTACTGGAACTCCGGCATATATTTGTGAGAAGTTTGCTCAGAAGTGTTTGTTGTCAAAGGAAATGTAACAGAATAATGCCACTTTATACACAGTGAGTAAAAGCCCACATCCTTGACTTTATTTGCACAATGGTCTAAACAAATTGAGTAGAAAAAAATTCTAGTGTGGACTATCTATGGACTGTAATGAATTTGACTTCTTACTATTTACAGAAGAAGTTAGATAACCTGAATGAAGTAAAAATCCTAGTTTAAAGAAGTATTGTGTCTCCAAACTCAAGGTGTATACATTAAATATTGAGATTTTTAAAAGTTAATCATACCGCAGTAAAATGGTTTTAAGAAAAGAAATATCGTGAATTTTTCTGAAATGGTTCAACTGTTTGTAAAACTAGTTGAGTCATTTGCATATCACACAAACTATACATTCTATATCATTATTAAAAAGGGCAATGTTGGAACAAATTTCCTGACTGTGTACTGGTGCTATAGCTGCAGAAAGCACAGTTATGCAAATGTCCAACAAAAAGTTTCTGAAGTAACTCTGAAGAAATGTTTATGAAAATTGGAATTATGTAAAGATTGCTTCTCTGGGGTTCTAACAGATGCAAAGCTTTATTAAGGCTACTGAAAATAGATAGATAGATAGATAGATAGATAGATAGATAGATAGATAGATAGATAGATAGATACAAAGAAGGAAGTATAACACATTGCTATTAGTGAATACACAGTATTTTATGCTCCATGGCCACTGTAAATACATGATCAGGTATACAGTAACTCATATATCCATGCAAAACAAACATTATTGTATCATAATAGTCTGAAAAACATCTAAATCAAAAGATGAGTCGGGGGCTTCCCTGGTGGCGCAGTGGTTGCGCGTCCGCCTGCCGATGCAGGGGAACCGGGTTCGCGCCCCGGTCTGGGAGGATCCCACATGCCGCGGAGCGGCTGGGCCCGTGAGCCATGGCCGCTGAGCCTGCGCGCAGAAGCAATATTGTGACAAATTCAATAAAGACTTTAAAAAAAATGGTCCACATTAAAAAAAAATCTTTTTAAAAGAAGTCGATGCTATGTTGTAGTTAATAATATGACTAGGGGAAGTATGCACTTCAAAAGATACATTGGTGGTGAAATGATTAAAAGTATGGAATCTAGAACACAAACTATATACTTTAAAAGTATCCAGTTTTACATTTATTTCTTAGTTTTATTTGACAAGCTGTTTGTTTTAGATATTAATATAAGAAGTAAAATGATGAAGAACTAAATATTTAATGAACATAATGTTTTTGAAATTTTCAGAGATTAAAGCACTCTCTAAGGCTGCACAAAGTTTTGATGTTTAAAAAAAATGGAAAAACAAAAAGCATTAATACTAACTTCTCCAACCAAAAAACTACTAGGAAAGAAAGTAGAGTGTGACTTATTTGTGAGTTTCATAATTGCTCCATCTCATAATTGGTCTCAAAACTGTATATAAATTAATTCACTTTTTCTATATTAGATACATCATCTTAAGCCAAAACAAAACAAACAAAAAAAACATGGCTTACTGAAGAGCATTATGGTCTTTTCAGTGTAATAAAGACACGGACTGAACAAGTTTTAGAGTTATGATGGATAACTGAAATTTACTAAATATACTAAAATATGTTATAATGTTTAAGGTACTAAAAAGTTATTTAGAAATGTAGTTGTTCCCATTAATATATTGCAATATATTTTAGTAATAATTTTCCAAGCATATATGAGTGTGTGTATATTTTGTCATTATATATTTAAATTCTCTTGTAGTAGTATATTGAAACTGAAGTTTCCAAAATTAAATTTCTTAAATGACTCTGAGGTCTGCAATGTTAACAGAATACATTTTCTAATCACAATAAAATAAAATTAGAAAGCCATTAACAAAACTCTATCTTAAAAATCCTATTAGTCTAGAAATAAAATAGTGATTTAAAGAGGAATTCATAAGAGAAATCATAAGTAACAATTAAGTCAATTCATGTTAAATTTTGTGAAACTTAAAGCAGAACTTAGAAGAAAGTTTATAGCTTTAAATTTTTTTAAAATTTATTTATTTTTGGCTGCACTGGGTCTTTGTTGTTGCCCGCGGGCTTTCTCTAGTTGCAGAGAGCAGGGGCTACTCTTTGTTGCAGTGCACGGGCTTCTCATTTGCAGTGGCTTCTCTTGTTGTGGAGCACCGGCTCTAGGTGCACAGGCTTCAGTAGTTGTGGCTCGCGGCCTCTAGAGCACAGACTTAGTACTTGTGGCGCATGGGCTTAGTTGCTCCATGACATGTGGGAATCTTCCCAGACCAGGGCTCGAACCCGTGTCTCCTGCATTGGCAGGCGGATTCGGAACCACTGTGCCACCAAGGAAACCCTATAGCTTTAAATTTTATTTGAGCACAAAGTTTGGATTTATTTCAACACAAATGAACTAGTATTCAGTAGAATAATAGAGTCAGTTACAAAATATGAATAATTATGATATGATCAGTAATCAATAACGATAAAGAAAAAATGGAGGGGATTGGGACTTTGAAACGATTAAGTTTGGCAACATTTTTTGTGAGAGTGATGAATACAGCATAGAGAAGACAAAAGTGAACAAAAATACAGAATGAAAAGGGGTACCTTGAAACCTTTATGAAACATATATTCTAGAAAAATATAAAGCATCATAATTGATATGAGAAAATATAACCTGAAATCCATTCAGAAAACTTGAATGCCTACAGTCAATCTTTGACAAATGAGGCAAGAATATACAATGGAGAAAAGACAGTCTCTTTGGCAAGTGGTGCTGGGAAAGCCAGACAGCCACATACACATCGATGAAGTTAGAACACTCCCTCACACTATACGCAAAAAATAAACTCAAAATGGCTTAAAAACTGAAATATAAGATAGGACACCATAAAACTCCCAGAAGAGAACAAACATAGGCAAAACATTCTCTGACATAAATCACAGTGATGTTTTCTTAGGTAAATCTCCCAAGACAATAGAAATAAAAGCAAAAATAAACAAATGGGACCTAATCAAACTTATAAGCTTTTTCACAGCAAAGGAAACCATAAACAAAACAAAAAGAAAACCTACAGAATGGGAGAAAATATTTGCAAACGAAGTGACCAGAAAGGAATTAATTTCCAAAATACATAAACAGCTTATACAGCTCAATATCAAAAAAAAACCCAATTAAAAAATAGGCAGAAGACCTAAGTAGACATTTCTCCAAAAAAGGTGCACAGATGGCCAAAAGGCACATGAAAATATGCACAACATTGTTAATCATCAGAGAAATGCAAATCAAAACTACAATGAGGTATCACTTCACTCCAGTCAGAATGGCCATAATCAAAAAGTCCACAAACAATAAATGTTGGAGAGGATGTGGAGAAGTGGGAACCCTTCTACACTGTTGATGGGAATGTAAATTGGTACAACCACTATGGAAAACAGTATGGAGCTTCCTTAAAAAAATTTCATATGATATCACTTATATGTGGAATCTAAAATATGATACAAATGAACTTATTTATAGACCAGAAACAGACTCACAAGCAGACTCTTATGGTTACCAAAGGGGGGGGGATAAATTTAGGAGTTTGGGATTACCAGCTACAAACTACTATATATAAAATAAACAACAAGGTCCTAGTGTATAGCAAAGGGAACTATATTCAATATCTTGTAATAACCTATAATGGAAAAGAATGTGAAAAAGAAAAAATATATATATAAAACCAAATTACTTTCCTGTACAACAGAAACTAACACAACATTGTAAATCAACTATACTTCAATTAAAAGAAAAGAACGTCCATGAGGTGATCAGGCACCCTGCGACCCTCTCCTTGATCTTGCCTTTAAAAACCATCCCCTGAGAGCCATGGGGACGTTTTTGGGCAGTAGCCACCCACTCTCCTTGCTTGGCCTCACAATAAACACTGTACTTTCTTTCCTTCATCATAAAAAATATTTAATAAATAAAAGAAAAAGAAAACTTGATAATCTATTAGCTCAAAAAAAACTTAGATCTATATGAATTTCAAGTAAATTTTGCCATATTACCCAATTTTATGCACTTTTATATATAAAAATGAGAAACAGAAGAATGATTCCCAATTTAATATGATTAACAATATTTATTCCAAAATCTAATAAGAATAGTAAAAAAAAGGAAAAGTTATAGAACTATTTCTCTCATAAAGATAGTTACAGATATCTTAAATAAAGCAGAAGTACACTGCACCAAATGGGGAATTTAAGCAGACTTTCATCCCAAGAATAAAAGAATTACTTAACTTCAAATATCCATCAGTACAATTTATATAACATAAAAAATAAAAGAATATGAAGGATGAAATTAGCTCAATGAAATGAATAAAAAGTTAAATGTTGAATTTTAAGTTAAATGTTTTTCATGATAAAAACCTCAAATTAATTACAATCTGTGAGCACTTTCATAACTTAATAGACTGTTCCTCTACAATGAAAACAAACCACAAGATCAAAATCATACTTAACTGAGATATACATTCTTAAAAATTGGAAATAAAGCAAGTTGTGTCATTATTATAGGGACTATTTGAGAGTCTACACAAATGATAATTAGGAAAATAAGCAATTCAAATACTGCAAGAGATAAATTGTCAATATTTACTATTAGTAGGTCATCTAATACTAAATATATCAGAATCAGTGCACAAACTTCTTGACTTGTCAAGAAATATCAATAGGTTTGGTAGAAACAAAATCAGAGGAATAGACAACTTAAAAAATGAAATAGTATACCCAATACCATGTACTGATGGGAACACAGGTGGATTAAACCCTCATATAATACTGATAAAGGTTTAAACTTGCCATCTGCCTGTCGAACAATCCATTTGTTCTCAGTGATGTTAAACATGTTTATACCCTCTGATTTAGCATTCCATCCCTCAGTATGTAACCCAGAACAATTCTTATGTAAGGGTGATGAAGAGTGATGAAGTGTATAAGAGGATGGTAGTGGGAAGCTGAAAATCACCCATCGACCATGAGAAAGAGTAGACAGAATGTAGAAGGCATGTACTTAAGAAGTAGTTAGAGGAGAATAATTAAATATGCACACCAAAGCATGGAGCGATCCTAAAGCCAGTGTTGAGTGAATCAAATTTAGAAACCATAGGTACTCTATACCTTGATAATAGTTAAATGGAAAACACAGAGATAAGCAGCATATATATGTTACAAATATATTTACTTTTTCAGGGACATATACCAAATCTATTCAAGTAAGCCCTTATGTAAAAGAGCATGGAAAGAAGTAAAAAGTAAATAAATAAATAAAACAGAAGCATAAAATAAAATAAGAAAGAGGACTAAACACAACAGTTACAATGCTCTGTGTATTGAGGAATAGGAATAGCTCATATCTCAGAACATGAGACTATAATATAAAATAAATGATATTTAAAATCAAAAATATGTCACTATATATTAACCCTGTGTTTGTCACCTAATTCTTACAACAATACCATAAGGTAATTGTTACACCTACTCTCACCAGGGTGTTTCTAGACATCTATGATTGCCTAGCAAATGTAACCAAGATTTAACATGCTTAGAACTGGTATTTTATTTCAATAATGTAAATACTGTAATGCAAATATACATAGAATTTTTGAGTTTTCTAATTTGCTTGACATAGCCCTAGTTTTTACATTTAGCTATTTATTATATGTTGTTGAATATGTTTGGACAATTTCACTTTTAAACCAGCTAGCTCTACCTATTTTTGTTTCCACCATAACATTTGATAAATAAAATTTTGTAGAAGAAAAGGAAATATCTTCAGGGCTAAACATTTTCTCAATCATGTTATTTCAGAAGCATGTTAACTTGTATGAAATATGGATACTTTGAGGCTGCAGGCTAGGAAGAACTAAACTAATGGCTTATGTGATTGGCACCATTATTAACTTCCACTCTGATTTTCATTCAGACTACCAAGACACTACTTTGTACTGCATATTTTCCTTCCTTTACAGTGCCCTATACAGAAGAAATCAGTTGAGTTCAAAAGCCCAGTACTAATCAGAATAGTTTCCCTATAGCATTTGTTGGCTAGAAATTCAGTATTACATTTTCAAATAGGGTTTCAAGTCTCATGTGAAGAAGTCCAATAATAAATCTCTTTCAAATTTTACAAACAGATAGATACATAGAGAGATGTGTAGAGGCTTCCAATATAAAGTAGATTTTTATAAAATAAATATGTTAAGGAAGGTAAATAGTATATCTACTACCTGACATATCAAAGTATATATTGATATAGTTGATTTTCATATACATACTTTGGGTGAATATACACAGAAAATTATATTATTTCTCTTTTTAAAAACTTTGATATTTCAAGCAATGTCACATTACCTACTTCCAACAGACTGTAAACCTCAAGGCCAATATTTATAAAAAGGTCTACATTAGTAGGGATAGTAATAAATATGCCAATCAATATACTAAATATATAATAAATATACTCATACATGTTTAAATGCATAAGTCTGTAAAAATACTTAAAATTTAAATGTAAACATGATATACATACCTAAATTATTCATTCAGCAACACAAACAAAAAAGTTAAAGATACACAGTTATGTTCTAAATATTTCGTTGGGTGGCCATTCATATGGATCACATTCTTTCCAATATAGTAAAAGAAGTATGATTAGATTCATACAAATAGCCACAGTTATTTTAAAAGGCACTTTTTAAAAATAAAATTTAGGTACCTTCTTTCTTTATAAAACCACCCCATAAATTCACTTTCCAACTGCACTTTGCTTGCTACTTGACTAAAACGTATTAATATGTAAGTATTTTTTATTTAGTGCCTGCCTTTTTTAAAAATCAAGACTTTACTTTTTTAGAGCTTTTAGGTTTAAAACCAAACTCAGAGAGAGGTAGAGATTTCCCATATAACCCCTGCCCCTACACATGCATTGCCTTCCCATTATCAACATCCCCCCACAAAAGTGATAACTTTAATGAACCTACATAGACCCAACATAATCACCCAAAATTCATAGTTTACATTAGGGTTCACTCTTGGTATCGACATTCTGTGGGTATGGACAAATGTATAATGTCATGTATCCATCATTATGGTATCATATAGAGTATTTCTCTGCCCCAAAAATCCTCTGTGCTCTACCTATTCATCCCCACTCCCCAAGAGTCTGCCTTTTAAAACGTTTTTTCCCCCGAGAGCCCAGAATGTCCTAGTTATTAACAATATGACTGTTATTTTTTAGCTAATAATTTGTCTCAGGTAACATGCTCAGTGAATTACATGTAGCATCTCATTTTTTACTATATCTCTGTGAGGCTAATTACTATTATCATTATCATCTTTATCACTTAAATTTTAAAAATGAGTAAACTGAGCCATATGAAGATTTTTTTATAACATGCACAAAACCAAATAGCTTAAAAATGACTGAGGCAAGATGTGAATTAATTATCTCTACTCCAATATTAAGCTTTTAGCCACTATACCTACTTCTATGCCAAATCACACTAGAGACATTTATTTTGTCCAGGTAGTGGGGGACAACTCTGATGTCACAGTAGTTGTCATAGCATTAAAGTTAGAAGACACAGGGTATTTGATAATTAATAGTTTTTCACCTATCAGGAGTACCCTATCTTCATGACAGCCTGTCATTTTAATTTTTCATAGAATATTTCTAACCTACTCTAGCTAACAATTCATATATTTGCCAAATACTGTGAGGTTATATTTAAGTAAAGTACCTTTCAGAACCTTTCTATCTAGTTGTTTTTCTAAATATGTTTTATTTGTTTAAAATATATTGAATTGACAGTGTTGGGAGAACAACCTACAGAATGAAGTTAATGGCCTTTCCATCCAGTTTTTTAAAAAATAGAAAATTCAATAAACATAATTTAGGCAGAAACACAACTCTTTTGCAAGCTATGTTTCAAGTATTAATAAAATTCTCAGTCAAACTTGATTTCATATATCTTGTAGGCTGTGATCAAGTTTGTAGATTTAACACTGTTCAAGGAATAGATTAAACATTTCATTTCTTTTGTTATTTCCAAAAAAAAAGAAAATGAAAGGAAAATGCAAAGAAACACCAATGCTGTAACAATACAATTATAAAGAATTAACATGAAAACTAAACAAAGAATCACGGCAATTGGGAAGGAGTTTCAATGAAGTCTTTGAGATATAAGTATGATGTAAAAGAGAATACCTTTAATATGTGTTATTTTGCATATTATGAAATGGCTTATTAAAGATATGATGGAAATAACTTCCCTCAAATTACACATAGACTGGAAATATTTTTATCAACCAAAAAGGACACTTTTGAGAATGAAAAGGGGCACTATTAAGAATTACACTGGGGCAACAGGCATACCAGGGTAAACCAGAGCCTATGATCATCCTACTTAAAAAGATGCCTATCTCTGGAGTCTCTATGAAGTACACTACACCAGGGATCTTATATTTCTGTAAACTTTTTTTTATCATAATCCACGCATCGTAAGGATAAGCCCTTTAAGAATTCCCAACATGGTTCCAAAAATTTGACCGCAAGTTCTACATTGTAAATTACAGAGAAAAACAACTATTTCATGTTCATACAACATCCCACGTGTTACTACAGGAGCAGAGGACTATTTTACCACTCTGTTATACACAGCTATTGTTGGGATGACTAAGAGGAAGCTTATATGCATTTGCACTGAATTGTCACCTAAGTAATATGCACCTGAAAGATTATTTATACAGGTAAAAAAAAAAATTCAAGTCAGTAGTTTCAAGGCTCTATGATAAATTGCTAGCAAGGGGTCTAGAATTTCAGAGTTAAAAGGTGTCTTAGAGAAAGGCCAATACTCTTAATTTATAACTAAGCAACCGAAAGTATGAATCAGTTAAGTGATTCACCAAAATGAAACAAAAAATTGGTGAAGGAGCTCTCACAACTGTCACTAATCTTGACATGGGACATTCAGTGCTCTTTCCACTATAGAGGACTGCCCCCAGTGATGTGTAGCTGCTGCAGAGTCTTGGTTTGGCTTCTGTCCTATTTCATCATAATGAAGTATTAAGTATCCAAGGATACGAATATTCCACACTTTATAATTTTGCCAGTTCCCTCAGTGCTCCTCACTGCACATAAAGGGGCGTCTGCTTACTGCAACCCAAATACAATTTCCTTCTGTTTTTAAGGTCCCTGTAAATAAAAACGGTTCACTTTTAAACGTTTCCAAGAGTCTGAACAATATCGGTCTACTTCTAGAATGAATAATTCCACAGAATCTAATGATGGAACACAGAGGATAACACAGCAGAATTAAAGGTTAAAGTTCAAATGCTGTCATTTCAAACTATTGATCAATGGTAATTTGGGGCACTTCTGGGTTACTTCTGGCATGTGGCAAACAAGCAAGTTAGGTTAAGTATGAATGATTACTATCAAAGTAACTCAATTTAAATTTTCATAGATTTACCTAGCCTATATTTTCTCCTTTATTCCCCCATGGTTCTATACTTCTAATCTACCCATTTGTTTGTTTGGAAAATGATATTGCCTCTAACTAATTAGGACAGAACTAGAAGAAGCAGCTTTAATTAGGACAAAGTCAGAAAAAGAGCAATGTTTAAATGAACCATTGGCTAAAAAATTAGGTCAGAGTCCATCTTTCTAAAGGTATGGGTAGCCATCAAATAATTCCATCTCGTATTAATAAGACAGTATAGTAAAAACACTCTGTATCTGTTTATCACTTCTCAGGTCTCAAAAACAAGTATGTTGTTCTTTTACCTGCCACTTTGAAACATTATAAGCTAAAGTTGGCAATGAATTAAAATATATTAATATTCTTCAGTTCAAATGTCTTTAGTCCTTTGCATGAAAAGGGCTATATTTATACTATATATGTATTTATATAGTTGAATAAATTTAAATGATTAATATTGGAAAGGCAATTTGGTGTATTTTAAAGATGATTTACTTACAGCTATAAAAATTTTCAGTTATATTGTTGTTGGATGTATTTTCCATGGTAGTTCAGCAGTGTTAGATATTGCATATTTTATTTCCAACTACAGTGAAATAAAAAATGTTCAGTACTCAAACCCACATAGAACTTAAGGGAATACAAATCTGTGTTAACAAGTGAAAGCATTTATTTTGAAGTTGAAAATAAAAGCAGAAAGCCTTTTTATTTCACCTAACCTGGTGGAATGCCCTGTTTACTAAGTCCAAAGTAATTTAGGTTTAATACAAGTATGAAGGAGTCACTGAGCTGCTGTTTTTATTTCAAATGCACAGTGGAGGCCTCAATGAAGATTTTACTCTTGCAATTCTTCCTGCATTTGCTCCCTTTCGTGTTGTTTTTACTTGGGGACATCCCTGCAGGAGAGTTATTGGCAAGAGTAGGGAAGGAGACATGCACTTCCCAAATGAACCCCACAGGAAATAAAGTCTTTGACCTTCAGAATATATTTTATGGTCACAAACTCACGATACTTCAAGATATGTCTTTTTTGCACTTGATGGATTTCTAAATGTGTTTAAACAAAGCACATGTAACAAGTAATCAGACTTCACTAGGATTCTTCAGTTAATGAATCCTCTGAATGTTTAACCCCTTCTATTTTAAACAAAGAGAATAATCACATATCTTGGTGAGAAATGTTTGCCTGTTTCATATATTGAATAGTGCTTACCAGTACTAATTTACAGTCTTCCTTTGTTTCCCTAACCTTTTAACTACAAATACATATATGCACTCAGACATACATAGACTCAACACTCACACATATTCATGCATCATTTTATCCTCCCTAGGTTCCAGGAGCGGCAGAGTACAGATAAAGAAAAGTTTGGTTCACAGTAACTTTGACAATTCTATTTAAACCTCATCATCTCAGGTTCAGCTCAAAGAAAGAACATTTACAATGATGTATTCAAGGGGCTACCACATATATGTTGATTCTTTCGTCAGTGTCTAACCAAATCAGTCCATTAGCATATATAGCACACATCCCACAAAAACAAGTCAGGTACTATATAGAATAAATTTCAATATTTATCTTCTGACAGATATCATATTTAAATCCATATCTTTATTTTAAAATGTTGCTTTCCTCTGATCTTCAAAATTATCAGTTAAGGAGCACAGGTGCAAGAGTCCAGTCATTTCATACTCAATCAGACAGGGCCATATATTCTTTCTCCAGAGTACCTCTCATCTATATGTCAAAGTTCCCAGGAAACTTACATCTGTATTAGATAAATTTGGATAATTGCATCTTTATATTTAATTGTCAATGTGGACTATAACCTGAGAAAATAAAAATACATGATAAGGTGGCTTTAATTTTTATCACAAAATATTATGGCAAGAGAAGCAGACGGACCCAAAAAGGACTAATTTTAAAACAAAAAAAGTACTATTAGGTTTTTGGTAAATTGCTATTTATTGTGCAGCTCTCTCAGTATTTCAGAAAGGGAATGATTTAAATAAGAAAAGTCAAGAGTTTTCTATATTGCAGGTCATTTATGAATTTAGGTCTTAGAACAACAAAGACAGACGTTGTTTATTTTGAATAGCCAGTTATAAAAATCACTACAAAACCGTCAGTGTAATTGACAAGAAATATTCAAACCATTTGTGTACCTATATCTAACTTATCTATTTTTATCTATCTGTTTATCTAGAAAGAGAGAGAGATGGAGAGCGAGCAGCTGGAGAGACAGGTCTGCACTGTGATTCTCCTATAGGTACTTGATACATTCTTCATACATCTTCTCTGTTTGCCACAGAAACTTCAGTTGGGTATCCTTGAGTCTCTATTTTGGCATCTATTTTCATAAGGTGCAGTGTCTGGTCATTTTAATTCTATTCTGAGCAACGTAGATTCTGTATTTTTAGTTTCTTGCATCCATCTAAATCTTATGGAGTTTTGTTCTGGCAAACAAGCAAATCAGCTTGATCCTGTCAAACGTTAGTCTCAGGTATCATTAGGCAGGATCCAGACTATTCCTCACTTAAGAGTTAGAGACGTCCTACTTCTAAAACATCTTTCTAGGGTGATAATAAAATACCCAGATGTTCAGTTAGGTATCTTCACTGTTCCCCATTAGCTGTTCTCTTCCTGACCTCACAGCGTCTGTCTGAGTGCACGCACAGCTTCGTCTTCAGGCAAAACCTCAAGGAGGACCCTGTGCAGAGCTCCAGATCTGCTTATCTGTGCAACGTCTTCATCGCTGATTTCCTGTCCTACAAATTCCAGCTGATGCAGGAGCCCCAGCCTCCAACCCTCTCCATGTGTCTTCTAGTTAGGTCTCTGTTCTGTCTAGGCTCCTCTTCTTTGTGTCACAATTTGGGTAGTGACCCCACAGAAAGCAAATGTGGATGTGGAGGTCACCTCTTATGTTCCTTTTTCTCAAGCATCACAGCCCTGTGCTGTCCGATGCCTGACAAACAGGTGCTTCATGTGTGTTTACCGTCTTTGCTTCTTAGTGGTTCAAGGCAGAAGGATCCATCTAATACCTGCTACGATGTCAAGGCTCCCTCCGAAGTTCCTGTCTACTTTTCATGCCTCTGCTTTATCTCCCTCAAATTTGCCTCTTTAGCAATAACTTGAAAAATATGCATGCTTTCCTATTTTTGGTTAAAATTTGAGATTTTATCACCAGGATTTCCCAGGCTACTTGAAAAGTGTATGACTCCTGATTACTTTCAGTTCAGATAAAATTTTTAACATTTAACTTCTTTTTCCCTTCACCAATGGTTTTGTTTTAGAAACAGAACTGTTATTAACAATATAGTTTTGTGTTAATGGAATTGCTTTCAGGGATTATTTTTAGCATTTGTATGGTCTCAAATTTTTTCTTAGTTTTATACCAATATCCAATATCATTCCTTTATACCATATTTTCTCATTGCTGAATTCTCTACCAAATGAGATTAAAGTATGGGAAAGCCTGGCCTTACACAGGCATTTCATAAATAATATCTGTTGCTACTGCTGTCATCATCATTAAATGACACCACAGCAACATCAAAATTTCTCAAGCTGCAAACTGCTTTTGAATTCATTTACCAATGACAGAGATGACAGATCCAACGACAGATCTCTTTTGGAATAAACTGAGTTCTCTCTCTCTCTCTCATGAAAAACATTTTGACAACTAGTTGACTGTACAAAAAATAATATAGAAATAAACAGGTTCTGTAGTATATTTTTAATAATGTGATTCTAAGTGCTAAAAATTTATGAGGTTATTTGATTTATGGACTACTTCAAAAATTTTAGGAAATATCTAATGTCAATATAAAGTCACTGTCTAATTCAGTTGCAGATATAATTCACAGCATCTGTAAATCACTGTGATTAATTTAAAAAAAAAACCCACAGGACTTCTTTTCAAGAGAAATACTGCCTCAAATAGGCAACCATATATATTTATAGTGACTCTGACTATAACACCATGGACTTTGAACCTCAGTTATCATTAAGTGTTTTTCCTGACCCAATTCTTTCAAAAAGTGTTGCAGTTATGAGTGTGGAAATGACTTAGAGCTGAATTTCAATCTGGTTTTATGTCAAATATCTCCTTTAATTAAAGGGAAATGAGGAGGTTCGGGAATCCTAGAATTGGAATGTCGTGCCTTACTTTCCCCAATACTCCTTCCATGTATAAACTGGAGGAAAGAATAAGTGATGTTTTGGATTTGTTTTCAATGCTATGAGGAAAACTAAGACCAAGAAACGTATGTTGATAACCATCCGTCTTTTCATTGTTATTCTGTAAAGATTTTATTCTCTGTCAAAGATGATTTACCAAGCTCTTCTGACATATATGTAAACTTCCTGAGGATGCATTTGTGTCTCTAATGACAAAACTGAACTCCTTATAAAAAATAAGTATGGAAAGTCCATCAAAAAAAAGGTTTGTAAGAAAATTGAAACTGTTTAGTCCAAGTCAGTGGTTGAATATATGTGCAGATTTAACGTTATGAATGCATTTGCATTTTTAAGGAAGTGTAAATCAATTCCCTTTATATATACCTGTCA
Organism: Physeter macrocephalus; assembly: GCF_002837175.3. NCBI lineage: Eukaryota > Metazoa > Chordata > Mammalia > Artiodactyla > Physeteridae > Physeter > Physeter macrocephalus. The sequence continues at coordinate 82,194,488 of NC_041219.1, read as the reverse complement.
TACTTTGGGTTTAAGGTTTCTAAAATATGGTGTGAGAAGTAGAGGCCATGTAGCTCTTATAATACAGGTTGTGTTCCCATCTTAGTGATGATATAATGAATCATGTTCATAATAAATCATGATAATAGCTTTCTCTGATGGAATTCAGGTTCACACTCTCCTTTAGCATTTGATTCTATAATCAGGCTAAATCCATGTGCAGAGAAGCCACTTATGAGTCTGGGGTTGTAGTTCTTTGTACAACCTGACTATGGAGCATAAACAAATACGGACACTAAGGAAAAGTAGGGTTTTGAATGTGAAAAGTTATTCCCAAAATTTTTCACTAATTGCAAAACTAAAGTTTACATATACAATTCCCATGCCTCCATCTCCTCATATGTAAAGCTAGAGAACTGTGATTATCTGCAAATTTTCCTCCAGCTCAAAAATTCTAAAATTTTATTAAAAATTAATTATACAAAATTGAAATCCTTCTTACTTACTGAGGCTTAAGTTTTTTCTAATAAGAGTTTTATTTCCTAGTTTATATATTACTAACAGAGATTTGAAATATCTTTTTCCAAAGGATCTTAAATATCATGACGAATGCTTGTCATTTTGGAATTTTTCAAATGCAACTGCCATATTTCAGCTATGTTACATGTAAAAATCTCACCTAACATAATTAAGATACGATTCCTTACATATGAAAGAAGCACATACTTTACTTGCCCATGTGAAGGGAGTGGAAAAACCTGCTGACTATTAAAATTTAAGATATCATCTATTACCACGATAATATTGATATTAGCAGTAAAATTATATTCCATTAGTTTAATAATAAAATTAGTTGGCTCTTGACTTTAGGAATTTTCTAACCTGAGACAAAATTAGGTTTTACACAAAATTTTCAAAAATTGTTGTCAAAGAGGACACACCCTGTCTAGGCATAAAATTTTAAATTATAAGTTATCATTTACTTATTTATTAATAAATGATCTTTACCTTAAACCATGATGGTGCAAATGATTTATTCATTCCTACAAATCCTAAAAATCTAGACTTGCAAAAACCTGTGAATAAAAATAGATGTGCTGAGGAAGGGAAATACAGTAAGAAAGGTAGAACACTAGGCTATAGGGTATTGATCATTCTTAGCAAATCCATTAACTTTCCTTTCTACTTTACCAGACAAATTAAAGGAATAAAAGGGATGGGTTGTCACACAAGAGCTTCTATAGAAGATGGAGGATATCTTCTGTGTTGTGAGTGGCCATAACTGTGTGGTTCATTGTGGTTCTTGGGTAGCTAACCAGAAAAGTTGCCCTATATGAGTCCACCTACTGAGAAAAGAAGAAAATAATACAAAAGAAAAGCAAAAACAAAACCCTCTTTGTTGTCTCTTTACTCTCCCAGAAGCAAACTAACACATCTATTCATAGAACAATGCCTTCCCTGGGCATAAACCACACAGTAGATTCGACAGTAGAGTAGACCACATTATGAGTTACACTGATTTGAATTCCACAATTTAATACTTTGAGAGAAAAGTGCCTAACATCTAGAAGAAGTCTGAAGCAAGGAGACGTATTTGGAGTCTCCAGGTAGACAGTGTTTAAGAGAAAAACAAACTTTACTATCTCTTTTTCTTCTCTGAGAAGGGAAAAGCCCTCGAGGAGTACAATGGGAGTAATTCTGTCTGTGATAGTTTACAATCATCCAGAAGCCTAAGGTTTTACAATAAAAGATGACTCCCTCGTCTTCATTGATGAATGGCTATAATTTTCCATCGGACATCCTGAATCGGCTACCGTGCCAGAACAGGGAAAAAAGCGGTCTAACTCTGAATTGAAGGTATAATTCTAAACTGTAATGCTTTACTGTGCAAAAATAACACATTTTCTAGGAACCTTTGATATATAACAGTTGTAGAGAAAAATAAAAGGGTAGGTATTTACATAGCACAGGCATATAGATAAATTTATATATTTCATTATAAATGACAAAATGATAATGAGCTAAGAAAATAAATATTCTGAAACACATGGTAAGAAATTTAGTAAAAAATGAACTTCAAACAAAGCTATCACGTGAAACACAATCAGTCAAAGTGTCTTGAGTACCTAGTGTATTCTCAATCGTGGAAAAAAATCTGGTGGCAGGGCGCACTCACCCAAATACCCCTACACAGACAAAAATCTCACATTCTATTTTAAAGAACGTACAACATACAGTAGATAAACTGATGAATGCTTAAGTATGAAACACTTATTTTACTATAAGATAAATGATATTTCATACCTGGCACTTGAAGATTGCCTTTTTGATTATTTTTGCCTCTTCTCTATGTCATGCTGCCCCTGGAAGTAGTTACTCCTCTCTACTTTACGGCATCTCAAGTTGATTTATCCATCACCTTTTCTACTGAGGGGGTCAACCATTATATAGTATGAACATTAGAAACTGCATTGCATTTAAGAAACTTGTATTATTTTTTTAAAAAATTCAAAAGTTAGAAATTTGCTCTAATTACTGTAGTTATCTTGCAATTTGGATATTACTACTGCACTGTCGTGCATCAATATTGGCAGCTACTGAACATTCATTGTAGTGTCAATTGCATATTCAATGTGCAAGAAGAAGGAACATTAACTCAATTTAAAAATACATATTTCCAAGAGAGTGCTAATACTGGATAAATGATAATGAACTGAAACGAATAAGCAATAAAAATGCCTGAGATAGATTTCTGTGGATAAATTGCTTACTTACTTAGTGCTGTTGTACAGAAGGTATCAAGGCTTCTATATCTCTGCCCAATGAAACCTTTCAAATTGGATTCCAATTAAAAAGTGATTTTTCCACCAAAAGAATATTACTATGATAGTGGATAAAAAACATTGCTCTCTAATAAAATACACAGACATTTAAGTCCATATAGACAGAGTTTATATGGGATACATAGAGTTTCAGCCAGTGGCAGCTCCTACATTTATATAGAGAAACAAGCTGGTCACAGATGACCAGGGATATTCATTGCAATCACAGAGGTCTCTGCTTAGTTAGTGTGCTTATGTGGAGAAGCAAAGATACCCTTTGATGTCCACTTACCACAGCACCACACAAAGAAAACAAACAATTCCTAAAGTAATTAATAAAGAAGCAATCAAAATTTTAAGGTTCTGGAGGAAGCAGCTCTTCACAATGTAACAATAGTGTGTACTTGAATTCAACTTTGAACAAATGCATTGGGAGAAATTAAGAATGTGAACTTTGATAAGGAGACAAAAGTATAAAATCTTCCCTGACGTTCCTCTGTTCACCTGTGTTTACTGGCAAACAGAGGAACGCCAATAAATATAGACAGAAATCACGTTAATCATTTTTAGTTCACATCTCCATTATTGTGTGAAGAAACCATATCTTGGCCTCGAGGGTTAAGTGATTTACTTCACCAATCATTAAGTAAGAGGAAATTAAGACTTTATGACAAAATCCCAAGTTTTAGTATTAAAAACAGATGCATGGATCTTTATACTTAAAGTAAATTTAAGGTAAATATAGTTTCCAATCAATAAAATTCATTTATTACCAGAAAAATATTTTTTCATAAAACTCTCACTTAAAAATATCTGGTCTAACAAGCAGCTGGAATGACCTCACCCGAGAAAACCATCTATTTCATCCCGGTTCCTGTCACAGGATGCATCCTGCGTGGAATATGAAACAGAAACAGCCAATTGTACAATGGCCCAGCTTAATCAAAAGGTCTTTATTTTGAAGACCTTTCACACCACAAGTCTATAACTGATGCTGTTTCACAACTGTGCTTTGAATTTGCTCTTCCTCCTCTTGGAATATTCTCTACTCTTGTCCATGTCTACAGTTCCATTCATCCTCAAAAATTCTCATTAAACCCTGATTCTTGTTTTTTTCTTGCAACTCTGCTCTCCCATATACAGTTGGCTTGCACTTACACTGTATATTTCTGTTAAGAGCCCTATATATTATTTCAGATTTCAAGCAGCCGTATATTTATATATTGAATGTGTAACCTATGCTATGTATCATTACATTATGCTTGTATATTATATGTTATGTATTGTATATGGTATATTACATATTTTAAATATAAAACATCACGAGCATATATTATATATATATTTAAATATTAATTTATAATATAATTTTATGCAAATCTAAACTAACCTGTCCCCCATATTTGAATGGTAGTTCTTTTCCTAATAGCAAGGTTACATCATTTTTGACTTTGCTTTTCCAGAACCAAATAAATACTTGTTAAATCTACATTGATTAAATAGAACTCTACCCTAATATTTAGATAAAGTCATAAACAAACACTAAGTGAACACCAGGCAGAAAGTAAACACCAGAAATAGAAAACCTCAAGGTGGAAAACAGTAAATTGAGTAAATTTTTTCTTATTCAGATAAAAAAATCTGAGGCCAAAATAGAATTGGAAGTACTAAATGTAGAAAAAAAATGAATCCATCTGGTATCTTCTACACTAAAACTAGTCATCAATGCTGGTCAGGTATTTGTTGGGGCAAATTTAACATAAATAAGAGCAGAAGCAACAACACGGAAACTGCCAAAATTACAATAATTATTCACTTACTCTGTATTGAAGCCCCTGAGAGCTTTGTGTTAAACCAAAACAATAAAATGATTCTTGATACCAAAATATGTGTTCAAAGCAAGAAGAAAGAAATTTTAAAGGTGTCCTTCAATAAAGAATGAAAAGTAAGGTCTGTAGCTCTCAATGAGGGAAGGATAGATTCTGCTCTAAAGTACTGCTAAAATACCAGATACATCACATAGTAGGTTGTATAGAAATTATTGGAAGCTACTGAAAACCTCAGACTCACACCAATGAAGCTCTAGCACTGAAGCTCCTGGGACTGATAGATAATCAGGCACAGCAAGCTATATGCTTGGAGAGGAAGAATATTTTTCTTTCCTCATTATACTAAAAATAACCTCAGGGAAGAATAGGGCCTCCTGAGACACAGAACAATAAAGTAAATAAGAATGCCCCTTTCACAATCAAGTGGAAATATTATGCACCTAGAACTAGAGAATATTTTGAGATTGCACTTTTTTCTGTTGCCTTGGATTTATATAGATACTATTTGCAGTAAATTTTTACAAAATGAATAACTTTATTTTAATGGGGGAAACTATATTCTTTTTTTAAAATTTATTTATTTTATTTATTTACTTTTGGCTGCGTTGGGTCTTTGTTGCTGCGCATGGGCTTTCTCTAGTTGTGGTGAGCGGGGGCTACTGTACCTTGCGGTGCGCGGCTTCTCATTGCGGTGGCTTCTCTTTGTTGCAGAGCACGGGCTCTAGGTGCGCGGGCTTCAGTAGTTGTGGCATGTGGGCTCTAGAGCACAGGCTAGTAGTTGCAGGCACGGCCTTAGTTGCTTCGCGGCATGTGGGATCTTCCCGGACCAGGGCTTGAACCCATGACCCCTGCATTGGCAGGCGGATTCTTAACCACTATGCCACCAGGGAAGCCCACTATATTACTTCTTAAAAGTGTAATACAGGGCTTCCCTGGTGGCGCAGTGGTTGCGAGCCCGCCTGACGATGCAGGAGACACGGGTTCGTGCCCCGGTCTGGGAAGATCCCACAT
>NC_041219.1:82149301-82188586 GCF_002837175.3 Physeter macrocephalus | reverse complement strand
GCCTGTGCTCTGCAACGGGAGAGGCCACAACAGTGAGAGGCCCGGGTACTTCAAAAAAAAAAAAAAATGTAATACAATGCTTGGGGCTTAGTCTTTATAGCCAGCATACAGTAAAAATAAAATGTTCCTGCAAAATAAGTTAAGTTACAAAGCATTATGTAAATTTAGAGAATTCAAAGCTGTTACTTCTAAACTATATGTGAAGACTGATGAGTGATGCGGGGTTCTGGGAGGAATGCATAAACCTAACTTCTCCCTGTTCCCTTATTCTGCTGGAGGTAAAAATACTATGGTGAGCCATTGGTGGAAACTGAAGAAACCCATGATAGTGCTGCAATTGTGACTCTAGGTGATAAATGTTGGCATGGGGGACAATTGTGGATAAGGGGTAGACAGGCCAGGGGGAGAAACAAATCATTCTTGCCAGGGGGAGAAACAAATCATTCTTAACAGGAATAAAAATTTAGAATGAAGCTAGGTAGGTATGCCAATGATCCCAGGATCAGGAGTAGGGTTTGGAAGAATTACTCAGATGATTTTCGTTAATGCCCATGAATCGGGCTGGCCTGCCACTGCTAAATTGTTCATGTGGTCCTATACAGTTTCTACCAATGCTGGCAGGATTGGATGTGATTGTACTTTGTGCTGAGGAGTCTTCCTGTCTTATTTTTTCTGAATATAGACATGTTGTCCCCTATAAACCTCAAACCAGAGGTCAGAGCTTCCTAAGCTGAATTCCTCAAGCTTAAGAGCAAAGACAGCTTATCCACTTTTACTGCTTACCAGCCCACAACTACCTGTGAGATCTCAACAGACAGACCTGAGGATTGAGTGATTCCCTCACTGGATTTAAGTAGGCAAAAAATAAATAAATAAAGGAACACAAGCCTTTTATGAAGAGGGATCAAGAAACACAGGTTAGAGTGTGATTATTGCTCTGGTCAAGCAACACAGACTCTACAGCCTGATGTATATATAGGTTTAACTTTCTGCTTCACCATTTACTAACTTATGAGCTTTGGAAAATTATTTAATGTCTCAGTATCTCAATGTTTTTTCATCTGTAAAGCATGAATTGCTGTATCCAGCTGATAGAGTACTTTCTGAGAATTAAATGAATTGATTTTTATATAAAGCCCTTAGAAAACTTTGTGCATACAAAGTATTATATATGTTAGCTATTGTGATATCCCAGCAAGATACTTAAATCAGAGACAGTCTTGCTTTATTCAGAGTTCTGAGAATGTCTCAGTGAGGCTACTGGAAAGTCTCCAAGCAAAGTTACCTAGTAAAGGGGTCTGTAATCCCTTAGGACTGGGTCAAGGTGAGAGTCACTCTAAGGCTGGCTCTTAGGAATGCCATTACCTGATGCTGACATTCCAAAATTGCCAGACTTAGATTGACTTAACTGCAGGACCTCTGAATTTCAAATTCTGAGAAAAATGATCTAATTACTAGGCTTGGATATGATGTACAACTGTAGAGCTGATATACATCCCTGGATCAGTCAGCTATGCCCGGGATAGAGCCCCTGGCAGAAGTAATGAGAAGATTATAATGTGTTATCTACCACAGATATGATTGTCACACATCCATGCATAGCAGGTACTAAAGAAAAGAAGAGAGAATCTCATTTCTTATTATTGCTGTTTACATTTTTTAGTGGGTCTTAGAGAAAAATAAGATAACATAAACTAAAGAATTATTTCGAAATTCATCTTGGAGAAATGAGTTACTGAGGCTCTGTGCTCTTAGAAATGGATATTTTCAGGGAGAAGGGTAGAAGCAGTAGCATAATAAGTGGACAGAGCACTGATTGAGTTCATGGATAATATATTGCAAATCTTCCCCAGTGATAAGTTGAACTCCATAAATTTCCTGAGAAATGTACAGAAGAAGCAAGCCGAACCCAGGTCACAGTCTTGGTTGAAAATGGATCTCTAATTCCATAGCTGCTGTCCCCTATATCCTTCTCAAGGAGAATATCTGAGTCAACCTTCCTCAGGTGCAGGCATGAGAAGAAACATGACGGATTAACGGCTCATGTCATTTACTTTGTTTCCTCCTTTGTCCAGTGACCCAACGTCACTGTCACTAGTTGCTGGTTTGGTTTTTTTTTTTTTCTTTTAACCCAGCATTTTAAGAGTTTTCCTTCTAGTTAAGGAACATGAATATGTTGAAAAGAATTAAGGTAGAGTAGATTTTAATTCCTCTACCTGGTTCAGAAGTCAAATCGTCAGTAGAAAACAGTTTCTAGCAAAACTAGGCAATGGATAAAGTTTGATTTTATTACACTTTTTAAAAACCTAAATCTTCCTTCCCTGTATCTCCTCTCACCTCCAGCGAGCCCATCAACTCATTTTATCCACAGTGAAAATTTTCCCTGTACTGTTCTCAGAAGGGATTACCTCAAAATTGCACAATTGTCACATCAAATGATCCAATTCCCTGAGGGTCCACGTTTCAGCTACCTGCCCCAGGAAATCATCACACAAACCATGCTGAGACCATGGCTGATACCACTGAATATTACACAGTTTTGGTTTGTGAAAGCTATGGCAATGAACGTGTACAGAGTTGGTATTCTAACAAGTAAGTAGAGCATGATTATTATTAGAAAACAAAACAATTAGAAAAAAAAAGGTGTGTAATATTTTATTTTTAAGAAAAGGGAAGGAAATCCCCAACTGCTCTATTAATATTTTGTGCCATTCCTGTTTTAAACTTTCTGTTGTTGAGACTATGTTTCCGTTTAATCCCCTTCAGTTTGTTTTTCAAATGTATTGTTCTGTATATAATATATAGTTTTGGATATTTTCACAATAGAAAGTGATTAAGTGTGATCACTTTCATATAACAAACTGGAATAAAGTGCTTCTTAAAACTTGGATTTTGTTAATCATGTATTTTCCTTTAGTATCACATTTCAAGCATTCTTAACATGGCTGAGAAAATAGTGCCTATAAAATTTTGTGTCATTAACTGTAATGCAATTCTAATGTAATTTTTATTGAGAATTAATCACACAGAAAGTGCATATGTGTGTAGGCATAGTCAGAGAATATTTATGAAATGAACACCTAGGTAACTGCAGTCACATCACTCTCACTGTCTCTAGAGTTAATCACCATTCTGACTTTTGTGAAGATCTTTGTCTTTTTTTTTTTTTTTTTTTTTTTTTTGCGGTACGCGGGCCTCTCACTGTTGTGGCCTCTCCCGTTGCGGAGCACAGGCTCCGGACGCCGTGTCCCCTGCATCGGCAGGCGGATTCTCAACCACTGCGCCACCAGGGAAGCCCAGATCTTTGTCTTTTTTAAAGCTTTTCTAATTAATTGAAAAACAGTTTAGCTTTTGCTATTTTAAATTTTATATAAATATCAGATCATGATATTTTTGACGTGTTTTCTTTTTGACTTGTTTTTTGTTTAATATTGTGATATTTATCCAGTTTAATGTGTAATTATATTTAATTTTATTTGTGGATTAGTATCCTATTATAGCAATGTACTACAATTTGTGTATCCACTTGCACTATTCTGGTGAACAACACCTCGAGGTCAACAGAAAGATGGAGGTTAGGATGTCAAGAAGTAGACAGTAGCTTGAGAAGCAGACAACAAACACTACTCCCATGGAACACTTTGCTGGGGGAGGTCACTGAGAAAAACATGACCACTGGTTTGACCTGCAAGCCCGACCTGTAATCAGAGGCTCCTCACCCCCACTCCCATGCTTGGAATGTACATTCTGTCTACTGTTCCTGCAGTGGGAGCTGTTCCAAGGACACAGTCTTGAGAGATTAAGGTGTTGTTGAGACCATCTGGACTTAATACATGACTGATCCCAGTTAAGGCCTCTATATAAACTTATAAGATTCTGGCATTAGGATGCAGAAAACTACTTGTCCTACAGACACCCAAGACAAGCTTCATAAGTAAGTTAAGTTCCCTTGCTTATTAAACCTGCCACCTACTAATCTAGAGTGGTCTGCCTCTTCCTTCAGTCTCTCCTTGCCCTCTGTGAGTCCAGAGGCCAGTTTTATTTTATTTCATTTTTTTTGTTTTTGTTTTTTGTTTTTTTTTGGCCACATCACACAGCAAGTGGGATATTAGTTCCCCGACGAGGGACTGTACCCATGCCCCCTGCAGTGGAAGTGCAGAGTCTTAACCACTGGACGGCTGGGGAAGTCCCCAGAGGCTGGTTTTAGATTACTCCTGGGAAGCTCCCAGGTTGTGACCCAACACAGCTGTCATTTGCTTTTCTTCAACATGCTAAGCAGTGACTCTGAAAAACATGGAAAAGGGAGTTGGATGGTATGCGTTACTTGGCCCAAAGAATGGATTGATCTCTGTTTCTCTCTCCCTGGCTGCATCTTTCTCTCTCCCCAAACCCCCAGCTTTGACCACTGCTCAGTCCTAGCAAGTGCATCAAATGACCACTGTTTGTGGCTGTCAACACAAGGGATTGGAGTAGTCTTAGGATCAGTGTTTGGCGGTCCACAGCTCACTCAATGCCTTTTGACCCAGAGAGTAAAAGATCAGTGTTAATTAGCAGGGTTATCGGCTGATTCACTTCATTATAAAGCAGAAACTAACACAACATTGTAAAGCAATTTTACTCCAGTTAACAAAAATAAAAATAAAAAAATAAAGTGGAAAAAAAAAATTAGCAGGGTTAGCTTATATGCCAATTGGAAGAGTCCGAGGCAGTTTGAGTGCAGCCAACATTTTCTTGGCCTGTGTTGCATCAGCCACATTCTGATCAACTATACTGTGTTATATAAATCCTTACCTAATTGTTATTACACAAGTCATTTAACTCTTCAACAATACATTCCAGAAACTTCTGGCACTTTCTATAACATATTTATTGCAATTATCTACAACTTTGAGGTAACCACTTTTAAAAGAAAAGTGCTTTCCAGCAAATGGAAACTTCTGAGAGAAAAGACGATTGTAATCTCAGTGAACATATTTGCAGTCATATATTAAAATGTAAAATCAGGCATGCTTTATGAGCTTCTTTTGACACATAACAGATGATCAACACATTCAGCAGTCGATCATTGTGTTTATTCAGGTCCTGTGAGAGGCAGATACCGAGATGGGGTTAGAAATGCAGGAGGTTCACTGGGTGATATTATGTTAAGAATAAAGTAGAGGAAGAACACTGCGGGGGGCCTTCATACTATGATGCATATCTGACAACAGTGTAAGACAGGATTGGGCAAGAGAGTCTCAGACTACTGGACAGTTCTAAGAAAGTTTTGGCCAGATTACTGGGAGAGTTCCAGAGCCAAAGTAGACATTAGAGGAGTTCCATGTCCCACAGACAGGGGCTAGCATTGGTACCCTGCCATGCTCAGTCACTGGCTGACAGCAGCCTGGTGAAAGTGTGGTCCTTATGTGAACATTATGGTGGTTGCACAAGGATGGTAACAGGTCTGTCATCAACTATGCTCCCTGCAGCCATTTCTCTTGATGGAGATTGAGCAGCACATTTCCACTGCTGCCACAGTCTACCACTCGTCCCACAGATCCATTCCTCCCAGACAGTGATCATTAAGAACGTTGGTAAGTGTAGCCAGCACTCCTTTTGCCACTTGGTTCCTAAACCCATGGATTCTACTTCTTGAGATACAGCACACTAGAGACACCCATGGTTTAGTATGTATACTGAATTCTGAGGGCACCTCATCTTTCAGAATATTGCCTCCAAGTAGGTGCTTCACCTGTGTCTCCAGTTGGGTATTCTAGCACTCAGGGTAACAGCATCTAGATGGTGTGATAATATAATACAAACAGTGCGTCTTATAGTCTATTCTCATTATCTCTTTCTTTGTGTAGTGGGCCACTTGATTAGATGCTACGTTATGTGGGATTCTGTGCCTGTAAAAGTAGTTATTTAATTAGCCTCTCAGTAGAGATTCTGACTGAGGTTCTATGGGATGAAAAGGCAAACCCATACCCAGAAGAGGTATCTATCTCTCTGAGGACAAACTGATGGCCCTTCTGAAACGGGAGGGGTTTAAAAGCCAACAAGTAACTGAGTCATCCTTAAGAAATGATGCTGTGTTAGGGGATCACCATTTGTCTCTATAGCTTGCAGGTTGAATATTCAGAGACATTAGCCGTGTTCATCTCAGTAAATGAGAGTCGATGCTAGTGACCTCACACATACCCTCCATATCTGCCATTGTGGCCACTTTATTTATGTGCTATCATACCTGATCTGAGATAGCCAATGAAGATAAGCTAATGTTAATTCTTTTTGGATATTGAGTATCTACTATCTGATGGATGCATTCTGGGAGAGATTACCATGTAAATACAATATCTTCATACTTCATGCCCATATGTCTGCTCACATGCCTATACCCTAATTCCCTTATCTCTAAGCCTCCAGTCATTTTTCTTCCCAGCCTCCTGCCTTTAACCACTTTCCAGGAACCTATACATATTATCTTAGCCCACTTCTCTTTGCACACAAAATGGACTACCAGGTATACCACTTACAGCTCTACCCACTAGGAAACTTCTCCATCTTAGCTATCTTTTAGAGCCACCCCGAATGTGACAGTAATGCAGCTGCCATCTCTTTTGAACTTGCTCTGGCTGATTGCTCAACGGAGAATGCTGCTATGCAGTGGCATCATCCTGCAGTTGCTTGTCCTCCACCTCCCAGCACTGACACACCATAAACCAAGCACTTGTGATGTAGCTGGAGCTGGGAAGAAGTCAGGGATTGATGCACACAGAATGTAGCATCTTCTGCAATCAGTGAAGGAGTCGTGGTGGTCACCAGAGTGAAATCATACAGATTTCATATAGACCAAGAGGGTAGACACCGAATGGGGTAGGGATGGATTTTAGTTGAGGAATGAAAGAACAGTTTGTCTTATCTCAAATAATCATCCTACATTTCTTTTATGGTACATTTATTATTCACCAATAGAAATTGTTTCTTTGAGCAAGACAGTGTACCTCTGGGAATCTGTTAAATTACAAACATCACTAAAAGAAGAAATGTCCCATTAGCAACTTCATATGAGATAGTTTAAGAAGTTATTTCCCAAAAGGATATGCCTGAGTAATAAAAGGGGCAGCCATGCATTTTGGGATAGGAATGAGAAAGAGACAAATTTATATATTCAACCTTCTTTAAATATTACAGTGTGATTTACCATCATCTGCAACAAAATAAATGTTCTTGGCATGGACTCTAAAATCTTTGCTAATTTAGGCTTTGCTTAGTCATGTATTCTTTTTTTAATCACTGTTTTCTATTTACATATCATTATTTAGCTATATCAAATTTTTTTGTTTCCATTGCCTCAACAAATCCCCTGTCAGTTAATTGAACTCTACTCATTATTTAAGATGTAACTGAGGGCTATTTCCATAAAGGCTTTCATGCCCACCTTTGCTCAACCTTTCCCTCAATCTTGATTAGATGATTTTCCTATAGGTTCTCATAATATGCTGTGCAAATTCTCTCCGAACACTTACTATGTTAATGAACAATGAGACCCAAGTATAACACCAGCACATAATAGGTACTCAATAAATGACCCCAGATCCAGGGGACCTTCCGCAATGAACAGACCTCAAACAGCTCCACAACGAGAGTTTCTTGGACCGCAAAAGAGATATAAATTTAAAAATATTGCCTCCATCAGATATTTTGCTGAGAATCACCCTGGCGCGTATATATATGTTTTGCATAGACCCTGCGCCCCATAGGAAAGTTATCGCTAGAGATCTCTTGGAAATTACTTTTATAAATCACCAGAGAAAAGATCCAGAAATGATAACTAAGTGTGTTTGGGGAATTTGCAATAAGTACTAATACAAAAATAGAGTAAACTAAGTGGTGCACATCATTAAAAAATAAAATTCTCTCTTCTTCAAATTTTAAATCATTTAACTGCATTTAAATATTTAAGGCTTAGACTCTTTGGAGGAAATGAAGGCCCCACTGATGTCTCCAAAGGGATGCATCTATCCAGTGCTCCTGAACTAATGTCAATATTTAAATATTTCAAAAGTCATCTTTGAACAGCAGAAATTCTTCATCCTGAAACAGTTTGCCTTTGTTGCAGCCTAAGAAACTACAGATGTTTATTTCAGAATCTGCGTACTAAAAACCGTCTTCATTTCTAATGCAAGTTAACTTGCCACAAAGTCACTTATGTAAAACTCAACTTCCATTTTCCACATCCTTTGCTCTTTTAATAATTGAGATAGTGACTATTTATTGAATGCCTTCTTTTTTTTCTGGGGCTTTATATGAATTTTTTCTAATCCTCACCCCTAGTTAAATATGCTATTTGTATCATACAGATGAGGGAACTGACGGTAAGAGATGGTAACTGACTCACTCAAGGAGTAACTACAAATATTTTCAGGTACATAGTTGCAGGAAGAAACTTTTCTAGAGAGTCCATTGTTTAAGACTACACTTAAAGAAAACTTTGGGTATTTGCAGGCACAAAGCTTAAAAACAACGTAAAAAGTGACCTAAAAATAAACACACACAATTCCAGTAGAAGAGAGTGTGGGACAAGAATGGCTGTAACAGATAGCAAAGGATTAACAGAAAGCAGATAATAAAAGAAACTATCATAAAAGATACTATTCTCTTACTTATCCCAAGAGTTTTCTCAGTTTTCCCTGTGAGGAGAAACTGGAAACTTATATGAAAATTTTACAATCAATCATCAATTTTTCTCTATAGTGTATGCATTTGATTTCAGGAATATATGGAATTATTACTCTAAGTAATTTTTATCACTTCCAATCAATACATGTTTATACACACACACACACATATATATATATACACACATATATATATGGGGTTTTGCACACATTATTAAAATACACTTACCCCCAATACATGTGTAATGTATATATGTATAGTACATAAGTATTATTAGAGCCAAGACTATAAGGATGAAAACAAAATGTCCAGGTGAATAGAGAGTATAAGATGCTTCTGTACATTTAGATTTCTTTTGTTTGTTTATGTGTGTTTTAAATTATATAAATATTAGGCCACTAGTTAATGAAGGTCAATAGGAAGAATCTAAATGTCAGATGTAAAGCAGACAGGAAGGAAGGACTAGAAGACAAGGATGAGAAAGAGAAGGATGAGGAGAGGAGGACAGAGAGAAAAAGACTGATATTTAAGCAAGTTTACAGATTTTAAAGATGTAAAAATATTTTGGACCACATATGAATAAGTTATATTATGACAGAAACACTATAATAATATCTGTATTCATTTATTGTTTCAGCTGAACCACATTGTGCAGAATAATGAAGACATGACTATAAAAGGAAGATTATTTTAAAAGTTAATAATCTGAGTACTTATATATTTATGACGAACATATGAAAAATCAACTTTTTCAACCAACAGTAACCTTCACAGTTATCACTCCACATACAAGGTTTAAAATTGTAAATGGACTGCCCTGACCCCACAATATGCTGATGTATTATGTGTTACAGTAGGAAAACATAAAAATGATACCTAGGGAGCTAATACACCCTTGCTAAGGCTACTAAACAGAATGCTTATCTTTCTTGGGGGAAGTATTTGAAATCTATAGGGAATAAAGAGGTTATCAAGTGACTATGCCAGCCCACAGACCAGATAATGTCACAATCAATCAGAGGGGAAACCTCCTACATGAGCAACTCATGGCATCTTATGTTTCACTCACTCTCGGAGCAACTTCTCTCCAGAAGGAAGAAGATCCAAACAGCAAAAGAATATGGCTATGAGTTGACAGAGCAAAGTTCTTTTCAGAGTGCTCATTTTTCCCCGTTATTATTTTTTATTTAGTAATTCAACAAATATGTGCTTATTTCTCTAGTGTTTAACAAATTATGCTTTGAAATATACCTGTCAATAAAAAGGCTAGGAAATTGTAATTGTCAATATAAGGCAGATGTTAGAAAAATGTTGATTACTTCCAAGATCATATATAACTTCCATATTTGTAAGAAAGCAAGAAAAAATAGGAACTGAATTGTCTTTTCCATTCTGGGAGATATCCAGATCCTGGGCATTCTGATATCCTTCTAATATTGCAGCTTAAGTAAAATTTTATTTGTTGTTTTATAAATATAAATAATTCTAGTTATTACACTTTGGAACACAGCCTGAAGGATGTTTCTCAAAGTTAAATAGCCTCAGACTTCCCTGGTGGCACAGTGGTTAAGAATCTGCCTGCCAATGCAGGGGATACGGGTTCGATCCCTCATCTGGGAAGATCCCACATGCCGTGGGGCAGCTAAGCCCATGCAGCACAACTACTGAGCCTGCGCTCTAGGGCCCGCGAGTCACAACTACTGAGCCCACATGCCACAACTACTGAAGCCCACACGCCTAGAGCCTGTGCTCCGCAACAAGAGAAGCCACCACAATGAGAAGCCCGCGCACCGCAACGAAGAGTAGCCCCACTACTGAGCCCACATGCCACAACTACTGAAGCCCACACGCCTAGAGCCTGTGCTCCGCAACAAGAGAAGCCACCACAATGAGAAGCCCGCGCACCGCAACAAAGAGTAGCCCCTGCTTGCCGCAAATAGAGAAAGCCCCTGCATGGCAACGAAGACCCAATGCAACCAAAAATAAAATTAATTAATTAAAAAAAAACTCCTATTAAAAAAAGTTAAATAGCCTCACACATGTAATAGTCCAGAAAATAAACAAAATCCCAGCATTTACAGAACACACTACTGCTTTAGAATTGAGTTTTCTTGACATAATATCCATAGAAGAAGAGACTATATTTGCTTTGCATATAAAATGCTATTTTTTAATTCTTTACATCATGAAATACAACTGTTACTTGTTTTAATAGAAATCTTTTGTCATCTTTGCCTTTTCACATCTTCATGTATGTCACGGGGATCAAGTTCAGACCACACAATTGTGTTACTCAAGTAAACGATCTTTCATGATACCCAAAGTGAATGACATATAATTATTATCTTAGATATACTTATGCATTATATAATATTTAATTTTCTATAATATTCATGTTAATTAAACATAAAATAGCTCATCTTTCTCTTTGACAAAAGAAAATATAAATTATATAATTACCTTTCCCTGTTAACTGTAGCAAAGATGGAGTACATCTGTCAAGGAACCTGGATCCTTTATCAGGTGTATGTGTCTGGGTGGAGGGAGTGAGGGGAGCTTGCAAGCAATGAAAATGTTAACACAGGCTTCATGTGGATAGCCATGTACCAGTGCCTTGCTGAGAATGGAAGAAAAGGATGAATCAATAAAACCCAATGGGGTAAGTGTAGGTGTCACAGTGCACAAAGGGAAAACGTTACATAGACACACATGTTCGGAAAGCTTTATCACTTCTCTCTGGGTCCCTTTCAACACAATCTTTGTTACTGACTGATGTCTTCCTGGATTTGTCAGTTCCCCATTCTTTCTGCTAGCTTCCCTAGCTCTACTGCGCCCACCCTGACCACAAGGGGAAGATGTGTTTATGTGTCTACCTTCCCGACGGTGTCGCCCAGCTCTTCCTACAAAATTTGCTTCTTCACAGCAAGCTGTAATAACTGTGTTAATAATCAACTTTCTTCTTGAACTGCCGAAGACTTGCCTATACTTTGTTCCACAAGATATTAACCCTACCAAATACTCGGCTCAACATTCCATTGTTTTTAAAAAACTTTTTTCAGCTGGCTGCTGGGAGGCAGCTCTCTTTGATTCTCCCCAATTTTCTTCCTAGGTTTGCTCCTCGCCAGTCCGTAAACATAGGAGTGCCTCAGGCTTCAGTCCCTGTGCTCCCCTTCTCTGTCCGTATTCATTTCTGGAAGGACAGAGGGGAGGGAGAGCCCATCACCTAATGGCCTTAAGTACTGTGTATATATGCCAATGACACCAAAATTTATGTCTGTACCACAAGCTTCTCTCAAACCATCAGACTCATATCCATGACAACTTGACACCTCCACTTGGGTGTCTTACACACAATTTATACTTAATATGTTCTAAAATGAACTCTTTTGTTCTATCCCCCCAATCTTTCCTCTGTCCTTCTTCCTTATGGTAAATGACATACGATCCTTCCCTTTGCTCAGGAGGAAACTTCTTGGAGCCATACTTCACATGCCTCTTTTTTCTGATATTCCAGACAATCCATCAGAAATTCTTTTTAACTTCAAAGTATATGCTGGTTTAATATTTCCTACCGTTAGTTTATTTTACTACCATGGTCCAAGTCATCGCTCTGTTTCATATTATTATAACAAATATCTATTACAATCTTGCTCTAAAGAAAACTATTCAAGATTGCTTAATGCAGGTTTAAGTTACTTGACCACGAAACTACATGTCGTAACGTTTTGTGACATCTCAACTTTTGCTGGAAATAGAGTATGTTTTGGAAAACACCACTATAAAAATGCTGATTTGTCAGAGTAAGCGCAGTCCTTCTTTTCTCTTTCAAGTTTTCAGTGTAGCTCAGTTTTACTCTTATTGTCACCCTCCACCCCTCCTGCCATATCTCAGCAGGTCACATATCAGATACAAGCTCGGTTTGGACATACAAGATGAATGGCTACATATACATATCAATCTGAAACCCAAGTACTTCTCTTGGTTAGCTCAACCATGAATGCTCATGACGATGCTTTTAATATGTCTGAGTTTGAGTATTTTTATATTTGGCTGATACGATTGCCATCGCCAGCCATCCTGATATCTAAATAGTACTTTAATTTGAATAATATTGAAAAGTCAAACAAACAAAAAACAGTGGAGATATATATATATGTATAACTGATTCACTTTGCTGTACAACTGAAACTAACACAACATTTTAAATCAGCTATACTCCAATAAAATTTAAAAAAAGAAAGAGAAGTCACATTTTATTTCCTCACAACAAAATTCAAATAGCATAATGGCATTCCAAAAGAAGAAAAGGTGAATGAACTTCTTTTATTCTAAAGGAAGAAAACAGGAATGTACTTACGGTCCTCAAAAAATTTTTCAAGCAGATGAAAGAAGTGGTTATATTCTACTCATTTTATGGTCTCTCACTGTCCATTGAAGCAATTGATATTTTGACCACTTAGCTACATGTTTATCTCTCTAATCATACTATTCTTCACTCTGAAACACAATGATCATAACTTATTAGTGGTTGCAGCCCTATTGCATAGCCCAGTGCATAACAAAGTATAGTCACTCAATGAAATGCTACGGAAGGAAACTCTCAGGTTTAATCTAATTCTGAGGTTCACACTTAAGAATTTACAAGGGAATGAAAATAGTGTAAAAGAGAAAACTTCCATAAATGTAACAAAAACCAAAACTCACCATTAATTTAAAGATACATTTTACCTATAAGGTTGATGAAAAATAAACTATTTCAATGTGTTTAAAATATTTCAGTATGTTTAAAATAAAATGTTACCATTCTTTAAAAATTACCACATAGTATTTAAGTGTGAACTACGTTATTGATGGATTTAAAAAAAAATAAATTACAAACATACTTATGAATTAGTCCATAACTTTAGGAGACTCGTTTAGAAAATAGATGTGATCAAAGAATCGAATCCTACAACACTGATTGGGAGAAATAGATCATAATTAAGAAGATAATCTCTAACAATTTCTTGACCAAGAATAAGAAAGTTTCTCTTATTTGTAAGAAGTCAGAATGACTATTTACAGGGCAAAAGAATACAGCCAAGTAGATTTGACACTAGTGTGAAATTTCCCTTCATGTGGTCTTTAAAATATAAATTATAGTGTGATTAAACTAAATGACTTTTTGAATTCCTTCCACTTTGTTGATTCCTAGATATGACAGTATTTCTCTTCTCTCACCACAGTACTGGAAGGATATTGCCTTAGAGGTCTAGTCATTCATGGATATAATCCTAAGTCTGAGAGGTCAATGGTTCATAAAAGAGCTTCTATCTAGTCTGGAACAGTTCTGAATATTTGGCAGAGTTTATTCAAAACAGGTCCAAGATGTGAATAGCAGAGGCATTGCTGGCAGAAACACATAGAAACATATAGGGATACTTTCCTCCTCTGTTCTTGGCTCTAGCTGGTGCTATTTAGCCATCATTTTATGAAAACATGAACACAGAACTCAAGTCATGCCTCTTTAAATGGAGAAAAAAGCTAAGCTAAAAATAGGCCATCACTTCACTGAGCTTCAGTCATGCAGTCTTACCTGGTGTGCATTTGTTGCTGACTGGCAGACTCCCCCAAAAGTAGATGGTGAAGTTTTCCTGGCTTATCCTTTCATGTACAGGTACTGCTCAGACTATGATGTTTTATTCAGTTCTAAGTGCTATGGACCAAAATTTTTCCTTGTAGCAGCATAGTGAATTTCTGTCAACTGGCAATGGAATGCTTTACCCATGTTTGTAAAGAGAAGGACAGTAAAATCTGTTTCCTTTTTAAAATTTAATATATAATATTATTGAATTTGTCTCCTTATAAATAATCTAGTTCTGGTAAGACATCAAATAGAAAGGATTCTTTACAAAAACATCCCTTAGGACCTAGGTGCTCAATCAGCGTTATTCAATGAAATCTAAATTTGATTTCATTGGGAAAATAATACAAAATTCTTGATAGATCTTTAAGACTATAACAATCATTTCTGTCACATAAACATGTCAAATAAATAATAATCTATCCTGCTTCTAGTAATTAACATACTTTTGGAATGAGTTTTGCTAGTCATATGAAATAAATTTAGCAGATTTACAAGCAATACTTCATGCTGTTTTGTTTGTAATCTATTTCAGCTATACTTTTATCAAGGGGAGCACAATAAATATAATTTTTTAAAATTTAAGTGATTATGTTGCAAGTACAATGTTTTAAAATCTACCTTTCGTTCCAAAATGTTCCTAAGTGATTAACAACTTTTCTATTAATAGAGTGACAGATAAAAATTCAGTCTTACGATCTCCAATTCCATAATCCTACCATCTTGAAGTAACCAATAATGAACATTTCATGTGTATCCTTTCAAACGTTTCCCTTTGTTCAAGTAAATATAGTACTTGAAAATACATTTTTACTTTCCTCTTTATAAAAACTGGTATCCACTAATTCCATGTAATTAAGAGAGGTTTAATTACATTCACATTCTAAAACTTGTTCCTCCCCAAGGTTGCCCCTATTTAATTTTATATCTTACAAAATACTTCAGACAAAAGAATGAATCCTGTATCATGAGGAACAAGTCTCTGCAACTTTCTGGATTCGGCCATATTCCTAACTGAAGGTGTTGTAACAATTTATATTTAAAATAAGTCAAATAATCTTTCTTTCACATTCTTGATAATGTGTGGAATTGTCAGGTTTTTTTTCCAACTCTCCAGAGTGGGAAATACTATCTCATTGATATTTTAATTGGGTTTCCACTTTGGTGACTTGTCTAATTATCATTTTGCCTGCTTGAAATCTCTACTTGAATGTCTAGCAGACATCTCAATATAAAATGCCCAAAACTGAGCTTCTGATATTTATCCCCCAAATTGCTCTTCCTATGGGTTCTCCATTTCAGGTAGTGTCAACTTCATCTTTTCTTTCCTGTTTCCCATGGCCAAACTCATGGAATTATCCTTTATACCTTATGCACACTCCCTCAACAAATACTATCAACACTACTTAAAAAACATATATCCAGTATGTATTCAACCTCTTCTTACCTCCACCACTGCCACCACCTGATTCTGAGCCATCATTATTTCTGCCTGGAATGTGACAGGTGCCCTTGAACTAGTCTCTTTCTTCAGTCCTTGCCCTTTATATTCTCAAAGGTGGAACAGTGTCATTCACTGTTAAAACCTCTTCCCATTCTAGTCTTAGTAAAAAGTGACTCTTTACCTTGGTCTATAAGCTCCTACAAGATCTGGTGTGATTTTAATTCTCTCACCTCATATCCTAGTATTCCTCTCCCAATTTACCTAGACCCTCTGGCTTTGTGGAAGTTCCAGGAACACACCAGAGATTCTCCCGCTTTAGGGCCTTCTCCCTGGTCTGCACAACACTCTCTTCTTGGAATGTTCTTTATTCAATTATCCACATAGTATCTTTGTTCCTTTATTATTTTTTTTCTTTTCTTAAACATTACCTTCAAAGTAAGACCTTAACCTGTGCATTTTATTTAAAATTGCACAATACCCCTTCCATATCTTCCTCTCCTGCTTTATTTTCTTCCATAGTACTTATCACCAGCTAGCATATTACATATTTTACTGACTAAAAGAGTGACTGATTTATCTTTCATCCAACATTTACTCTTTTTTTGTGTGTGTGTGTGTGTGTTAGTTTCTCCTTTACAACAAAGTGAATCAGTTATACATATACATATGTTCCCATATCTCTTCCCTCTTGTGTCTCCCTCCCTCCCACCCTCCCTATCCCACCCCTCTCATGGTCACAAAGCACAGAGGTGATCTCCCTGTGCTATGCGGCAGCTTCCCACTAGCTATCTAATTTACATTTGGTAGTGCATATATGTCCCTGCCACTATCTCACTTCGTCACAGCTTACCCTTCCCCCTCCCCATGTCCTCAAGTCCATGCTCTAGTAGGTCTGTCCAACATTTACTCTTACATTACATTCCATCCAGGGTTCAATATTTTTCTTCTTAAAGTTAATCTTCAATTATTTATCACTTGGTGACAGCTTCATTTTTTGTTCATCTAAATTTTTCAGCTCTCTCTTCTAATGATAATATGTTAATGGTTACCTTTCTTTTTTCAGCAAGAATTTGGGTGGTATAGAACAAACCCCATATGAATGGGAAACAATGTGGTGTAGTTGAAAGAGCATAGGACTGGGAGTCAGATGACTTGCATTTACTGTGGACTTCACTATTCAACAAATTAACTCGGATTATGGCCAATATTTTGATCTCTAGGCTGAATCCTAAAATGAGAGAATAAGACTAGATGATCTCTAAGGTCCCTTCCAGTGCTAAAACTTTACAATTTTAAACTGTGCCAATTAAGTAGAGTGATATCAGTTGAGTCTTGGGCCTGAGAGAAGGGCGAGTGGGTAAAGAATACAGATTTTAAAGAATTTTTTGCATACATATTTTTATTTCATTTAAGATTTTATTGCTAAATTTAACGAATCTGTTTATCTACATTGTTTTCATTGGCATTATTTTTTTTAAATCTTCTCTTTGTCTTTTACTTCCCTGAAGCTTCACTTCAAAAGCTTATGTACACTCCTTTTGATATTTGCTACCCAATGGTTCATTTGTTTCTTGAATCTAAGCATTCATGTCTTTCAAATAATCTTGGAATATTTCTGCTATCAACTGTGTAAATATTACTTCTATCTTTTCACTCTTTCTATAATACCTATTAGATACATGATAAAAAATCTATCTTCTATACTTCTGTTGTAAAATAAATATGCAAAATTGTATTAAAATAAAGTGGCACAGCAAATGATAAGTATATGGTCTGTACATTTTCATAAATAAATACTCCTTCTCTAAATTGTAGGTCAATATAAAGAATATTACCAGTACAGTATACTAATACTCCTGTTATGCCCCTACTAGTCATAACCCCAATAAGATGACCAAAGAACAGTTTCCCAAATGTATTAATGTTCTCCAGAGAAACACAACCATATATATATATGTATATATAGAGAGAGACAGAAAAAGATTTAAGGGTATTGGCAACTGGCTCATTATATAGAATAATGTTTAACCATATGTCTGGGCACTGTGGCCTAAGCTGGCACATAAAATCTACCACCTCATAAAGTAAATAGGTCCCATCTGTGAATGACTGGAGAGATTACTATTGAATACACTTATTGTCAAACTGTAGGGTCCTTCCTTATCAGGACATATCCTCTCATTTAGTGAAACACTTAATGGTCTGAGAACTGGCTCAGCTTTCTGGTCATGCATCCCTGATTTCTTTTGATTACATGAATTTTGCAATACCCTTGGCAGCTGCACATCTATCCTGCCTCTAGGAACACTGTATAATTAATCAATCTTATTGTTGTCTGCAGGTCACAAGTCCATGACTGCCCCTGTGATCATGCTGCCCATTACAATAATTGCACCCACCTTGATTCTGATGTTTAAGCAACACTACCACCTGGATGCTATAACTTTGAGATCGTACCAGTGTAGTCAGGGATTCCATTATAACAGCATCTCCTACTATTAACCCTGGCATGCAGACTAGAACCACTCAGCTTCTGAATTATGCTGGTGCCATCTCACCGGATTATCCCTTACTGCTTTGGCAAACAGATTTTCTTTCAGAACTTTCTGCAGAAATTAGTTGGCTGGCTGATTTTCTGGCTTCTATTTTACCACTCTACCTCTCAATTTTTCTCAATACTTAATATTGTATTTCCAGAATTAATTCATTTAGCATAGGGCATATGTTTTCCCAATCTTCAAAGAGATATCTTACCAGTATATTAGCATTTTCTCTTGGGATTCTTGCCAGTATCCCTGCGAAGGAATTCTAGATTGGCAGTTTTTTTCTTTCACTATTTTAGTAATATCCTTCCACTGTCTTCTGGCTTTTCTCATTTCAGTTAGGTCAGCTGTCAGTCTTACTTCTCCCCTATAAAGGTATCTTTTTTTTCTTTTTCCTGGATATCTTTGTTTGTTTGTAATGTTGTTCAAATATTTTAATTGTTTTCTTCAGATATTTAATACTTTTAAACTCTGTATTATATTATGGATAACATGTATACATTTTTCTTCCAAATCACTTATTTTCCCTTTATTTTGATTTTGGGAAGATTTATTTTTTTATTCTTTAATATCTGTTTGTATTTTTTTGATAATGATTTTTGTTCTAAGTTTTAAAATTTTCTTCATGATTTTAACTATTTTAACATAGTTATTTCACAGATTCTGTTTATTAATCACATTACCTGAAGTTCTTGGAAACCTAACCTTGCTATTTTTAGTGTCTGATGACTCACTATATGTACAATATCTAAAATCTCAGTTTCTTCTTTACCAAGACTGTCACATCCCTTTGGACACCAGTTCTTTCTAAATTTCTTTGATTTTTACTTCACTCTTTGTTTTGATGCCCTGGGAACTTTATGTTATTTGTTAACTAAATATTTATTTTTTTGAACTCAACTAAACATTTAAAAAATTAAATTTTTATGCCTTATCCAAAATTTTGTCATGTTTTGACATGAAAGATTTTTGACATAAGAAGATTTTTACTTTAGATAGTTTTATAATTTCTGAAAAGAGCTGTGAAAATTGTTTTTTCTTAACTTGTCAATAATTCTTGATATATTTCCATTTCAATACATGTAGTTCTATAAATTCTATTTGAAAATTATATTGTTTTTAAAAAACTTTAGTGCACTTTATTCCACTATATTCACCACTCATGCAGTCAAATTCAAATTACCAATATCAATAATGAGGTGATATCATTGCAGATTTGCAAATTCAATAGCTATTAAAAGGATAATAAGTGGATATTGAGAACAACTTCATGCCTATAAATTTGGCAACTTTGATGAGATCAATACCCCCAAAACAACAAACTACCAGCAGTCACTCAAAAAGTAGATCATCTATTTAGCTTAGAATCTATTAAATAGTTTGTATTTAAAAAACCTTCCCACAGAGAAAATTCTAGGTACAGATGGTTTCTAAAACAATTTTCAAGAAAACTGAAGAAGAGAGAATAATTCTTAACTTATTCTATGAGGCCAACATTATCCTGATACCAAAAGCAGATAAAGATGATACAAGAAAATATTTCTCTTGCATATAAAGGATAAATCCTAAGCAAAATTTTAGCAAATTGAACTCAACATTATATATAAAGGATACTATAACATGATCAAGTGGTTTATCCCAGAAATGCAGGTTTGATTTGATGTCCAAAAGTGAATCTATGTAATTTGATACGTTAAAAAATTGCAAGAGGAGAGCCATATGATTGAGTCAATTGACACAGAAAAAGCATGTAAAAAAAAATCCAACATCTGTTCCTGCTATTAAAAAACAAAACACAGAAGAACCTAGGGGTAAGACGGGAATGGAGACGCAGACCTACTAGAGAATGGACTTGAGGATGTGGGGAGGGGGAAGGGTAGGCTGTGACAAAGTGAGAGAGTGGCATGGACATATATACACTACCAAATGTAAAATAGATAGCTAGTGGGAAGCAGCTGCATAGCACAGGGAGATCAGCTGGGTGCTTTGTGACCACCTAGAGGGGTGGGATAGGGAGGGTGGGAGGGAGGGAGATGCAAGAGGGAAGAGATATGGGAACATGTTTATATATATAACTGATTCACTTTGTTATAAAGCAGAAACTAACACACCATTGTAAAGCAATTATACTCCAATAAAGATTTTAAAAAAATAAAAATTAAAAAAAAAAACACAAAAATACAAAAACCCCTATCTCAGCAAAGTTAGAATAGAGGGGGACGTCCTTAACCTGCTAAAGGGCTTCTGTGAAAAAACCTACCGTTAACATCATACTTAATGATGGAAACAATGAATGTGTTCCCCCTAACCGGAAAGAAGCCAAGAATGTCTGTTCTTACCACTTCCATTCAACATTGTACTGGCTGATCTTGTCACTGCTACTAGATAAGAAAAATAATTTAAAAATATCCATTTTGTAAAATAAGAAGCATACCTGTCTTTATTCACAAACAAAATTACCATCATATAGAAAATCTGTTGGAATCTATAAAAATGTTACTAGAATTAATAAATGAATTTGGCACAGTTGTAAGAATTAACATATAAAACCAATTATATCTCTATTAGCAATGACCAAAATTCAGATTAAAGATAATTCCACTTACAAGAGTACCAAAAAATACAGGATATTTAGGACTCTATTTTGACAAAAGATATGAAAGACCTAAATGCTAAAAATTACAAAACATCGCTAAAATAAATTAAAGAACACCTAAATAAATGGTGAGATATACGTGCTCATGGATTGGAGGATGCAGTAACTTTAAGATTTAAATTCTCCTCAGATTGATCTATGGATTCAATGCAGTTTTACTCCAATTATCAGCAGATATTTTGGTAGAAAATTTCAAACTGGTTCTAAAAGTAATATAGCAAAGTACACATAGCTAAAACAACTCAGAAAATTAAAAACAAAGAGGGAGAACCAGATTTGCCTGCCTTCGAGATTTATTATAAAGCTACACTACATATAACAGCATGATGTTGGTAAATAAATAGACAAATGGAACAGAATCAGATTATACATATATGATCAACTGATTTTAAGCAAAAGTGAAAAGCAATTCAGTGGAGAAAGGAGAGTTTTTAAAAAAATGTTGTTGAAGCAGTTGGCTTATGCAAAATTGGCCATGCAAGAAAAAACCCCCACAACATTTGATTTATGCCTGGCACCATATTCAAAAAACAATTCAAAATGAATCTTACACCTAAATGGAAAACCTAAAATTATAAGAGAAAAATAAAAGCATATATCCTTATAAAACTTCATATGAATGTTCAAAGTCAAAAACTGATCACAGCCCCATGTCTATCAATAAAAGAATGGAAAAATGAACTGTCATTAATAAAATGAGTTTTAGTTGTAATAAACTAGTCAGTAATAAAAAGAATGAACTATTGATACAAACTACAACATGGATCTATCTCAAGAAAATGATTGAAAGAAACAAATGAGTGCAAATTGTAAGATTCCATTTAAATAAATTTCTAGGAAATGTAAAATAATCTATAGTGACAGAAAGCAAATCAGAAGTTGCCTGAGGATGAGGGGGTAAGATTCTAGTGAAGGAAAGAGAGAGGGATTTTGAAGTTTCATGAGGAAATTTTGTGGTGATGAATATATTATCTTGATTGTGGTGATGTTTTCATGGATATGTACACATCAATACTTAACAAATTTTATACTTTATGTGGAATTTATGTAAATTATATGTTCATAAACTATTTTTAATAGATCTTTATTACAGTATAATTGCTTCACAATACTGTTAGTTTCTGTTGTACACCAAAGTGAATCAGCCATATGCATACTTATGTCCCCCTATCCCCTCCCTCTTGAGCCTCCCTCCCATCCTCACTATCCCACACCTCTAGGTCATTGCAAAGCACCGAGCTGATCTCCCTGTGCTATGCAGCTGCTTCCCACTAGCTATTTGACATTTGGTAGTGTATATATGTCTATGCTACTCTCACTTTGCCCCAGCTTCCCCCTCCCACCCCATGTTCTTAAGTCCATTCTCTATGTCCACATCTTTATTCCTGCCCTGCAACTACGTTCATCAGTACCTTTTTTTTTTTTTAAGATTCCATATATATGCATTAGAATACGGTATTTGTTTTTTGTCTTTCTGACTTACTTCACTCTGTATGATAGACTCTAGGTCCATCCACCTCACTACAAATAACTCCATTTCATTTCTTTTTATGGCTGAGTAATATTCTGTTGTATATATGTGCCACGTCTTTATCCATTCGTCTGTCAATCAACATTTAGGTTGGATCCATATGCTGGCTATTGTAAATAATGCTGCAATGAACATTGTGGTACATGTCTCTTCTTGAATTATGGTTTTCTCAGGGTATATGCCCAGTAGTGGGATTGCTGGGTCATATGGTAATTCTATTTTTAGTTTTTTAAGGAACCTCCATACTGTTTTCCATAGTGGTTGTATCAATTTACATTCCCACCAACAGTGCAGGAGGGTTCCCTTTTCACCACGCCCTTTCCAGCATTTATTGTTTCTAGATTTTTTGATAATAGCCATTCTGACTGATGTGAGGTGATACTTCATTATAATTTTGATTTGCATTTCTCTAATAAATAGTGATATTGAGCATCTTTTCATGTGTCTCTTGACCATCTGTATGTCTTCCTTGGTGAAATGTCTATTTAGGTCTTCCACCCATTTTTTAATTGGATAGTTTGTTTTTTTTGATATTGAGGTCCATGAGCTGTTTGTATATTTTGGAGATTAATCCTTTGTTATTTCATTTGCAAACATTGTCTCCCATTCTGAGGGTTGTCTTTTTGTCTTGTTTATGGTTTCCTTTGCTGTGCGAAAGCTTTTAAGTTTCATTAAGTCCCATTTGTTTATTTTTATTTCCATTACTCTAGGAGGTGGGTCAAAAAAGATCTTGCTGTGGTTTATGTTAAAGAGTGTTTTTCCTGTGTTTTCCTCTAAAGAGTTTTATAGTGTCTGGTCTTACATTTAGGTCTTTAATCCATTTGGAGTTTATTTTTGTGTATGGTATTAGGGAGTGTTCTAATTTCATTCTTTTACATGTAGCTCTCCTGTCTTCCCCAGCACCACTTATTGAAGAGGCTGTCTTTTCTCCATTGTATGTTCTTGACTCCTTTGTCATAAATTAGGTGACTATATGTGCGTGGGTTTATCTCTGGGCTTTCTATCCTGTAACACTAATCTATATTTCTGTTTTTGTACCAATACAATACTGTCTTGATTACTGTAGCTTTGTGGTATAGTTTGAAGTCAGGGAGCCTGATTCCTCCAACTCCATTTTTCTTTCTCAAGATTGCTTTGGCTATTCAGGGTCTTTTGTGTTTCCATATGAATTGTAAAATTTTTTGTTCTAATTCTGTGAAGAATGCCATTGGTAGTTTGATAGGGATTGCATGGTATCTGTAGATTGCTTTGGGTAGTACAGTCATTTTCACAATGTTGATTCTTCCAATCCAAGAACATGGTATATTTCTCCATCTTTTTATGTCATCTTTGATTTCTTTCATCAGTTTTTTATAGTTTTCTGAGTACAAGTCTTTTGCCTCCTTAGGCAGGTTTATTCCAAGGCACTTTATTCTTTTTGTTGTGATGGTAAATGGGATTGTTTCCTTAATTACTCTTTCTGATTTATTAACAAATTAAGGAATAAAAACCATATGATCATCTCAGTAGATGCAGAAAAAGCTTTTGACAAAATTCAACACCCATTTATGATAAAAACTCTCCAGAAAATGGGCAAAGAGGGAACCTACCTCAACGTAATAAAGGCCATATATGACAGATCCACAGCAAGCATCATACTCAATGGTAAAAAACTGAAAGCATTTTTACTAAGATCAGGAACAAGACAAGCATGTCCACTCTTGCCATTATTATTCAACATAGTTTTGGAAGTCCTAGCCATGGCAATCAGAGAAGAAAAAGAAATAAAAGGAATACAGATTGGAAAAGAATTAAAATTGTTACTGTTTGCGGATGACATGATACTATACATAGAAAATCCTAAAGATGCCACCATTCAATTTGGTAAGGTTGCAGGATACAAAACTAATGCACAGAAATCTCTGGCATTCATAAACTGTTAACACTGGAACAAATTTGATGTTTGGAGCTGAACAGCTTTTAAACTTTAGATTTTTGTATATAAAGAAAGATAATAAAGTTATCATGACATATGTAAATGCTTGAGTATTGCTTACCAAATTGGATCCAATAAGGCAGATTCTGCTTTAACATATAGCACTTTTAAATAGTTCATTTGTTAGAAAGAATGCAGATATCAGATATAGTTTTATATGCCACAGATCATTCTAGTTAGAGTAGATGGGGATGAATGGATGGATGGGTGGATGGATAGATAGATAAACTGATAGCTGAATGGAGGAATGGGGAAATATGTTATAGATAGCTACATAAATCAGTAAATGCACACTTTAATCTAACGTTGAAGTGTATATAATCCAGGTAAACCAAATGCTCTTTCAAATTCCTTTGAAGAATCACCAAATGAATGGATTCTTAAGCACAGAGGAGTCTCATTTGCAACTGATAACCCACAAGAGAAATGTGAGAAAATGTGATTAAACTAACCATGTAAAACACCACTCTGTTTCTATCTATCTACACATTACCTTTCCTGCAAAAAGAATTTTTTTAAATGATGCTATTACTTTAATAGTTTCCATTTGCATTTTGAATTTTCATTGTGCCAGTTATCCGATTCCACTTACATGGTGAAATTTGTGGGCCTCATGGCTATTTTAATGTGATGCCTTTTATAATGTAATTGAGAGAAGTCTCCAGTGAATAAAATAAATGGTTTCAGAGGGTTCTTAAGCCCTCAACAGACATCAGCTAAAATGTTAAGAGTGCCTCCAAATCCCACTGGTGCTATATTTTCTAACCATGAAAGAAATGTCATTATTGTAAATTCCCAGCTTTTGCCTGAAAATCTTGTACTAGATTCCTTGAGCACCAGTTCAGTTAATTAATTCAAACAATTTCCTCTCTAATCTCTAAAACATTTTCATATTTAAGACAATAAATGAGGTACTTAAGGGGCTCACTCATTGTTGGTCATTAATATGCCAGGGAATTAGAAAAATACCCCTAGTCTTCAGTGACATGAATAATGTCTTTTTTCTTTTTCCTTCCAATGGTTCTGATCTGGACAAGGTTAAAAGCACGGTTTCTCTGCAACTGAATTTTAAAAAAACCTATTTTCCACTTGCTTTGGTTTTAACACATATATCCAAATAGTCTTCCTTTCCTTTCAGCAATAAATCTGATATGTAGTTTGATAGGTTATGCCAATTTAAAGATTAAATTAGTTAATAATAACTTTGAAATTAGTGATTAGATTAGAAGAAGAATAATTGCATTTTCCTTGAACCAGTACGTAAGGTTAATGCAGCTGGGAATGTGATGGCTCCGGTAACTTTAACACTAATTGGTGATTGTGTTACATGTTAAGATAAGGAGTCAGTATGAATGAATTCTCATGAGGTTTGCAGGAAGACAAAGCTATTTGTTCACAAACCTACTTTTCTCCATTTGAACGATTGGTTTAATTTCATAAAAGGTTGGTATGTGACCTTCAGGATAAAATTCCATGCATTTCATGCCGCTGACTCTATCAAATGAAACAAAGCACAAAAACAACTTTTCTGTAAAGCAAATTCAGCCATCTATTTATCAATATATGAGTCTAATTGTTCAATTTCTTAAATTGACTATCTCTAGGGGAAAATGTGTGAGATGAAAAGAAAATCAGGCTTATAACTGTTCACATTGCTTTGTGTTTATATAACCCTTACCCCAAAAGTCTTCTAAATCATTTTATAACCATTATAAATTTAATCTTTTCAATGTAAACACACAGATATTATTATGAGTGTGATTTTGAAGTGTTGAAGAAGAATCTAGATATTTGGGGGAAGGGTAGCGTAATTATGCACAGCAAATTGTCCATCAGATAATTGGAGCAGAAAAGAGTCAATTCCCATAAATTCTAGTGCAGAATTATGAGCTCAATCTTGTCGCTGACTACCAATTGAAAACAGCAATGTTTCAGCTCTAAACAAAAGGTTCCTATTATATTTTGCTCATTTGTAATTTTTAAAGGCTTAGTTATTTCCACTAGTCACAATCCGGTGTTTTCCTTATCAAACTTAAAATTTGACATCGAAAATGCATCATTTATTCTTTATTTGAAACATCTACTCACCTACAGATTGCCTTATAATAATGAACATTTTCATAGTGAAAAGCATGTTTGGTTAAAACAGTGATGTAGGTAGATGTTACAAATACATTCTTTAATCTGTTGTTAATTAGATAATTGGGCTCTTTTATTTAACAATATTACATTGTAAGTCACAGTTTTCAAAAATTGTTTAAAGTATGTATATTTAACCTTGCTTATCTCACCATATATAATGTGTTTCTATAACTTTCAGGGCTTAGACAAATACGAGGATATTGTCCATATTTTCCATTTTCAAACAGGTTTTTACATTAAAAAATATATTTTTTTGAGATTTTTTTTTTAGTCACTAAAAGTAAAGGTCAGTGCTAATATGGTTTTAACATAAAAACCTAGAGACTTATTTTCCCAGTACCTGAAATAGAGTATTTATAAATTAAAACATAAAAATAACACATCAATGGAAGTTATTTAAAGGAAATATTTGAATAACTTCTTAAAAATAAAGCATCTAAGTATTTTCTGGTCAAACCCTTATCTAAATCCAGATATTTAAAAATAAATATTTTCCTAAATATTATTCAAATACGTATAAGCCAAAAAAATCCACATTTAGATGGACGAGCACTGAAGTCACAGTGTCATGAAAGCTTAACATGTTTTGTGCTGATTGAAAGAAAACAGAACACATCTGAATGACAAGGTGCTTGTTTGTAGCTAGGTTACCCAGTCTGAGCAACCAATAATTTTTCATCTTATTTCTGTTTCTTTCTCCTCAGTTTTTATGGACTTTTATTCTAAAAAATGACAATAAAAAAGGAAAATGGAATGTTCAAAGAAACTAACAACTTGTAAATAATATAAGAAATAAATAATGTTAGTAAGAAAGAAATACAAATAGAAAAGATAAATACATATTCAAGATGGCAATATTTTCTACAGGTTTTATTGATAGGGAAAATAATCAAAATATATTTGAACATATAATTCTTTAACAATAACTTAATTAGATGAATACCTTAAATAAGCAATTTAAATATTTTAGTAATTATGTAATTCTTATTACATTTAATTTCAAATTCTTAATGCTACTTATCTAAAATATATCTATAAAAAACACAGATAATCTCACTACCACCTCTCCCACTACCCTAATCACTACTTTTTTGGTGTGTTTAACAGTGGCATAATATAACAGAGTAGATAAAGTAAATATAATTTACTCAGTAATTGTTCTGTTCTTTTTTCTTTTTTCATAGATTTTCAGGAGTTGAGTTGTTGGTTCAAAAAATAAGTTGGTTTCTAATGTTAACAGATCATGTCAGAATTATTTCCAATAAAATTATAATAATTCACAGTATCCCCAACAATATAATGAAACATTTCTTTTCCCCATTTTTCTGATTTCCTTACACTAGTAGATGGCATTGATCATTGTATTTTGTTTGTTTTTCTTTTGTTTTATCCTTTGAATATAGGAAAATAATCCTTTCTACCCAATGAGGTACCATGTTTTAATTTATTGATCATTTGCATTTCTTTTGTGACTAATCAAATTTTGTCCTTTTCTTTCCTTTTATTAATATATATTACATTTCTAAGATTTATCATATATTTTTTTCAGTATTCTCCAGAGAAATAGAGCCAATAGTGTATATATAAAGAGGGAGAGGTTTATTTTAAGGAATTGGCTCATGTGATTATGAGGGCAGGTAAGTCTGAAATTTGTAAGGCAGGTCTGCTGGCTGGAAATTGAGATAATGTTCAAATCTGCAGTGCTGCATCTGAAATTCATAGGGCAACCAGCAGACTGGAAACTCGGGCAGGATTTCTGTTATAGTCTTAAGGCATAATGCCTTCTCTGGGAAACCTCAGTTTTTGCTTTTAACGGCTTTAACTGATTGGATGAGGCTCACCCACACTGTGGAGGGTAATATGCTTTACTTAAAGTAAATTGACTGTAAATGTTAATCTCCCCCACAAAAAACATTCACAGTAATATCTAGCATAGTGTTTGACAAAACAACTGGGCAACATGGCCAAGCCAAGAATACACATAAAATTAACCATTGTGTTCGCAGTGTCTCTAATTCAATGCATTCTGACTGCTGTGTACAGTCCACTGGCTGAATCTTTCAACAGCTTATTCTTCATCAATTTTTGTGCATTTATGTTGTTTTTTGTTTTTTGCTATTGTGCATAGTGTTTCCATAGATACTCTTGTATGTGGAATCTTTAATAGGTATTTCAGTTTTTCTTGGCTAACTAATACACTTCTAAAATGAATAATAGGGATTTGGGGCTTGCCCTATATCCAACACGTCAAGACCTGTTATGAACCTATTTTAATTAAGACAATATGAGAAGGCACAGGAATAGGTAAACTGAACCACAGAATGGAAATGAGAGCCTGTGCATATCTGGTATTTTAATGACATGTCAGATAGGTTGGACAAGTAAGGACCTGTCAATAAATGGAAATGGAAAAAACTATTATTCATATGAAGAAAGATGAATTAAATTTCAACTTTCTTTCTTAGCAAAAATACACTAAAGAAAATTAAAAGATCAATTACAACTGAGAGGAGATTCTCATGATACAAAATTGAAAAAATATTATCAACATATATAAAAATACATTCTACGAATTAGTAAGAAGAGCACAAGCAACTCAAAAGTACCATGGGTATGGGACATGATTAAGCACTTTCCAAAGGAAAGACATAAAGCAATGCTAAACATTGTGATTCATAAAAAAATTAAATCAAAATCTCAAAATTGCTCACACACAAAATACATTCTATAATCATTAAATTACTGATTTTTATAACATGGTATACCTTTATCTCATCAATTTATAGAAACTCACTGTATATTAGGAATGCTGCTCTTTGCCAGTATATGTGTTATAAATAATTTTCTACTGTATTATTTGTCCTTTTCCTTTTTATTGTTTCTTATATTTTGATGGCCAAAATAATTGAGTTTTCATATTTAATGTAGCCAATATGTCTGTATTTTTCTCCATCTTCCAATTTTACACAAATAATATACTATTATTTAGAACAAAGAAAATTAACTCAAAACCACCATGAAAATATTTTATTAAATTATGAAATTTTGAAACTATATTTAATAAAATCTAGCAAAAATGTTCAGGACGACAACTCTCCCCAATATTATTCAACCCTGACTTTATGTTTCGGGTTAGTGAAGACATACATATGCAGAGGAGTAGATGAAACTAAGCTACCTTCTCAATGCGTTTTTAGAAAACATCATTCAACAGATAATATAATTACTATGTGTAAAGCACTATTTTAATTGTATCTGTGTTTTGTCATCTGGGCTTTATTGTTAAAACATACTGTGACTCACTTTGATGGATCAGTTGGAAATTCCAAATGTACCCCAGCTATCAGCAAAACTTATTTTCTTTGAGATACAAAAAAAAAAGTCCTCAAACATTTATTGCAGCGATATTGAAAAAAGCATTGCTGTCCATAGGCCTTCTGAAAATTCCCAAGAGGCATATGTTCTTATAATCATGTATGGTTCATAAATCCTGCTTCTGCTAAATTAGTTCAATTTAGCAATCATATGCCATTACATTTGGGCTGTTCTTGCTCTCCACCACATTTGCCCAGCTATACAACTTTGCCCTTTAATTTTTATGAACACACACACACACACACACACACACACACACACACACAACAATGTTTAAGTCAACTGTATACACAGGGTGCTGCAGTGAATGTTGGAAGACAAGGAAAGATGCAGAGTGTATATTATCTCAATTTAAAGTGCTATATTCTGATCATTACCTTCTATTTTCCAGCTCATTTCCTCCAATAGCCCAACTCAAACAATCCTCAAAATAAATCTGGACCTTCTTCAATCCTTAGATCCTTTCTGATTTTCAGTATGACCTGCTCCATACTCATACTTCCCTATTTACCCACCTTACATCACAAGGAAAATCATCATAGTCACCCGCTCACATAAAGCTCTCAAATCCTTTCTAGTTTCATAGTACTCACTGGCTTAAATCACAATCCTGGTTAAACCTAAAATGTATTTACACAGGTGAACATAAATGAGAAAAACATGTGAATTGCTTTCATCTTAAGTTCATGATCAAAAACCTCAAGCAAGCCCATAAAGGGCTGGCAATTAGACTACATTGAATTTAGGCATTCACATTTTCCACTTTCTTAGGTTAATTATTTCATAATTTATCCTCTTAAATCAAATATCAGTACTTGTTTCCCATCATCACATCAAACTGATGACGCTGCTCATTTCACTGAGAGAATCTCTCACCACACATCTACTTTCAGTCCTTTTACCTTTTTTGAACTTTCCTTCTCATAGCTAAGGCCAACCACTTTACCTATACATTTCCCACTTACTCAAACAGTTTGCTCCAGAAAACTTTCACTTCCTCCTGAATCATTAATATTTATGACTCTGCTGGATCATTCCTGTAAGCATATAAACACATTATTATTTTCCTACCTTAAAATTTTGCAAATCTTTCCAGTTATTACCAATATGGAGGAGCTAGAATTATGCTTAAGTTCTTACTGTTATTAATTACAAAACACAAATTCAGACAAAATAGAGCAACGAAACAGAATTGTGTGTACAGAAACAGATCCACATTTATATATTATCAACCTGATTTATGACTGCAATTCAATGCAGAAAGCTGATCTTTCCCCAAAATGGTGCTGGACAAATTGTATATTTACTACTCCTCACAACAAACAAAACCCAACTTGATCTGCCTCATAGATGAACTCTAAGAGGTAAGACAAAAAACCTTTAAATGAATATACATGAGAAAACCTTTATGTCTTTGATACAAAGATTTCTTAAAAAAGACATGAAAGTCAATAACAAAACAAATATGATAAATTAGCCTTCAATAAAATTAAGCAATCTGTTCATCAAAATCACCATTAAGGAAATTAAGATAAATGCAAACTATATGTTGGGAGAAGATATAAGCAGTACCTATATCTGAAAAATATCTCATATCCAAAATATATTTAAAATTCTAATGAAATTATTTTTTCTAAAAAAATACAGTCAACCCCATTAAATAGACAAAAGAATTGAAAAGTCAACTTGGCAAATATGAGTTTCAAAATGGCCAATAAACAAACAAAAAATGGTTCACATCATTATTCATGTGAGAAATGCAGCCATCAAAATAGCTCAGTCTGTAAAGTCTGATATTACTAAGTGTTGATGAGGATATGGAACAGATGAAACACTCTTACACTGTTAGTAGGAGTATAAATTGCTACAACCACTTTGGACAGCTGTTGGAAGTACCTTCTATTTTTGGAAAAATATTGAGTAGTAATGTCCATAAATATATATGCATAAGAATGTTCACAGCAGTTTCACTGATAGTAATTTCAAACTGGAAACAAGCCAAATATCCATCAGCAGCACAATGGGTGAATAATTTGTGACAGTCATAAAACGGATGCTACACATTGTGATACTACACAATGAAAACAAGCCATTTTACAACATGTGTGAATTTACAAAATATTCCATATACCTGTTATTTTTATATACCTGTCTTTTGTTTCTGCACTTCTGTCATGTTTCTCAGGCTCAGCCTCATGCCTTCCTTCCTAAGGTGATTTTTTGAACTCTGACTCTAATATTTAGAGCAATTCAGCTCTCTCAATTCTCATACTCATATCCAGGACCACAGTTCCTTATCCTAATGCATGGAGAGTCTCAAGAAAAAAAAAAAAAAACCTTTCTTGAATGATATCCACCTTCCCGAAAGAACAGTTGCCTATCTGCTATGTAACCATGGGTTAATTCGTTTCAAAATATACATAGATATATCCTCCCCTCCCTGCCATCTTTGCCATCTGCTAGGGTATGTGCATGTCTTCTCAAGAGGATTGTTTCCTTCATTTTTATTCATGGAAACTTATGGAGAAAATCTCTGTAGGTTTTGTGATGGAAGGTATGATCAGGGTATCACTAAATGTATATATTTGTTATATGGAATATATAAGAGAGGAAATATGCTGGAGTCAGAATGTCAGTTAGGATACTAATTTATTTATATAGGTTTGAGGTGTAGAATATCTGGAATATCCTACAAGTAATAGGAGCAGAAAGAAAAGAAATAATAAGTGCTACTTAGGGACAGGTGAATTCAAATGACTGGTTTTATAGAGGAACATTTTCCTCTATATAGAGTTTAAAAAGAGTCAAGATGGGAGCATCAGGAAAAAGATTAAATCACTCCTGTTATTTTGAGATCTTGCCTTCTCTAGAGATATATTTGAACTTTTTAACCTTTTAAGTCATAAGTTATAAAGATGGCATGTTAATGCCTGATGCCATATCAAAGACATCTTTTCAGGCATATCCAGAGTACATTTTCATAAAACATCAATTTAGGTTCTGTCAGTTACATCTGCTCCTGAGAGATTTCATCAGTCACATTGTGTTAAATCACATGACTGTACATGAAATGATTGATAGCATACAGATAGAACATATCCAAATATGTAAGTTTCATTAGGAAATTTTTAAATGACCCATGAGCATTTCACATAGGCCTCAAATACCAAGTATTTTAGCATGACTTTATTCCACATATAGATTTTAACTCAGAGAGTTAAATAAACAAAACGTAGCACATTAAAGATCAAATTTAAAAAGGTGATTTTTTTGTCTCTCAAAAAAATGCAGGGCCTTAGGGAATTTTCTTAGAACCAAAGCACCAAAGTAAAGAATAGTCAACCTTTTAAATTATTTTAAAATAACATTTTATTTCAAATGATTATACATGTATCATCAAGTACAGAGTGTTCAGTTACCAAAATCTATTCAGAGGAGCCAAATTCAATGGCAGTGAAGGAGAAGTCATGTTGAATGGTGCTCTGATGAGAATATTCTTATGAAACTAATTCCTTTACATAAAATCCATGAAGACTGCATCTCTAATTCCTTAACTATCTTCTCAATCTCCTGTTTTAATTTTCCTTTGAGATGTCACAGGATATATTACCGGCAATA
Organism: Physeter macrocephalus; assembly: GCF_002837175.3. Classification (NCBI taxonomy): domain Eukaryota; kingdom Metazoa; phylum Chordata; class Mammalia; order Artiodactyla; family Physeteridae; genus Physeter; species Physeter macrocephalus. The sequence goes on along the minus strand of NC_041219.1, from coordinate 82,155,018 downwards.
AACATCCTCAAACTTACTTAAGAAAAGGGAGACTTAGTTTACGAGTATCAAACCTGTTAAAATCACATTTAGATTTGGCAGGAATTAGAAATCCATATAGTAAGAAGTCTCTCAGTCTCCTCTTTTTTGAGGCTGTTCCATCCTCTTTTCTGCAGACCATCTACCTTCTTCTACAAGGTACAAATCTTTGGTTTTTCATAAGTTTCTCTTATGCATTGTTTGGGATTGTCATGAGGTAGACTTTTATCTCACAACTATATGATTTTATGAACCCAGTGCTCATCAGAGTTTGACAGATTCAAGTTTTATCCTTAAATTCCATTTCCTAGGGAAAACAAAAATCTAATTTATGTAATTTTGTTCAAAGGTATATAGAGCTCCAAAACAAAATTTCTAAGAAACAGTTAAGGTTGTACAAAAATGATGGTCATTTTTAACACCCAGGACCCACATATGTCTGATCTTGTCAGAGCTGTGGAAAGTCTAATTTTGCCCTAATTTTTCTGCACCCATAATTTGTATCCACTTTACATATACATTAACTTATTATAAACTTTTTTTGTAACTCTTCTCTTGAGTATTTGTTAGAATAGAATTGATTTTTAATTTGATGGGTTTTAATTTCTATCAACAAGTGTTGAGCATTCTTTTAATTAGCAAATTAATTACACACTGGACTTGTAACTATGGTTTACTATTTCCACAATCAGAGATACTTTGTCTAATAACACCTCTCAAACATTCCTATGCACCTCTCAAACATTTATGCAAACATTAAACCATTCCTATGGTTTAATGGGTTATCTTACTACAATACAGATTTCAAACTAATATGTGTCTAAGATTTTCAGCCACTAATGTCGACAAAATCAGCTAGATAAAAAATAAACCAGAAATAAAACGTCATATGCTATATAAAATGTGACTGGCCTATCAGTTGCCAGGTATTTGTAGTATTTGTGTTTTAAAATCTATCAATTAACCTTCCATTAATACTTAATTTCATCATTCATTTGACAATTAATTGCACACTAATATATGACCTTGCAGTACTATTGGTTGATTCTTCAGAAGTTTTATTCTTGTCTGGGACGGTATAATGAGTTGTGACTGATCCTATTAAAAGAGATTATGGAAGTATTATAATAAGATGTCAGGCCCTGATGAGGAGTTATAAATAGCCAGACAGAGCAAATGGGAGATTTTATGATGGAAACCTCATTATTCAAATACCTACAAAGGAATCAAAATCTGGATGTGTGATACTCAGAAAGCACTGATGAGAGAGCTAATAGCACTTTCCATGTATGTTGAGCCCTTTTCCTTTAATTTTCCCTCTTCCCTTCGCCTAACAATATAGGGATCAGAAACAGCAGCTTTTGAGTGATGAAAGGAAGAAATGAGAGCAAACCCTCTACACTCCCCCCTTCTTCAGTGACTAACAACATTGTCAAGTCGATTGGTCAAAGGAGAGACACATGGACGTGAATTATTTTAATTTAAATAATTATAGATTAAAATGCCTGCCTTTGATTCACCTCCTCTCTCTGCTCCATTTTTAATTTTTATTTTTGACTAATATAGTAATATCTCAGATGATGTTTGAATGTGTTACAAACTGAGCTTCCCCACTTCTTAAATGGAAATAACTCCATGGAGAGTTTTACTTCTCTATGACCTACTTCCTTCAAGTAGCCCCTTGTACACTCCGATCATTTTTAAAAAATCTGATATGGGAACTTTGGGCCCCTGAGTAAGAAAGAACGTTGACCTTAAGGAGACCAGTTCTGATGACCTGATCATAAATACAGGATGAGGATGGTCATTCCCAGAGTATAAAAAGAGGTCCCCAGTAGATTGGAAACACTCTTCAGGATTTCATCCTGGGCTGTACTTGATTCCTCAGATGTGATAAACTATGACCAATTACTGACACTTCATCTCTTTGCCCCTCTGTCACATCAGACCTTGGTATGTTGCCAGAGCAGCCAGTAATCACATAAGACCTTTTCTTTCAAGCTCTCCTTGACATTTATGATAATCAATAAGGGAAATCTTCCAGAAGTCATGCATACTTCTTGAATCATGGGGAAGAATCTGAATATAAAAATTAGACTTTAGCTTGAAACAAATAATTACAGAGATCATAAGCCTATGATCAATATGCCATACCTAAGTTTGGCACACATTTTTAAAAAAATTTGGTAAACATTTTAAAACAGAACATTTTGTATAAAAAATCAGATTTGAAGACTATCATGAAACTGTTTGTCCTCTTAACAGGCCTACACTCCTACTTGTCAAGAATCAAAAGGGTTTAAGTGTGCCTCTACACTTTGTATGGGCATTTGCTCTCTTGTTTGTCAGAGTCCCTACACTGACATTATAATTTTATTTTAATAAAGTGATATACAGAAGTATTAGGGTTCTCCAGAGAAATGGGGCCAATTTATATGTGAAGGAATTTATTATAAAAAATTGGTTCATTTGATTATGAAAGCTGAGAAATCCCCATATCTGAAGTGGGCAAGCGGGAGACCCAGAACAGCCAGTTTGAAAGCTGGCAGGCTCAGAATTCATGAAGAGAGCCAACCTCAGCTTGAGTTCAAAGGCAGGAAAAGACCAATGTCCCACCTAAAGCAGTCAGGCAGGAAAAGTTCTCTCTTACTCGGCCTTTTTGTTCTATTCAAGTTTTCAACTGACTGGATGAGAGCCACTCATAATAGGGAGGACAATCTGCCTTAGTCCATTGATTCAAAAGTTAATCTCATCAAGAGATACCCTCAAAGACACACCCAGAATAATGTTTGACCAAATATCTGGGTACCGTAAAATTAACCATCATAGTAGGCCTAATCCAGAGGTGACAATTTCATAAGCCTTCAGAGATATGGCTGGTAATAAACTCATTCAAGTGTACGACAGTGACTCAGGCTAAGTCGCAATTCTTGAGGTGCTTACATTCAACTAGGGAAGGAAGCAGTAAATAGTATGTATAACTAATGGGTAAGTAATAAACGTTCTAAATCTATTTGGTTTTATTGTAGCCTTACATGCCACATCTCTGAAAAGTGTGGCAAGCCAGCCTCACAGCTGCTGTAGCACTAGTCATCGTGCTGCAGCCTGGGGACTGCCGGATTGCGGGACAGCCAGTCTTTGGCAACTCTGATGGGAATCTTGTAAACGTCACACTTGAGGGTTTCCAGACATAAAATGGTCATATCTGAGTCAGTACCTACCACCTATGGTCCCTTCCAGAACTTATGTCTGAGAGGATTTCCAAATCCTCCAATTAGAATATGGGCAGCAAGGACTCCGGTCAAAACTCAACCATCCACAAACAGCAACAACACTCTTTCTGCTGAGATCCTCCAGGGAAAATGGGGAAAGAAAAGTAGACACAGATCATTTTGTACCAAAAATATCACATCAGAATAAAGAATTTACATATCCAAATAAATGTATTCATCTAAGAAAATCCCTTAACATTGAGAAGGAGACTTTATGACAATATGAACTGTTACCTTGAACATAAGACTAGATGAAGCAAATTAAAATAATTTTCCTATAAACTTATCAAACCTAAAATTTTAATATGAAAATATAATGTTTCACAGAAACATTAGGTTATTTCTTTTTATTTTCAGAGTTTTCTGCAGTATATGTATGAAATGTAACAGAGTAGAAAACATTTAGTTTTAAGTATTTTATCGTTGAAATTATGTTTACAAATTGGAAAGAAATGAAAGAATAGAAATATATTGCTATTTTAACTATTAAATTTCTTTTTGCCTATGAAAGATTAAGGAAATATTTGGTTTATTTCTGTCATTAGCATAACACTGAAACATATGCCTAACATCCAGATTATATGGAATTATATTGAGAGATAATGGTATCAAAACCTGATATATTTTTAAAGTATGACTGTTTAGTTTTTAACATTTGTCTTGGTTGTTCTGAATCAGTTTTTTAAAGATCTGAGAGCCACTGCCCAAAATGCTTGGTTTAATTAAAATCTACTTTGTTTTTTATTGCAGTTGTTTCTAATAAATTATATCTAACTTAAATATTCACCATAAGAAAGATTTTATTTTGTTTGAGCCAAGCATCATAAATCATTTCTAACCAAAATGGCATTAGAAAAAATGATTAAAATAAGAAAGACAGTAACTTTACGTAAGTGTAAAGCATCAGTCATATGTAGAAACACTTACATTGTAATGTTCCAACTTGAATAAGACCTCAGATTCAGTGTTCCTCAAATTAATGAGTTTCATAGTAAGACGAAACTTCTGCATGTTTAAAGAAGGATGTGTTCCAAGTGTTTCTAATTGCACTTAAGTGGCTGTGTTGAAAACCATGACTGGAAACAAATCAGATTCCTAGCTTCCTGATTTATCAGCCCAGGAGCACAGCTGTTGGCACTGGATATTCTTTTACCCCTCTGTTAAGTAATGTCAGTCTGAGCATCATGGTAGAGACCTTAATATACACCTATATCCATTATTCTTTCCCGAGCACATGAGAAGATTATACTTGCTTGTTTTCATTTAGGTAGGATGAAATAACTAGTTCTGGCCAGTGAATTGTGTGTAAAAATAGTGTGTCCTTTGGTCAAAGTGTTTTGTAGCTAAAACAAGAGCCTCCAGCAGCCACAGAGGGCACATATCTCAGATGTTACAGTTTCAAGATACAAAGCTTTCCTATCCTCTACACTGTGGCGTTACCTAGTCTATACTAATACAGGTGTGTTTGCATAAATTAGCACCATTAGCAGCAATAGAAATAACACCTCTACAGTTGATTATTAAAGATGATTAGATTCTATCTACTTTTTCCATGAAAATCCAAATATTCTATGTGGATATATATTTATCTTTTGTTCTCCATTTTCCATTTTATAAAACTAGATCCATAAAAATTACTAAGAGACAAGTGTCTTTATTCAATGTCATCATGAATTTATATGTTGGTTTATTTGGAGTCTTCTGGGTTCGTTTGTTTTGTTTTGTGTTTGTTTTTAGAGCATATGGGGAAGAAGGGTTCGTTGCTACTTTTTATTTAAAGAATTTTAGCTACCTGTTAGGTTGCAAATATACATTGTGTACCAGAGCTATATCTTGTAAAATATTTTTTCAACGTTTAGCATTTTCAAAAAAGTCCCTGTGCCATATTGTGTTATATGGAAAGCTTCACCATGAACAGTATGACCATCTAGCACATCTCGATTCTGAATCCCATCTCTTTACAATATTAGCTACTGTTTGTTGAAAGTTTTCCCTTTTTTAGGGTTTTATTTCTTCCTGGACGTGTACTTACAGATTCCCATCTTGTTCCTTTCTCTACATGCATCTGACTCTCCAAACTTAGCCACCTGTTTCTTTTTATTTTTTTAACATCTTTATTGGAGTATAATTGCTTTACAGTGGTCTGTTAGTTTCTGCTGTATATCTGCGTCTTTATTCCTGTCCTGCCCCTAGTTCTTCAGAACCATTTTTTTTTAGATTCCATATATATGTGTTAGCATACAGTATTTAATTTGCTCTTTCTGACTTACTTCACTCTGTATGACAGTCTCTAGGTCCAACCACCTCACTAGAAATAACTCAATTTCGTTTCTTTTTATGGCTGAGTAATATTCCATATATACCCTGAGAAAACCATAATTCAAAGAGTCATGTACCACAATGTTCTCTGCAGCTCTATTTACAATA